>NW_028225181.1:51991725-52291511 GCF_052327205.1 Somniosus microcephalus
GGGGAGTGTGATGTAGTTACTGAGGGGAGTGTGATGTAGTGAATGAGGGGAGTGTGATGTAGTGAATGAGGGGAGTGTGATGCAGTGATTGAGGGGACTGTGATATAGTGAATGAGGGGAATGTGATGTAGTGAATGAGGGGAGTGTGATGCAGTGATTGAGGGGACCGTGATGTAGTGAATGATGGGAGTGTGATGTAGTGATTGAGGGGAGTGTGACGGAGTGAATGAGGGCAGTGTGATGTAGTGAATGAGGGGAGTGTGATGTAGTGAATGAGGGGAGTGTGATGTCGTGAATGAGGGGAGTGTGTTGTCGTGAATGAGGAGTGTGTGATGTAGTGAATGAGGGGAGTGTGATGTAATCAATGAGGGGAGAGTGATGTAGTGAATGAGGGGAGTGTGATGTAGTGAATGACGGGAGTGTGATGTAGTGATTGAGGGGAGTGTGATGTAGTGAATGAGGGGAGTGTGATATAGTGAATGTGGGGAGTGTGATGCAGTGAATGAGGGGAGTGTGATGTAGTGATTGAGGGGAGTGTGATGGAGTGAATGAGGGAAGTGTGATGTACTGAATGAGGGGAGTGTGATGTAGTGAATGAGGAGATTGTGATGTAGTGATTCAGGGGAGTGAGATGCAGTGAATGAGGGGAGTGTGATGTAGTGAATGAGGGGAGTGTGATGTAGTGAATGAGGGGAGTGTGTAGTAGTGAATGAGGGAAGTGTGATGTAGTGAATGAGGGGAGTGTGATGTAGTGAATGAGGGGAGTGTGATGTAGTGAATGAGGTGAATGTGATGTCGTGAATGAGGGGAGTGTGATGTAGTGAATGAGGGGAGTGTGATGTAGTGAATGAGGGGAGTGTGATCTAGTGATTGAGGGGACTGTGATGTAGTGAATGAGGGGAGTGTGATGTCGTGAATGAGGGGAGTGTGATGTAGTGAAAGAGGGGAGTGTGATGTAGTGAATGAGGGGAGTGTGATGCAGTGAATTAGGGGAGTGTGATGTAGTGAATGAGGGGAGTGTGATGTAGTGAATGAGGGGAGTGTGATGTAGTGAAAGAGGGGAGTGTGATGTAGTGAATGAGGGGAGTGTGATGCAGTGAATTAGGGGAGCGTGATGCAGTGAATGAGGGAAGTGTGATGTAGTGAATGAGGGGAGTGTGATGTAGTGAATGAGGGGAGTGTGATGTAGTGAATGAGGGGAGTGTGATGCAGTGAATGAGGGCAGTGTGATGTAGTGAATGCAGGGAGTGTGATGTAGTGAATGAGGGGAGTGTGATGAAGTGATTGAGGGGAGTGTGATGCAGTGAATGGGGGGAGTGGGATGTAGTGATTGAGGGGAGTGGGATGTAGTGATTGAGGGGAGTGTGATGTAGTGAATGAGGGGAGTGTGATGTAGTGAATGAGGGGAGTGTGATGTAGTGAATGAGCGGAGTGTGATGTAGTGAATGAGCGGAGTGTGATGTAGTGAATGAGGGGAGTGTGATGTAGTGAATGAGCGGACTGTGATGTAGTGAATGAGGGGAGTGTGATGTAGTGAATGAGGGGAGTGTGATGTACTGATTGAGGGGAGAGTGATGTAGTGAATGAGGGGAGTGTGGTGTAGTGAATGAGAGGAGTGATGTAGTGAATGAGGGGAGTGTGATGCAGTGAATGAGGGGAGTGTGATGTAGTGAATGAGGGGGGTGTGATGTAGTGATTGAGGGGAGTGGGATGTAGTAATTGAGGGGAGTGTGATGTAGTGAATGAGGGGAGTGTGATGTGAATGAGGGGAGTGTGATGTAGTGAATTTGAGGAGTGTGATGTCGTGAATGAGGGGAGTGTGATGTAGTGAATGAGGGAAGTGTGATGTAGTGAATGAGGGGAGTGTGATGCAGTGAAAGAGGGGAGTGTGATGTAGTGAATGAGGGGAGTGTGATGTCGTGAATGAGGGAAGTGTGATGTAGTGAATGAGGGGAGTGTGATGCAGTGAATGAGGGGAGTGTGATGTAGTGAATGAGGGGAGTGTGATGTAGTAAATGAGGGGAGTGTGATATAGTGAATGAGGGGAGTGTGACGTAGTGAATGAGGGGAGTGTGATGCAGTGATTGAGCGGAGTGTGATATAGTGAATGAGGGGAGTGCGATGTAGTGAATGATGGGAGTGTGATGTCGTGAATGAGGGGAGTGTGATGTAGTGAATGAGGGGAGTGGAATGTAGTGAATGAGGGGACTCTGATGTAGTGAATGAGGGGAGTGTGATGTAGTGACTGAGGGGAGTGTGATGTAGTGAATGAGGGGAGTGTGATGTAGTGAATGAGGGGAGTGTGATGCAGTGATTGAGGGGACTGTGATGTAGTGAATGAGGGGAATGTGATGTAGTGAATGAGGGGTGTGTGATGCAGTGATTGAGGGGACCGTGATGTAGTGAATGAGGGGAGTGTGATGTCGTGAATGAGGGGAGTGTGATGTAGTGAATGAGGAGTGTGTGATGTAGTGAATGCGGGGAGTGTGATGTAATCAATGAGGGGAGAGTGATTTAGTGAATGAGGGGAGTGTGATGTAGTGAATGACGGGAGTGTGATGCAGTGATTGAGGGGAGTGTGATGTAGTGAATGAGGGGATTGTGATATAGTGAATGTGGGGAGTGTGATGTAGTGAATGAGGGGAGTGTGATGTAGTGATTGAGGGGAGTGTGATGGAGTGAATGAGGGAAGTGTGATGTACTGAATGAGGGGAGTGTAATGTAGTGAATGAGGAGATTGTGATGTAGTGATTGAGGGGAGTGAGATGTAGTGAATGAGGGGAGTGTGATGTAGTGAATGAGGGGAGTGTGATGTAGTGAATGAGGGGAGTGTGTAGTAGTGAATGAGGGAAGTGTGATGTAGTGAATGAGGGGAGTGTGATGTAGTGAATGAGGTGAATGTGATGTAGTGAATGAGGGGAGTGTGATGTAGTGAATGAGGGGAGTGTGATGTAGTGAATGAGTGGAGTGTGATCTAGTGATTGAGGGGACTGTGATGTAGTGAATGAGGGGAGTGTGATGTAGTGAATGAGGGGAGTGTGATGTAGTGAATGAGGGGAGTGTGATGTAGTGAATGAAAGGAATGTGATGTAGTGAATGAGGGGAGTGTGATGAAGGGAATGAGGGGAGTGTGATGTAGTGAATGAGGGGAGTGTGATGTAGTGAATGAGGGGAGTGTGATGCAGTGATTGAGGGGACTGTGATGTCGTGAATGAGGGGAGTGTGATGTAGTGAATGAGGGGAGTGTGATGTAGTGAATGAGAGAAAGTGTGATGTAGTGAATGAGGGGAGTGTGATTTAGTGAATGTGGGGAGTGTGATGTAGTGAATGAGGGGAGTGTGATGTAGTGATTGAGGGGAGTGTGATGGAGTGAATGAGGGAAGTGTGATGTACTGAATGAGTGGAGTGTGATGTAGTGAATGAGGAGATTGTGATGTAGTGAATGAGGGGAGTGAGATGTAGTGAATGAGGGGAGTGTGATGTAGTGAATGAGGGGAGTGAGATGTAGTGAATGAGTGGAGTGTGATGTAGTGAATGAGGGGAGTGTGATGTGGTGAATGAGGAGAGTGTGATGCAGTTAATGAGGGGAGTGTGATATAGTGAATGAGGGGAGTGTGATGTAGTGAATGAGGGGAGTGAGATGTAGTGAATAAGGGCAGTGTGATGTAGTGAATGAGGGGAGTGTGATGTAGTGAATGAGGGGAGTGTGATGTAGTGAATGAGGGGAGTGTGATGTAGTGAATGAGGAGAGTGTGATGTAGTGAATGAGGGGAGTGTGATGTAATCAATGAGGGGAGAGTGATGTCGTGAATGAGGGGAGTGTGATGTAGTGAATGACGGGAGTGTGATGTAGTGATTGAGGGGAGTGTGATGTAGTGAATGAGGGGAGTGTGAAATAGTGAATGTGGGGAGTGTGATGTAGTGAATGAGGGGAGGGTGATGTAGTGATTGAGGGGAGTGTGATAGAGTGAATGAGGGAAGTGTGATGTACTGAATGAGGGGAGTGTGATGTAGTGAATGAGGAGATTGTGATGTAGTGATTGAGGGGAGTGAGATGTAGTGAATGAGGGGAGTGTGATGTAGTGATTGAGGGGAGTGAGATGTAGTGAATGAGGGGAGTGTGATGTAGTGAATGAGGGGAGTGTGTAGTAGTGAATGAGGGAAGTGTGATGTAGTGAATGAGGGGAGTGTGATGTAGTGAATGAGGGGAGTGTGATGTAGTGAATGAGCGGAGTGTGATGTAGTGAATGAGGGGAGTGTGATGTAGTGAATGAGGGGAGTGTGATGTACTGATTGAGGGGAGAGTGATGTAGTGAATGAGGGGAGTGTGGTGTAGTGAATGAGAGGAGTGATGTAGTGAATGAGGGGAGTGTGATGCAGTGAATGAGGGGAGTGTGATGTAGTGAATGAGGGGGGTGTGATGTAGTGATTGAGGGGAGTGGGATGTAGTAATTGAGGGGAGTGTGATGTAGTGAATGAGGGGAGTGTGATGTGAATGAGGGGAGTGTGATGTAGTGAATTTGAGGAGTGTGATGTCGTGAATGAGGGGAGTGTGATGTAGTGAATGAGGGAAGTGTGATGTAGTGAATGAGGGGAGTGTGATGCAGTGAAAGAGGGGAGTGTGATGTAGTGAATGAGGGGAGTGTGATGTCGTGAATGAGGGAAGTGTGATGTAGTGAATGAGGGGAGTGTGATGCAGTGAATGAGGGGAGTGTGATGTAGTGAATGAGGGGAGTGTGATGTAGTAAATGAGGGGAGTGTGATATAGTGAATGAGGGGAGTGTGACGTAGTGAATGAGGGGAGTGTGATGCAGTGATTGAGCGGAGTGTGATATAGTGAATGAGGGGAGTGCGATGTAGTGAATGATGGGAGTGTGATGTCGTGAATGAGGGGAGTGTGATGTAGTGAATGAGGGGAGTGGAATGTAGTGAATGAGGGGACTCTGATGTAGTGAATGAGGGGAGTGTGATGTAGTGACTGAGGGGAGTGTGATGTAGTGAATGAGGGGAGTGTGATGTAGTGAATGAGGGGAGTGTGATGCAGTGATTGAGGGGACTGTGATGTAGTGAATGAGGGGAATGTGATGTAGTGAATGAGGGGTGTGTGATGCAGTGATTGAGGGGACCGTGATGTAGTGAATGAGGGGAGTGTGATGTAGTGATTGAGGGGAGTGTGACGGAGTGAATGAGGGCAGTGTGATGTAGTGAATGAGGGGAGTGTGATGTAGTGAATGAGGGGAGTGTGATGTCGTGAATGAGGGGAGTGTGATGTAGTGAATGAGGAGTGTGTGATGTAGTGAATGAGGGGAGTGTGATGTAATCAATGAGGGGAGAGTGATTTAGTGAATGAGGGGAGTGTGATGTAGTGAATGACGGGAGTGTGATGCAGTGATTGAGGGGAGTGTGATGTAGTGAATGAGGGGATTGTGATATAGTGAATGTGGGGAGTGTGATGTAGTGAATGAGGGGAGTGTGATGTAGTGATTGAGGGGAGTGTGATGGAGTGAATGAGGGAAGTGTAATGTACTGAATGAGGGGAGTGTAATGTAGTGAATGAGGAGATTGTGATGTAGTGATTGAGGGGAGTGAGATGTAGTGAATGAGGGGAGTGTGATGTAGTGAATGAGGGGAGTGTGATGTAGTGAATGAGGGGAGTGTGTAGTAGTGAATGAGGGAAGTGTGATGTAGTGAATGAGGGGAGTGTGATGTAGTGAATGAGGTGAATGTGATGTAGTGAATGAGGGGAGTGTGATGTAGTGAATGAGGGGAGTGTGATGTAGTGAATGAGGGGAGTGTGATCTAGTGATTGAGGGGACTGTGATGTAGTGAATGAGGGGAGTATAATGTAGTGAATGAGGGGAGTGTGATGTAGTGAATGAGGGGAGTGTGATGTAGTGATTGAGGGGAGTGTGATGTAGTGAATGAGGGGAGTGTGATGTAGTGAATGAGGGGAGAGTGATGTAGTGAATGAGGGGAGTGTGATGTAGTGAATGAGGGGAGTGTGAAGTAGTGATTGAGGGGAGTGTGATGTAGTGAATGAGGGGAGTGTGATATAGTGAATGTGGGGAGTGTGTTGTAGTGAATGAGGGGAGTGTGATGTAGTGATTGAGGGGAGTGTGATGGAGTGAATGAGGGAAGTGTGATGTACTGAATGAGGGGAGTGTGATGTAGTGAATGAGGAGATTGTGATGTAGTGAATGAGGGGAGTGTGATGTAGTGAATGAGGGGAGTGTGATGCAGTGAATGAGGGGAGTGTGATGCAGTGATTGAGGGGAGTGTGATGCAGTGAATGAGGGGAGTGTGATGCAGTGAATGAGGGGAGTCTGATGCAGTGAATGAGGGGAGTGTGATGTAGTGAATGAGGAGAGATTGATGTACTGAATGAGGGGAGTGTGATGTAGTGAATGAGGGGAGTGTGATGTAGTGAATGAGGGGAGTGTGATGTAGTGAATGAGGGGAGTGTGGAGTAGTGAATGATGGAAGTGTGATGTAGTGAATGAGGGGAGTGTGATGTAGTGAATGAAAGGAATGTGATGTAGTGAATGAGGGGAGTGTGATGAAGGGAATGAGGGGAGTGTGATGTAGTGAATGAGGGGAGTGTGATGTAGTGAATGAGGGGAGTGTGATGCAGTGATTGAGGGGACTGTGATGTCGTGAATGAGGGGAGTGTGATGTAGTGAATGAGGGGAGTGTGATGTAGTGAATGAGAGAAAGTGTGATGTAGTGAATGAGGGGAGTGTGATTTAGTGAATGTGGGGAGTGTGATGTAGTGAATGAGGGGAGTGTGATGTAGTGATTGAGGGGAGTGTGATGGAGTGAATGAGGGAAGTGTGATGTACTGAATGAGTGGAGTGTGATGTAGTGAATGAGGAGATTGTGATGTAGTGAATGAGGGGAGTGAGATGTAGTGAATGAGGGGAGTGTGATGTAGTGAATGAGGGGAGTGAGATGTAGTGAATGAGTGGAGTGTGATGTAGTGAATGAGGGGAGTGTGATGTGGTGAATGAGGAGAGTGTGATGCAGTTAATGAGGGGAGTGTGATATAGTGAATGAGGGGAGTGTGATGTAGTGAATGAGGGGAGTGAGATGTAGTGAATAAGGGCAGTGTGATGTAGTGAATGAGGGGAGTGTGATGTAGTGAATGAGGGGAGTGTGATGTAGTGAATGAGGGGAGTGTGATGTAGTGAATGAGGAGAGTGTGATGTAGTGAATGAGGGGAGTGTGATGTAATCAATGAGGGGAGAGTGATGTCGTGAATGAGGGGAGTGTGATGTAGTGAATGACGGGAGTGTGATGTAGTGATTGAGGGGAGTGTGATGTAGTGAATGAGGGGAGTGTGATATAGTGAATGTGGGGAGTGTGATGTAGTGAATGAGGGGAGGGTGATGTAGTGATTGAGGGGAGTGTGATAGAGTGAATGAGGGAAGTGTGATGTACTGAATGAGGGGAGTGTGATGTAGTGAATGAGGAGATTGTGATGTAGTGATTGAGGGGAGTGAGATGTAGTGAATGAGGGGAGTGTGATGTAGTGATTGAGGGGAGTGAGATGTAGTGAATGAGGGGAGTGTGATGTAGTGAATGAGGGGAGTGTGTAGTAGTGAATGAGGGAAGTGTGATGTAGTGAATGAGGGGAGTGTGATGTAGTGAATGAGGGGAATGTGATGTAGTGAATGAGGGGAGTGTGATGTAGTGAATGAGGGGAGTGTGATGTAGTGATTGAGGGGACTGTGACGGAGTGAATGAGGGGAGTGTGATGTAGTGAATGAGGGGAGTGTGATGTAGTGAATGAGAGAAAGTGTGATGTAGTGAATGAGGGGAATGTGATATAGTGAATGTGGGATTGGGATGTAGTGAATGAGGGGAGTGTGATGTAGTGATTGAGGGGAGTTTGATGGAGTGAATGAGGGAAGTGTGATGTACTGAATGAGGGGAGTGTGAAGTCGTGAATGAGGAGATTGTGATGTAGTGAATGAGGGGAGTGTGATGTAGTGAATGAGGGGAGTGTGATGTAGTGAATGAGGGGAGTGTGTAGCAGTGAATGAGGGAAGTGTGATGTAGTGAATGAGGGGAGTGTGATGCAGTGAATGAGGGGAATGTGATGTCGTGAATGAGGGGAGTGTGATGTAGTGAATGAGGGGAGTGTGATGTAGTGAATGAGGGGAGTGTGACCAAGTGATTGAGGGGAGTGTGATGTAGTGAATGAGGGGAGTGTGATGTCGTGAATGAGGGGAGTGTGATGTAGTGAATGAGGGGAGTGTGATGTAGTGATTGAGGGGAGTGTGATGTAGTGAATGAGGGGAGTGTGATGTAGTGAATGAGGGGAGAGTGATGTAGTGAATGAGGGGAGTGTGATGTAGTGAATGAGGGGAGTGTGAAGTAGTGATTGAGGGGAGTGTGATGTAGTGAATGAGGGGAGCGTGATATAGTGAATGTGGGGAGTGTGTTGTAGTGAATGAGGGGAGTGTGATGTAGTGATTGAGGGGAGTGTGATGGAGTGAATGAGGGAAGTGTGATGTACTGAATGAGGGGAGTGTGAAGTAGTGAATGAGGAGATTGTGATGCAGTGATTGAGGGGAGTGAGATGTAGTGAATGAGGGGAGTGTGATGTAGTGAATGAGGGGAGTGTGATGCAGTGATTGAGGGGAGTGTGATGCAGTGAATGAGGGGAGTGTGATGCAGTGAATGAGGGGAGTGTGATGCAGTGAATTAGGGGAGTGTGATGTAGTGAATGAGGAGAGATTGATGTACTGAATGAGGGGAGTGTGATGTAGTGAATGAGGGGAGTGTGATGTAGTTAATGAGGGGAGTGTGATGTAGTGAATGAGGGGAGTGTGGAGCAGTGAATGAGGGAAGTGTGATGTAGTGAATGAGGGGAGTGTGATGTAGTGAATGAGGGGAATGTGATGTAGTGAATGAGGGGAGTGTGATGTAGGGAATGAGGGGAGTGTGATGTAGTGAATGAGGGGAGTGTGATGTAGTGAATGAGGGGAGTGTGATGCAGTGATTGAGGGGACTGTGATGTAGTGAATGAGGGGAGTGTGATGTAGTGAATGAGGAGAGTGTGATGTAGTGAATGAGGGGAGTGTGATGTAATCAATGAGGGGAGAGTGATGTCGTGAATGAGGGGAGTGTGATGTAGTGAATGACGGGAGTGTGATGTAGTGATTGAGGGGAGTGTGATGTAGTGAATGAGGGGAGTGTGATATAGTGAATGTGGGGAGTGTGATGTAGTGAATGAGGGGAGGGTGATGTAGTGATTGAGGGGAGTGTGATAGAGTGAATGAGGGAAGTGTGATGTACTGAATGAGGGGAGTGTGATGTAGTGAATGAGGAGATTGTGATGTAGTGATTGAGGGGAGTGAGATGTAGTGAATGAGGGGAGTGTGATGTAGTGAATGAGGGGAGTGAGATGTAGTGAATGAGTGGAGTGTGATGTAGTGAATGAGGGGAGTGTGATGTGGTGAATGAGGAGAGTGTGATGCAGTTAATGAGGGGAGTGTGATATAGTGAATGAGGGGAGTGTGATGTAGTGAATGAGGGGAGTGAGATGTAGTGAATAAGGGCAGTGTGATGTAGTGAATGAGGGGAGTGTGATGTAGTGAATGAGGGGAGTGTGATGTAGTGAATGAGGGGAGTGTGATGTAGTGAATGAGGAGAGTGTGATGTAGTGAATGAGGGGAGTGTGATGTAATCAATGAGGGGAGAGTGATGTCGTGAATGAGGGGAGTGTGATGTAGTGAATGACGGGAGTGTGATGTAGTGATTGAGGGGAGTGTGATGTAGTGAATGAGGGGAGTGTGATATAGTGAATGTGGGGAGTGTGATGTAGTGAATGAGGGGAGGGTGATGTAGTGATTGAGGGGAGTGTGAAAGAGTGAATGAGGGAAGTGTGATGTACTGAATGAGGGGAGTGTGATGTAGTGAATGAGGAGATTGTGATGTAGTGATTGAGGGGAGTGAGATGTAGTGAATGAGGGGAGTGTGATGTAGTGATTGAGGGGAGTGAGATGTAGTGAATGAGGGGAGTGTGATGTAGTGAATGAGGGGAGTGTGTAGTAGTGAATGAGGGAAGTGTGATGTAGTGAATGAGGGGAGTGTGATGTAGTGAATGAGGGGAATGTGATGTAGTGAATGAGGGGAGTGTGATGTAGTGAATGAGGGGAGTGTGATGTAGTGAATGAGGGGACTGTGACGGAGTGAATGAGGGGAGTGTGATGTAGTGAATGAGGGGAGTGTGATGTAGTGAATGAGAGAAAGTGTGATGTAGTGAATGAGGGGAATGTGATATAGTGAATGTGGGATTGGGATGTAGTGAATGAGGGGAGTGTGATGTAGTGATTGAGGGGAGTTTGATGGAGTGAATGAGGGAAGTGTGATGTACTGAATGAGGGGAGTGTGAAGTCGTGAATGAGGAGATTGTGATGTAGTGAATGAGGGGAGTGTGATGTAGTGAATGAGGGGAGTGTGATGTAGTGAATGAGGGGAGTGTGTAGCAGTGAATGAGGGAAGTGTGATGTAGTGAATGAGGGGAGTGTGATGCAGTGAATGAGGGGAATGTGATGTCGTGAATGAGGGGAGTGTGATGTAGTGAATGAGGGGAGTGTGATGTAGTGAATGAGGGGAGTGTGATCAAGTGATTGAGGGGAGTGTGATGTAGTGAATGAGGGGAGTGTGATGTCGTGAATGAGGGGAGTATGATGTAGTGAATGAGGGGAGTGTGATGTAGTGATTGAGGGGAGTGTGATGTAGTGAATGAGGGGAGTGTGATGTAGTGAATGAGGGGAGAGTGATGTAGTGAATGAGGGGAGTGTGATGTAGTGAATGAGGGAAGTGTGAAGTAGTGATTGAGGGGAGTGTGATGTAGTGAATGAGGGGAGCGTGATATAGTGAATGTGGGGAGTGTGTTGTAGTGAATGAGGGGAGTGTGATGTAGTGATTGAGGGGGGTGTGATGGAGTGAATGAGGGAAGTGTGATGTACTGAATGAGGGGAGTGTGAAGTAGTGAATGAGGAGATTGTGATGCAGTGATTGAGGGGAGTGAGATGTAGTGAATGAGGGGAGTGTGATGTAGTGAATGAGGGGAGTGTGATGCAGTGATTGAGGGGAGTGTGATGCAGTGAATGAGGGGAGTGTGATGCAGTGAATGAGGGGAGTGTGATGCAGTGAATTAGGGGAGTGTGATGTAGTGAATGAGGAGAGATTGATGTACTGAATGAGGGGAGTGTGATGTAGTGAATGAGGGGAGTGTGATGTAGTTAATGAGGGGAGTGTGATGTAGTGAATGAGGGGAGTGTGGAGCAGTGAATGAGGGAAGTGTGATGTAGTGAATGAGGGGAGTGTGATGTAGTGAATGAGGGGAATGTGATGTAGTGAATGAGGGGAGTGTGATGTAGGGAATGAGGGGAGTGTGATGTAGTGAATGAGGGGAGTGTGATGTAGTGAATGAGGGGAGTGTGATGCAGTGATTGAGGGGACTGTGATGTAGTGAATGAGGGGAGCGTGATGTACTAAATGAGGGGAGTGTGATGTAGTGAATGAGAGAAAGTGTGATGCAGTGAATGCGGGGAGTGTGATATAGTGAATGTGGGGAGTGTGATGTCGTGAATGAGGGGAGTGTGATGTAGTGATTGAGGGGAGTGTGATGGAGTGAATGAGGGAAGTGTGATGTACTGAATGAGTGGAGTGTGATGTAGTGAATGAGGAGATTGTGATGTAGTGAATGAGGGGAGTGAGATGTAGTGAATGAGGGGAGTGTGATGTAGTGAATGAGGGGAGTGAGATGTCGTGAATGAGTGGAGTGTGATGTAGTGAATGAGGGGAGTGTGATGTGGTGAATGAGGAGAGTGTGATGTAGTGAATGAGGGGAGTGTGATATAGTGAATGAGGGGAGTGTGATGTAGTGAATGAGGGGAGTGAGATGTAGTGAATGAGGGCAGTGTGATGTAGTGAATGAGGGGAGTGTGATGTAGTGAATGAGGGCTGTGTGATGTAGTGAATGAGGGGAGTGTGATGTAGTGAATGAGGGGAGTGTGATGTAGTGAATGAGGGGAGTGTGATGTAGTGAATGAGGGGAGTGTGATGTAGTGAATGAGGAGAGTGTGATGTAGTGAATGAGGGGAGTGTGATGTAATCAATGAGGGGAGAGTGATGTCGTGAATGAGGGGAGTGTGATGTAGTGAATGACGGGAGTGTGATGTAGTGATTGAGGGGAGTGTGATGTAGTGAATGAGGGGAGTGTGATATAGTGAATGTGGGGAGTGTGATGTAGTGAATGAGGGGAGTGTGATGTGATTGAGGGGAGTGTGATGGAGTGAATGAGGGAAGTGTGATGTACTGAATGAGGGGAGTGTGATGTAGTGAATGAGGAGATTGTGATGTAGTGATTGAGGGGAGTGAGATGTAGTGAATGAGGGGAGTGTGATGTAGTGATTGAGGGGAGTGAGATGTAGTGAATGAGGGGAGTGTGATGTAGTGAATGAGGGGAGTGTGTAGTAGTGAATGAGGGAAGTGTGATGTAGTGAATGAGGGGAGTGTGATGGAGTGAATGAGGGGAATGTGATGTAGTGAATGAGGGGAGTGTGATGTAGTGAATGAGGGGAGTGTGATGTAGTGATTGAGGGGACTGTGATGTAGTGAATGAGGGGAGTGTGATGTAGTGAATGAGGGGAGTGTGATGTAGTGAATGAGAGAAAGTGTGATGTAGTGAATGAGGGGAGTGTGATATAGTGAATGTGGGGTTAGGATGTAGTGAATGAGGGGAGTGTGATGTAGTGATTGAGGGGAGTTTGATGGAGTGAATGAGGGAAGTGTGATATACTGAATGATGGGAGTGTGAAGTCGTGAATGAGGAGTTTGTGATGTAGTGAATGAGGGGAGTGTGATGTAGTGATTGAGGGGAGTGTGATCTAGTGATTGAGGGGACTGTGATGTAGTGAATGAGGGGAGTGTGATGTAGTGAATGAGGGGAGTGTGATGTAGTGAATGAGGGGAGTGTGATGTAGTGATTGAGGGGAGTGTGATGTAGTGAATGAGGGGAGTGTGATGTAGTGAATGAGGGGAGAGTGATGTAGTGAATGAGGGGAGTGTGATGTAGTGAATGAGGGGAGTGTGAAGTAGTGATTGAGGGGAGTGTGATGTAGTGAATGAGGGGTGTGTGATATAGTGAATGTGGGGAGTGTGTTGTAGTGAATGAGGGGAGTGTGATGTGGTGATTGAGGGGAGTGTGATGGAGTGAATGAGGGAAGTGTGATGTACTGAATGAGGGGAGTGTGATGTAGTGAATGAGGAGATTGTGATGTAGTGATTGAGGGGAGTGAGATGTAGTGAATGAGGGGAGTGTGATGTAGTGAATGAGGGGAGTGTGATGTAGTGAATGAGGGGAGTGTGATGCAGTGATTGAGGGGAGTTTGATGCAGTGAATGAGGGGAGTGTGATGCAGTGAATGAGGGGAGTGTAATGCAGTGAATGAGGGGGGTGTGATGTAGTGAATGAGGAGAGATTGATGTACTGAATGAGGGGAGTGTGATGTAGTGAATGAGGGGAGTGTGATGTAGTGAATGAGGGGAGTGTGATGTAGTGAATGAGGGGAGTGTGGAGTAGTGAATGAGGGGAGTGTGATATAGTGAATGTGGGGAGTGTGATGTAGTGAATGAGGGGAGTGTGATGTAGTGATTGAGGGGAGTGTGATGGAGTGAATGAGGGAAGTGTGATGTACTGAATGAGGGGAGTGTGATGTAGTGAATGAGGAGATTGTGATGTAGTGAATGAGGGGAGTGAGATGTAGTGAATGAGGGGAGTGTGATGTAGTGAATGAGGGGAGTGAGATGTAGTGAATGAGTGGAGAGTGATGTAGTGAATGAGGGGAGTGTGATGTAGTGAATGAGGAGAGTCTGATGTAGTGAATGAGGGGAGTGTGATATAGTGAATGAGGGGAGTGTGATGTAGTGAATGAGGGGAGTGAGATGTAGTGAATGAGGGCAGTGTGATGTAGTGAATGAGGGGAGTGTGATGTAGTGAATGAGGGCTGTGTGATGTAGTGAATGAGGGGAGTGTGATGTAGTGAATGAGGGGACGGTGATGTAGTGAATGAGGGGAGTGTGATGTAGTGAATGAGGAGAGTGTGATGTAGTGAATGAGGGGAGTGTGATGTAATCAATGAGGGGAGAGTGATGTCGTTAGTGAGGGGAGTGTGATGTAGTGAATGACGGGAGTGTGATGTAGTGATTGAGGGGAGTGTGATGTAGTGAATGAGGGGAGTGTGATATAGTGAATGTGGGGAGTGTGATGTAGTGAATGAGGGGAGTGTGATGTAGTGATTGAGGGGAGTGTGATGGAGTGAATGAGGGAAGTGTGATGTACTGAATGAGGGGAGTGTGATGTAGTGAATGAGGAGATTGTGATGTAGTGATTGAGGGGAGTGAGATGTAGTGAATGAGGGGAGTGTGATGTAGTGATTGAGGGGAGTGAGATGTAGTGAATGAGGGGAGTGTGATGTAGTGAATGAGGGGAGTGTGTAGTAGTGAATGAGGGAAGTGTGATGTAGTGAATGAGGGGAATGTGATGTAGTGAATGAGGGGAGTGTGATGTAGTGATTGAGGGGACTGTGATGTAGTGAATGAGGGGAGTGTGATGTAGTGAATGAGGGGAGTGTGATGTAGTGAATGAGAGAAAGTGTGATGTAGTGAATGAGGGGAGTGTGATATAGTGAATGTGGGGTTAGGATGTAGTGAATGAGGGGAGTGTGATGTAGTGATTGAGGGGAGTTTGATGGAGTGAATGAGGGAAGTGTGATATACTGAATGATGGGAGTGTGAAGTCGTGAATGAGGAGTTTGTGATGTAGTGAATGAGGGGAGTGTGATGTAGTGATTGAGGGGAGTGTGATCTAGTGATTGAGGGGACTGTGATGTAGTGAATGAGGGGAGTGTGATGCAGTGAATGAGGGGAGTGTGATGTAGTGAATGAGGGGAGTGTGATGTAGTGATTGAGGGGAGTGTGATGTAGTGAATGAGGGGAGTGTGATGTAGTGAATGAGGGGAGAGTGATGTAGTGAATGAGGGGAGTGTGATGTAGTGAATGAGGGGAGTGTGTTGTAGTGAATGAGTGGAGTGTGATGTAGTGATTGAGGGGAGTGTGATGGAGTGAATGAGGGAAGTGTGATGTACTGAATGAGGGGAGTGTGATGTAGTGAATGAGGAGATTGTGATGTAGTGATTGAGGGGAGTGAGATGTAGTGAATGAGGGGAGTGTGATGTAGTGAATGAGGGGAGTGTGATGTAGTGAATGAGGGGAGTGTGATGCAGTGATTGAGGGGAGTTTGATGCAGTGAATGAGGGGAGTGTGATGCAGTGAATGAGGGGAGTGTAATGCAGTGAATGAGGGGAGTGTGATGTAGTGAATGAGGAGAGATTGATGTACTGAATGAGGGGAGTGTGATGTGAATGAGGGGAGTGTGATGTAGTGAATGAGGGGAGTGTGATGTAGTGAATGAGGGGAGTGTGGAGTAGTGAATGAGGGAAGTGTGATGTAGTGAATGAGGGGAGTGTGATGTAGTGAATGAGGGGAATGTGATGTAGTGAATGAGGGGAGTGTGATGTAGGGAATGAGGAGTGTGATGTAGTGAATGAGGGGAGTGTGATGCAGTGATTGAGGGGACTGTGATGTAGTGAATGAGGGGAGTGTGATGTAGTGAATGAGGGGAGTGTGATGTAGTGAATGAGAGAAAGTGTGATGTAGTGAATGAGGGGAGTGTGATATAGTGAATGTGGGGAGTGTGATGTAGTGAATGAGGGGAGTGTGATGTAGTGATTGAGGGGAGTGTGATGGAGTGAATGAGGGAAGTGTGATGTACTGAATGAGGGGAGTGTGATGTACTGAATGAGGGGAGTGTGATGTAGTGAATGAGGAGATTGTGATGTAGTGAATGAGGGGAGTGAGATGTAGTGAATGAGGGGAGTGTGATGTAGTGAATGAGGGGAGTGAGATGTAGTGAATGAGTGGAGTGTGATGTAGTGAATGAGGGGAGTGTGATGTAGTGAATGAGGAGAGTCTGATGTAGTGAATGAGGGGAGTGTGATATAGTGAATGAGGGGAGTGTGATGTAGTGAATGAGGGGAGTGAGATGTAGTGAATGAGGGCAGTGTGATGTAGTGAATGAGGGGAGTGTGATGTAGTGAATGAGGGCTGTGTGATGTAGTGAATGAGGGGAGTGTGATGTAGTGAATGAGGGGACGGTGATGTAGTGAATGAGGGGAGTGTGATGTAGTGAATGAGGAGAGTGTGATGTAGTGAATGAGGGGAGTGTGATGTAATCAATGAGGGGAGAGTGATGTCGTTAATGAGGGGAGTGTGATGTAGTGAATGACGGGAGTGTGATGTAGTGATTGAGGGGAGTGTGATGTAGTGAATGAGGGGAGTGTGATATAGTGAATGTGGGGAGTGTGATGTAGTGAATGAGGGGAGGGTGATGTAGTGATTGAGGGGAGTGTGATGGAGTGAATGAGGGAAGTGTGATGCACTGAATGAGGGGAGTGTGATGTAGTGAATGAGGAGATTGTGATGTAGTGATTGAGGGGAGTGAGATGTAGTGAATGAGGGGAGTGTGATGTAGTGATTGAGGGGGGTGAGATGTAGTGAATGAGGGGAGTGTGATGTAGTGAATGAGGGGAGTGTGTAGCAGTGAATGAGGGAAGTGTGATGTAGTGAATGAGGGGAGTGTGATGTAGTGAATGAGGGGACTGTGATGTAGTGAATGAGGGGAGTGTGTTGTAGTGAATGAGGGGAATGTGATGTAGTGAATGAGGGGAGTGTGATGTAGTGAATGAGGGGAGTGTGATGTAGTGATTGAGGGGACTGTGATGTAGTGATTGAGGGGACTGTGATGTAGTGAATGAGGGGAGTGTGATGTAGTGAATGAGGGGACTGTGATGTAGTGAACGAGCGGAGTGTGATGAAGTGAATGAGGAGAGTGTGATGTACTGAATGAGGGGAGTGTGATGTAGTGAATGAGGGGAGTGTAATGTAGTGAATGAGGGGAGTGTGATGTAGTGACTGAGGGGAGTGTGATGCAGTGAATGAGGGGAGTGTGATGTAGTGAATGAGGTGTGTGTGATGTAGTGATTGAGGGGAGTGTGATGCAGTGAATGAGGGGAGTGTGATGTAGTGAATGAGGGGAGTGTGATGTAGTGAATGAGGGGAGTGTGATGTAGTGAATGAGGGGAGTGTGTTGTAGTGAATGAGGGCGTGTGATGTAGTGAATGAGGAGAGTGTGGTGTAGTGAATGAGGGGAGTGTGATGTAGTGAATGAGGGGAGTGTGATGTAGTGAATGAGGGGAGTGTGATGCAGTGAATGAGGGGAGTGTGATGTAGTGAATAAGGGGAGTGTGATGTAGTGAACGAGCGGAGTGTGATGAAGTGAATGAGGAGAGTGTGATGGACTGAATGAATTGAGTGTGATGTAGTGAATGAGGGGAGTGTAATGTAGTGAATGAGGGGAGTGTGATGTAGTGACTGAGGGGAGTGTGATGCAGTGAATGAGGGGAGTGTGATGTAGTGAATGAGGGGTGTGTGATGTAGTGATTGAGGGGAGTGTGATGCAGTGAATGAGGGGAGTGTGATGTAGTGAATGAGGGGAGTGTGATGTAGTGAATGAGGGGAGTGTGGAGTAGTGAATGAGGGAAGTGTGATGTAGTGAATGAGGGGAGTGTGATGTTGTGAATGAGGGGAGTGTGATGTAGTGAATGAGGGGAGTGTGATGCAGTGATTGAGGGGACTGTGATGTAGTAGTGAATGAGGGGAGTGTGATGTAGTGATTGAGGGGAGTGTGATGTAGTGAATGAGAGAAAGTGTGATGTAGTAAATGAGGGGAGTGTGATATAGTGAATGAGGGGAGTGTGATCTAGCGAATGAGGGGAGTGTGATGTAGTGATTGAGGGGAGTGTGATGGAGTGAATGAGGGAAGTGTGATGTGCTGAATGAGGGGAGTGTGATGTAGTGAATGAGGAGATTGTGATGTAGTGAATGAGGGGAGTGTGATGTAGTGAATGAGGGAGTGTGAAGTAGTGTATGAGGGGAGTGTGATGTAGTGAATGAGGGGAGTGAGATGTAGTGAATGAGGGGAGTGTGATGTAGTGAATGAGGGGAGTGAGATGTAGTGAATGAGGGGAGTGTGATGTCGTGAATGAGGGGAGAGTGATGTAGTGAATGATGTGCGTGTGATGTACTGAGTGAGGGGAATGTAATGCAGTGAATGAGGGGAGTGTGATGCATTGAATGAGGGAGTGTGATGTAGTGTATGAGGGGAGTGTGATGTAGTGAATGAGGGGAGTGAGATGTAGTGAATGAGGGGAGTGGGCTTCAGTGAATGAGGGGAGTGTGATGTAGTGAATGAGGGGAGAGTGATGTAGTGAATGATGTGCGTGTGATGTACTGAGTGAGGGGAATGTAATGCAGTGAATGAGGGGAGTGTGATGTAGTGAATGAGGGGAGTGTGATGTAGTGAATGAGGGAAGTGGGATGTAGTGAATGAGGGGAGTGTGATGTAGTGAATGAGGGGAGTGTGATGTAGTGAAAGAGGAGTGTGATGTAGTGAATGAGGGGACTGTGATGTAGTGAATGAGGGGACTGTGATGTAGTGAATGAGGGGAGTGTGATGTACTGAATGATGGGAGTGTGATGTAGTGAATGAGGGGAGTGTGATGTAGTGAATAAGTGGAGTGTCATGTAGTGAATGAGGGGAGTGTGATGGAGTGAATGAGGGGAGTGTGATATAGTGAATGAGGGGAGTGTGATGTACTGAATGATGGGAGTGTGATGTAGTGAATGAGGGGAGTGTGATGTAGTGAATGAGGTGAGTGTGATGGAGTGAATGAGGGGAGTGTGATGCCAAAAATGAGGGGAGTGTGATGCAGTGAATGAGGGGAGTGTGATGTAGTGAATGAGGGGAGTGTGATGTAGTGAATGAGGGGAGTGTGATGTAGTGATTGAGGGGAGTGTGATGGAGTGAATGAGGGAAGTGTGATGTGCTGAATGAGGGGAGTGTGATGTAGTGAATGAGGAGATTGTGATGCAGTGAATGAGGGGAGTGTGATGTAGTGAATGAGGGAGTGTGATGTAGTGTATGAGGGGAGTGTGATGTAGTGAATGAGGGGAGTGAGATGTCGTGAATGAGGGGAGTGTGATGTAGTGAATGAGGGGAGTGAGATGTAGTGAATGAGGGGAGTGTGATGTCGTGAATGAGGGGAGTGTGATGTAGTGAATGAGTGGAGTGTGATGTAGTGAATGAGGGGAGTGTGATGTAGTGAATGTGGAGAGTGTGATGTAGTGAATGAGGGGAGTGTGATATAGTGAATGAGGGGAGTGTGATGTAGTGAATGAGGGGAGTGAGATGTAGTGAATGAGGGCAGTGTGATGTCGTGAATGAGGGGAGTGTGATGTAGTGAATGAGGGCAGTGTGATGTAGTGAATGAGGGGAGTGTGATGTAATGAATGAGGGGAGTGTGATGTAGTGAATGAGGAGAGTGTGATGTAGTGAATGAGGGGAGTGTGATGTAATCAATGAGGGGAGAGTGATGTAGTGAATGAGGGGAGAGTGATGTAGTGATTGAGGGGAATGTGATGGAGTGAATGAGGGAAGTGTGATGTACTGAATGAGGGGAGTGTGATGTAGTGAATGAGGAGATTGTGATGTAGTGATTGGGGTGAGTAAGATGTAGTGAATGAGGGGAGTGTGGTGTAGTGAATGAGGGGTGTGTGATGCAGAGAATGAGGGGAGCATGATGTAATGAATGAGGGGAGTGGGATGTAGTGAATGAGGGGAGTGTGATGTAGTGAATGAGGGGAGTGTAATGTAGTGAATGAGGGGAGTGTGATGTGAATGAGGGGAGTGTAGTGTAGTGAATGAGGGGCGTGTGATGTAATGAATGAGGTGAATGTGATGTAGTGAATGAGGAGAGTGTGAGGTAGTGAATGAGGAGAGTGGGCTTCAGTGAATGAGGGGAGTGTGATGTAGTGAATGAGGGGAGAGTGATGTAGTGAATGAGGGGAGTGTGATATAGTGAATGAGGGGAGTGTGATGTAGTGAATGAGGGGAGTGAGATGTAGTGAATGAGGGCAGTGTGATGTAGTGAATGAGGGGAGTGTGATGTAGTGAATGAGGGCTGTGTGATGTAGTGAATGAGGGGAGTGTGATGTAGTGAATGAGGGGACGGTGATGTAGTGAATGAGGGGAGTGTGATGTAGTGAATGAGGAGAGTGTGATGTAGTGAATGAGGGGAGTGTGATGTAATCAATGAGGGGAGAGTGATGTCGTTAATGAGGGGAGTGTGATGTAGTGAATGACGGGAGTGTGATGTAGTGATTGAGGGGAGTGTGATGTAGTGAATGAGGGGAGTGTGATATAGTGAATGTGGGGAGTGTGATGTAGTGAATGAGGGGAGGGTGATGTAGTGATTGAGGGGAGTGTGATGGAGTGAATGAGGGAAGTGTGATGCACTGAATGAGGGGAGTGTGATGTAGTGAATGAGGAGATTGTGATGTAGTGATTGAGGGGAGTGAGATGTAGTGAATGAGGGGAGTGTGATGTAGTGATTGAGGGGGGTGAGATGTAGTGAATGAGGGGAGTGTGATGTAGTGAATGAGGGGAGTGTGTAGCAGTGAATGAGGGAAGTGTGATGTAGTGAATGAGGGGAGTGTGATGTAGTGAATGAGGGGAATGTGATGTAGTGAATGAGGGGAGTGTGATGTAGTGAATGAGGGGAGTGTGATGTAGTGATTGAGGGGACTGTGATGTAGTGAATGAGGGGAGTGTGATGTAGTGAATGAGGGGAATGTGATGTAGTGAATGAGGGGAGTGTGATGTAGTGAATGAGGGGAGTGTGATGTAGTGATTGAGGGGACTGTGATGTAGTGATTGAGGGGACTGTGATGTAGTGAATGAGGGGAGTGTGATGTAGTGAATGAGGGGACTGTGATGTAGTGAACGAGCGGAGTGTGATGAAGTGAATGAGGAGAGTGTGATGTACTGAATGAGGGGAGTGTGATGTAGTGAATGAGGGGAGTGTAATGTAGTGAATGAGGGGAGTGTGATGTAGTGACTGAGGGGAGTGTGATGCAGTGAATGAGGGGAGTGTGATGTAGTGAATGAGGGGTGTGTGATGTAGTGATTGAGGGGAGTGTGATGCAGTGAATGAGGGGAGTGTGATGTAGTGAATGAGGGGAGTGTGATGTAGTGAATGAGGGGAGTGTGATGTAGTGAATGAGGGGAGTGTGTTGTAGTGAATGAGGGGAGTGTGATGTAGTGAATGAGGAGAGTGTGGTGTAGTGAATGAGGGGAGTGTGATGTAGTGAATGAGGGGAGTGTGATGTAGTGAATGAGGGGAGTGTGATGCAGTGAATGAGGGGAGTGTGATGTAGTGAATAAGGGGAGTGTGATGTAGTGAACGAGCGGAGTGTGATGAAGTGAATGAGGAGAGTGTGATGGACTGAATGAGGGGAGTGTGATGTAGTGAATGAGGGGAGTGTAATGTAGTGAATGAGGGGAGTGTGATGTAGTGACTGAGGGGAGTGTGATGCAGTGAATGAGGGGAGTGTGATGTAGTGAATGAGGGGTGTGTGATGTAGTGATTGAGGGGAGTGTGATGCAGTGAATGAGGGGAGTGTGATGTAGTGAATGAGGGGAGTGTGATGTAGTGAATGAGGGGAGTGTGGAGTAGTGAATGAGGGAAGTGTGATGTAGTGAATGAGGGGAGTGTGATGTAGTGAATGAGGGGAGTGTGATGTAGTGAATGAGGGGAGTGTGATGCAGTGATTGAGGGGACTGTGATGTAGTAGTGAATGAGGGGAGTGTGATGTAGTGATTGAGGGGAGTGATGTAGTGAATGAGAGAAAGTGTGATGTAGTAAATGAGGGGAGTGTGATATAGTGAATGTGGGGAGTGTGATCTAGCGAATGAGGGGAGTGTGATGTAGTGATTGAGGGGAGTGTGATGGAGTGAATGAGGGAAGTGTGATGTGCTGAATGAGGGGAGTGTGATGTAGTGAATGAGGAGATTGTGATGTAGTGAATGAGGGGAGTGTGATGTAGTGAATGAGGGAGTGTGAAGTAGTGTATGAGGGGAGTGTGATGTAGTGAATGAGGGGAGTGAGATGTAGTGAATGAGGGGAGTGTGATGTAGTGAATGAGGGGAGTGAGATGTAGTGAATGAGGGGAGTGTGATGTCGTGAATGAGGGGAGAGTGATGTAGTGAATGATGTGCGTGTGATGTACTGAGTGAGGGGAATGTAATGCAGTGAATGAGGGGAGTGTGATGCAGTGAATGAGGGAGTGTGATGTAGTGTATGAGGGGAGTGTGATGTAGTGAATGAGGGGAGTGAGATGTAGTGAATGAGGGGAGTGGGCTTCAGTGAATGAGGGGAGTGTGATGTAGTGAAAGAGGGGAGAGTGATGTAGTGAATGATGTGCGTGTGATGTACTGAGTGAGGGGAATGTAATGCAGTGAATGAGGGGAGTGTGATGTAGTGAATGAGGGGAGTGTGATGTAGTGAATGAGGGAAGTGGGATGTAGTGAATGAGGGGAGTGTGATGTAGTGAATGAGGGGAGTGTGATGTAGTGAAAGAGGGGAGTGTGATGTAGTGAATGAGGGGACTGTGATGTAGTGAATGAGGGGACTGTGATGTAGTGAATGAGGGGAGTGTGATGTACTGAATGATGGGAGTGTGATGTTGTGAATGAGGGGAGTGTGATGTAGTGAATAAGTGGAGTGTCATGTAGTGAATAAGGGGAGTGTGATGGAGTGAATGAGGGGAGTGTGATATAGTGAATGAGGGGAGTGTGATGTACTGAATGATGGGAGTGTGATGTAGTGAATGAGGGGAGTGTGATGTAGTGAATGAGGTGAGTGTGATGGAGTGAATGAGGGGAGTGTGATGCCAAAAATGAGGGGAGTGTGATGCAGTGAATGAGGGGCATGTGATGTAGTGAATGAGGGGAGTGTGATGTAGTGAATGAGGGGAGTGTGATGTAGTGAATGAGGGGAGTGTGATGTAGTGATTGAGGGGAGTGTGATGGAGTGAATGAGGGAAGTGTGATGTGCTGAATGAGGGGAGTGTGATGTAGTGAATGAGGAGATTGTGATGCAGTGAATGAGGGGAGTGTGATGTAGTGAATGAGGGAGTGTGATGTAGTGTATGAGGGGAGTGTGATGTAGTGAATGAGGGGAGTGAGATGTCGTGAATGAGGGGAGTGTGATGTAGTGAATGAGGGGAGTGAGATGTAGTGAATGAGGGGAGTGTGATGTCGTGAATGAGGGGAGTGTGATGTAGTGAATGAGTGGAGTGTGATGTAGTGAATGAGGGGAGTGTGATGTAGTGAATGAGGAGAGTGTGATGTAGTGAATGAGGGGAGTGTGATATAGTGAATGAGGGGAGTGTGATGTAGTGAATGAGGGGAGTGAGATGTAGTGAATGAGGGCAGTGTGATGTCGTGAATGAGGGGAGTGTGATGTAGTGAATGAGGGCAGTGTGATGTAGTGAATGAGGGGAGTGTGATGTAATGAATGAGGGGAGTGTGATGTAGTGAATGAGGAGAGTGTGATGTAGTGAATGAGGGGAGTGTGATGTAATGAATGAGGGGAGTGAGATGTAGTGAATGAGGGGAGTGCGGTGTAGTGAATGAGGGGAGTGTGATGCAGAGAATGAGGGGAGCATGATGTAATGAATGAGGGGAGTGGGATGTAGTGAATGAGGGGAGTGTGAGGCAGTGAATGAGGGAAGTGTAATGTAGTGAATGAGGGGAGTGTGATGTGGTGAATGAGGGGAGTGTAGTGTAGTGAATGAGGGGCGTGTGATGTAATGAATGAGGTGAATGTGATGTAGTGAATGAGGAGAGTGTGAGGTAGTGAATGAGGGGAGTGGGCTTCAGTGAATGAGGGGAGTGTGATGTAGTGAATGAGGGGAGAGTGATGTAGTGAATGAGGTGCGTGTGATGTACTGAGTGAGGGGAATGTAATGCAGTGAATGAGGGGAGTGTGATGTAGTGAATGAGGGGAGTGTGATGTAGTGAATGAGGGAAGTGGGATGTAGTGAATGAGGGGAGTGTGATGTAGTGAATGAGGGGAGTGTGATGTAGTGAAAGAGGGGAGTGTGATGTAGTGAATGAGGGGACTGTGATGTAGTGAATGAGGGGAGTGTGATGTACTGAATCATGGGAGTGTGATGTAGTGAATGAGGGGAGTGTGATGTAGTGAATGAGGGGAGTGTGATGTAGTGAATGAGGGAAGTGTCATGTAGTGAATGAGGGGAGTGTGATGGAGTGAATGAGGGGAGTGTGATATAGTGAATGAGGGGAGTGTGATGTACTGAATGATGGGAGTGTGATGTAGTGAATGAGGGGAGTGTGATGTAGTGAATGAGGTGAGTGTGATGGAGTGAATGAGGGGAGTGTGATGCCAAAAATGAGGGGAGTGTGATGCAGTGAATGAGGGGCATGTGATGTAGTGAATGAGGGGAGTGTGATGTCGTGAATGAGGGGAGTGTGATGTAGTGAATGAGGGGAGTGTGATGTACTGAATGAGGGGAGTGTGATGCAGTGAATGAGGGGAGTGTGATGTAGTGAATGAGGGGAGTGTGATGTACTGATTGAGGGGAGAGTGATGTAGTGAATGAGGGGAGTGTGGTGTAGTGAATGAGGGGAGTGTGATGCAGTGAATGAGGGGAGTGTGATGTAGTGAATGAGGGAGTGTGATGTAGTGAATGAGGGGAGTGTGATGTAGTGAATGATGGAAGTGTGATGTAGTGAATGAGGGGAGTGTGATGTAGTGAATGAGGGGAGTGTGATGTAGTGAATGAATGGGGGGTGTGATGTAGTGAATGAGGGGAGTGTGATGTAGTGAATGAGGGGAGTGTGATGTACTGATTGAGGGGAGAGTGATGTAGTGAATGAGGGGAGTGTGATGTAGTGAATGAGGTGAGTGTCATGTAGTGAATGAGGGGAGTGTGATGTAGTGAATGACGGGAGTGTGATGTAGTGAATGAGGGGAGTGCGATGTAGTGAATGAGGGGAGTGTGATATAGTGAATGAGGGGAGGGTGATGTAGGGTATGAGGGGACTGTGATGTACTGAATGATGGGAGTGTGATGTAGTGATGAGGGGAGTGTGATGTAGTGAATGAGGTGAGTATGATGCAGT
This sequence comes from Somniosus microcephalus, assembly GCF_052327205.1. NCBI lineage: Eukaryota > Metazoa > Chordata > Chondrichthyes > Squaliformes > Somniosidae > Somniosus > Somniosus microcephalus. Next base: position 52,016,908 of record NW_028225181.1, read on the forward strand.
GAATGAGGGGAGTGTGATGTAGTGAATGAGGGGAGTGTGATGTAGTGAATGAGGGGAGTGTGATGTAGTGAATGAGGGGAGTGTGATGTAGTGAATGAGGAGAGTGTGGTGTCGTGAATGATGGGGGTGTGATGTAGTGAATGAGGGGAGTGTGATGTCGTGAATGAGGGGAGTGTGATGTCGTGATTGAGGGGAGTGTGATGCAGTGAATGAGGGGAGAGTGATGTAGTGAATGAGGGGAGTGTGATGTAGTGAATGAGGAGAGTGTGGTGTCGTGAATGAGGGGAGTGTGATGTAGTGAATGAGGGGAGTGTGATGTCGTGAATGAGGGGAGTGTGATGTAGTGAATGAGGAGAGTGTGGTGTAGTGAATGAGGGGAGTGTGATGAAGTGAATGAGGGGAGTGTGATGTAGTGAATGAGGGGAGAGTGATGTCGTGAATTAGGGGAGTGTGATGTAGTGAATGAGGGGAGTGTGATGTAGTGAATGAGGGGAGTGTGATGGAGTGAATGAGGGGAGTGTGATGTAGTGAATGAGGGGAGTGTAATGCAGTGAATGAGGGGAGTGTGATGTAGTGAATGAGGGGAGTGTGATGTAGTGAATGAGGGGAGTGTGATGTACTGATTGAGGGGAGAGTGATGAAGTGAATGAGGGGAGTGTGGTGTAGTGAATGAGGGGAGTGATGTAGTGAATGAGGGGAGTGTGATGTAGTGAATGTGGGGAGTGTGATGCAGTGAATGAGGGCATTGTGATGTAGTGAATGAGGGGAGTGTGGTGTAGTGAATGAAGGGAGTGTGATGTAGTGATTGAATGGAGTGTCACGTAGTGATTGAGGGGAGTGGGATGTGAATGAGGGGAGTGTGAAGTAGTGAATTAGGGGAGTGTGATGTAGTGAATGAGGGGAGTGTGATGTAGTGAATGAGAGGAGTGTGATGTAGTGAATGAGGGCAGTGTGATGTAGTGAATGAGGGGAGTGTGATGTAGTGATTGAGGGGAGTGTGATGTAGTGAATGAGGGGAGTGTGATGCCGTGAATGAGGGGAGCGTGATGTAGTGAATGAGGGGAGTGTGATGTAGTGAATGAGGGGAGTGTGATGCAGTGAATGAGGGGAGTGTGATGTAGTGAATGAGGGGAGTGTGATGTAGTGAATGAGGGGAGAGTGATGTAGTGAATGAGAGAAAGTGTGATGTAGTGAATGAGGGGAGTGTGATGTAGTGAATGAGGGGAGTGTGATGTAGTGAATGAGGGGAGTGGGATGCTGTGAATGAGTGCAGTGGGATGTAGTGAATGAGGGGAGTGTGATGTAGTGAATGAGGGGAGTGTGATGTAGTGATTGAGGGGAGTGTGGTGTAGTGAATGAGGGGAGTGTGATGTAGTGAATGAGGGGAGTGTGATGTAGTGAATGAGGGGAGAGTGATGTAGTGAATGAGGGGAGTGTGATGTAGTGAATGAGGGGAGTGTGATGTAGTGAATGAGGGGAGGGCGATGTAGTGAATGAGGGGAGTTTGATGCAGTGAATGAGGGGAGTGCGATGTAGTGAATGAGGGGAGTGTGATGTAGTGAATGACGGGAGTGCGATGTAGTGAATGAGGGGAGTGCGATGTAGTGAATGAGGGGAGTGCGATGTAGCGAATGAGGGGAGTGTGATGTAGTGAATGAGGGGAGTGTGATGTCGTGAATGAGGGGAGTGTGATGCAGTGAATGTGCGGAGTGTGATATAGTGAATGAGGGGATTGTGATGTAGTGAATGAGGGGAGTGTAATGTAGTGAATGAGGGGAGTGGGATGTAGTGAATGAGGGGAGTGTGATGTAGTGAATGAGGGGAGTGTGATGGAGTGATTGAGGGGAGTGTGATGTAATGAATGTGGGGAGTGTGATGTAGTGAATGAGGGGAGTGTGATGTAGTGAATGAGGGGAGTGTAATGTAGTGAATGAGGGGAGTGGGATGTAGTGAATGAGGGGAGTGTGATGTAGTGAATGAGGGGAGTGTGATGTAGTGATTGAGGGGAGTGGGACGTAGTAATTGAGGGGAGTGGGATGTAGTGATTGAGGGGAGTGTGATTTGGTGAATGAGGGGAGTATGATGTAGTGATTGAGGGGAGTGGGACGTAGTGATTGAGGGGAGTGGGATGTAGTGAATGAGGGGAGTGTGAAGTAGTGAATTAGGGGAGTGTGATGTTGTGAATGAGGGGAGTGTGATGTAGTGAATGAGGGGAGTGTGATGTAGTGAATGAGGGGAGTGTGATGTAGTGAATGAGGGGAGTGTGATGTAGTGAATGAGGGGGGTGTGATTTAGTGACTGAGGGAAGTGTGATGTAGTGAATGAGGGGAGTGTGATGTAGTGAATGAGGGGAGAGTGATGTATTGAATGAGGGGAGTGTGACGTAGTGAATGAGGGGAGTGCGATGTAGTGAATGAGGGGAGTGCGATGTAGTAAATGAGGTGAGTGTGATGTAGTGAATGAGGGGAGTGCGATGTAGTGAATGAGAGGAGTGTGATGTAGTGAATGAGGGGAGTGTGATGTAGTGAGTGAGTGGAGTGTGATGTAGTGAGTGAGGGGAGTGTGATGTAGTGAATGAGGGGAGTGCGATGTAGTAAATGAGGTGAGTGTAATGTAGTGAATCAGGGGAGTGTGATGTAGTCCCTGAGGGGAGTGTGATGTGGTGAATGAGGGGAGTGTGATGTAGTGAATGAGGGGAGTGTGATGTACTGATTGAGGGGAGAGTGATGAAGTGAATGAGGGGAGTGTGGTGTAGTGAATGAGGGGAGTGATGTAGTGAATGAGGGGAGTGTGATGTAGTGAATGTGGGGAGTGTGATGCAGTGAATGAGGGCAGTGTGATGTAGTGAATGAGGGGAGTGTGGTGTAGTGAATGAAGGGAGTGTGATGTAGTGATTGAATGGAGTGTCACGTAGTGATTGAGGGGAGTGGGATGTGAATGAGGGGAGTGTGAAGAAGTGAATTAGGGGAGTGTGATGTAGTGAATGAGGGGAGTGTGATGTAGTGAATGAGAGGAGTGTGATGTAGTGAATGAGGGCAGTGTGATGTAGTGAATGAGGGGAGTGTGATGTAGTGATTGAGGGGAGTGTGATGTAGTGAATGAGGGGAGTGTGATGCAGTGAATGAGGGGAGCGTGATGTAGTGAATGAGGGGAGTGTGATGTAGTGAATGAGGGGAGTGTGATGCAGTGAATGAGGGGAGTGTGATGTAGTGAATGAGGGGAGTGTGATGTAGTGAATGAGGGGAGAGTGATGTAGTGAATGAGAGAAAGTGTGATGTAGTGAATGAGGGGAGTGTGATGTAGTGAATGAGGGGAGTGTGATGTAGTGAATGAGGGGAGTGGGATGCTGTGAATGAGTGCAGTGGGATGTAGTGAATGAGGGGAGTGTGATGTAGTGAATGAGGGGAGTGTGATGTAGTGATTGAGGGGAGTGTGGTGTAGTGAATGAGGGGAGTGTGATGTAGTGAATGAGGGGAGTGTGATGTAGTGAATGAGGGGAGTGTGATGTAGTGAATGAGGGGAGTGTGATGTAGTGAATGAGGGAAGTGTGATGTAGTGAATGAGGGGAGGGCGATGTAGTGAATGAGGGGAGTTTGATGCAGTGAATCATGGGAGTGCGATGTAGTGAATGAGGGGAGTGTGATGTAGTGAATGAGGGGAGTGCGATGTAGTGAATGAGGGGAGTGCGATGTAGTGAATGAGGGGAGTGTGATGTAGTGAATGAGGGGAGTGTGATGTCGTGAATGAGGGGAGTGTGATGCAGTGAATGTGGGGAGTGTGATATAGTGAATGAGGGGATTGTGATATAGTGAATGAGGGGATTGTGATGTAGTGAATGAGGGGAGTGTAATGTAGTGAATGAGGGGAGTGGGATGTAGTGAATGAGGGGAGTGTGATGTAGTGAATGAGGGGAGTGTGATGGAGTGATTGAGGGGAGTGTGATGTAATGAATGTGGGGAGTGTGATGTAGTGAATGAGGGGAGTGTGATGTAGTGAATGAGGGGAGTGTAATGTAGTGAATGAGGGGAGTGGGATGTAGTGAATGAGGGGAGTGTGATGTAGTGAATGAGGGGAGTGTATTGTAGTGATTGAGGGGAGTGGGACGTAGTAATTGAGGGGAGTGGGATGTAGTGATTGAGGGGAGTGTGATTTGGTGAATGAGGGGAGTGTGATGTAGTGATTGAGGGGAGTGGGACGTAGTGATTGAGGGGAGTGGGATGTAGTGAATGAGGGGAGTGTGAAGTAGTGAATTAGGGGAGTGTGATGTTGTGAATGAGGGGAGTGTGATGTAGTGAATGAGGGGAGTGTGATGTAGTGAATGAGGGGAGTGTGATGTAGTGAATGAGGGGAGTGTGATTTAGTGACTGAGGGAAGTGTGATGTAGTGAATGAGGGGAGTGTGATGTAGTGAATGAGGGGAGAGTGATGTATTGAATGAGGGGAGTGTGATGTAGTGAATGAGGGGAGTGCGATGTAGTGAATGAGGGGAGTGCGATGTAGTAAATGAGGTGAGTGTGATGTAGTGAATGAGGGGAGTGCGATGTAGTGAATGAGAGGAGTGTGATGTAGTGAATGAGGGGAGTGTGATGTAGTGAGTGAGTGGAGTGTGATGTAGTGAGTGAGGGGAGTGTGATGTAGTGAATGAGGGGAGTGCGATGTAGTAAATGAGGTGAGTGTAATGTAGTGAATCAGGGGAGTGTGATGTAGTCCCTGAGGGGAGTGTGATGTGGTGAATGAGGGGAGTGTGATGTAGTGAATGAGGGGAGTGTGACGTAGTGAATGAGGGGAGTGTGATGTAGTGAATGAGGGGAGTGTGATGTAGTGAATGAGGGGAGTGTGATGTAGTGATTGAGGGGAGTGTGATGCAGTGAACGAGGGGAGTGTGATGTAGTGAATGAGGGGAGAGTGATGTAGTGAATGAGGGGAGTGTGATGTAGTGAATGAGGGGAGTGTGATGTAGTGATTGAGGGGAGTGTGATGTTGTGAATGAGGGGAGTGTGATATAGTGAATGTGGGGAGTGTGTTGTAGTGAATGAGGGGAGTGTGATGTAGTGATTGAGGGGAATGTGATGGAGTGAATGAGGGAAGTGTGATGTACTGAATGAGGGGAGTGTGATGTAGTGAATGAGGAGATTGTGATGTAGTGATTGAGGTGAGTGAGATGTAGTGAATGAGGGGAGTGTGATGTAGTGAATGAGGGGAGTGTGATGTAGTGAATGAGGGGAGTGTGATGTAGTGAATGAGGAGAGTGTGATGTAGTGAATGAGGGGAGTGTGATGCAGAGAATGAGGGGAGCATGATGTACTAAATGAGGGGAGTGGGATGTAGTGAATGAGGGGAGTGTGATGTCGTGAATGAGGGGAGTGTAATGTAGTGAATGAGGGGAGTGTGATGTGGTGAATGAGGGGAGTGTAGTGTAGTGAATGAGGGGAGTGTGAGTAATGAATGAGGTGAATGTGATGTAGTGAATGAGGAGAGTGTGATGTAGTGAATGAGGGGAGTGGGCTTCAGTGAATAAGGGGAGTGTGATGTAGTGAATGAGGGGAGAGTGATGTCGTGAATGAGGTGAGTGTGATGTACTGAGTGAGGGGAATGTAATGCAGTGAATGAAGGGAGTGTGATGTAGTGAATGAGGGGAGTGTGATGTAGTGAATGAGGGAAGTGGGATGTAGTGAATGAGGGGAGTGTGAGGTAGTGAATGAGGGGAGTGTGATGTAGTGAAAGAGGGGAGTGTGATGTAGTGAATGAGAGGAGTGTGATGTAGTGAATGAGGGGACTGTGATGCAGTGAATGAGGGGAGTGTGATGTACTGAATGATGGGAGTGTGATGTAGTGAATGAGGGGAGTGTGATGTAGTGAATAAGTGGAGTGTCATGTAGTGAATGAGGGGAGTGTGATGGAGTGAATGAGGGGAGTGTGATATAGTGAATGAGGGGAGTGTGATGTACTGAATGATGGGAGTGTGATGTAGTGAATGAGGGGAGTGTGATGTAGTGAATGAGGTGAGTGTGATGGAGTGAATGAGGGGAGTGTGATGCCAAAAATGAGGGGAGTGTGATGCAGTGAATGAGGGGCATGTGATGTAGTGAATGAGGGGAGTGTGATGTAGTGAATGAGGGGAGTGTGATGTAGTGAATGAGGGGAGTGTGATGTACTGAATGAGGGGAGTGTGATGCAGTGAATGAGGGGAGTGTGATGTAGTGAATGAGGGGAGTGTGATGTACTGATTGAGGGGAGAGTGATGTAGTGAAGGAGGGGAGTGTGGTGTAGTGAATGAGGGGAGTGTGATGCAGTGAATGAGGGGAGTGTGATGTAGTGAATGAGGGGAGTGTGATGTAGTGAATGAGGGGAGTGTGATGTAGTGAATGATGGAAGGGTGATGTAGTGAATGAGGGGAGTGTGATGTAGTTAATGAGGGGAGTGTGATGTAGTGAATGAATGGGGGGTGTGATGTAGTGAATGAGGGGAGTGTGATGTACTGATTGAGGGGAGAGTGATGTAGTGAATGAGGGGAGTGTGATGTAGTGAATGAGGGGAGTGTGATGTAGTGAATGAGGGGAGTGTGATGTAGTGAATGAGGGGAGTGTGATATAGTGAATGAGGGGAGTGTGATGTAGCGTATGAGGGGACTGTGATGTACTGAATGATGGGAGTGTGATGTAGTGAATGAGGTGAGTGTGATGCAGTGAATGAGGGGAGTGTGATGTAGTGAATGAGGGGAGTGTGATGTAGTGAATGAGGGGAGTGTGATGTAGGGAATGAGGAGAGTGTGGTGTAGTGAATGAGGGGAGTGTGATGTAGTGAATGAGGGGAGTGTGATGTCGTGAATGAGGGGAGTGTGATGTAGTGAATGAGGGGAGTGTGATGCAGTGAATGAGGGGAGAGTGATGTAGTAAATGAGGGGAGTGTGATGGAGTGAATGAGGAGAGTGTGGTGTAGTGAATGAGGGGAGTGTGATGTAGTGAATGAGGGGAGTGTGATGTCGTGAATGAGGGGAGTGTGATGTAATGAATGAGGAGAGTGTGGTGTAGTGAATGAGGGGAGAGTGATGTAGTGAATGAGGGGAGTGTGATGTAGTGAATGAGGGGAGTGTGATGTAGTGAATGAGGGGAGTGTGATGGAGTGAATGAGGGGAGTGTGATGAAGTGAATGAGGGGAGTGTGATGTAGTGAATGAGGGGAGTGTGATGTAGTGAATGAGGGGAGTGTGATGTACTGATTGAGGGGAGAGTGATGTAGTGAATGAGGGGAGTGTGGTGTAGTGAATGAGGGGAGTGATGTAGTGAATGAGGGGAGTGTGATGTAGTGAATGTGGGGAGTGTGATGCAGTGAATGAGGGCAGTGTGATGTAGTGAATGAGGGGAGTGTGATGTAGTGAATGAGGGGAGTGTGATGTAGTGAATGAGGAGAGTGTGGTGTAGTGAATGAGGGGAGTGTGATGTAGTGAATGAGGGGAGTGTGATGTAGTGAATGAGAGGAGTGTGATGTAGTGAATGAGGGGAGTGTGATGTAGTGAATGAGGGGAGTGTGATGTAGTGATTGAGGGGAGTGTGATGTAGTGAATGAGGGGAGTGTGATGTAGTGATTGAGGGGAGTGTGATGTAGTGAATGAGGGGAGTGTGATGCAGTGAATGAGGGGAGCGTGATGTAGTGAATGAGGGGAGTGTGATGTAGTGAATGAGGGGAGTGTGATGCAGTGAATGAGCGGAGTGTGATGTAGTGAATGAGGGGAGTGTGATGTAGTGAATGAGGCGAGTGGTATGCTGTGAATGAGGGGAGTGTGATGTAGTGAATGAGGGGAGTGTGATGTAGTGATTGAGGGGAGTGTGGTGTAGTGAATGAGGGGAGTGGGATGTAGTGAATGAGGGGAGTGTGATGTAGTGAATGAGGGGAGTGTGATGTAGTGATTGAGGGGAGTGTGATGTAGTGAATGAGGGGAGTGTGATGTAGTGAATGAGGGGAGTGTGATGTAGTGAATGAGGGGAGAGTGATGTAGTGAATGAGGGGAGTGTGATGTAGTGAATGAGGGGAGGGCGATGTAGTGAATGAGGGGAGTTTGATGTAGTGAATGAGGGGAGTGCGATGTAGTGAATGAGGGGAGTGTGATGTAGTGAATGAGGGGAGTGCGATGTAGTGAATGAGGGGAGTGCGATGTAGTGAATGAGGGGAGTGCGATGTAGTGAATGAGGGAAGTGTGATGTTGTGAATGAGGGGAGTGTGATGTAGTGAATGAGGGGAGTGTGATGTAGTGAATGTGGGGAGTGTGATGTAATGAATGAGGGGAGTGTGATGTAGTGAATGAGGGGAGTGTGATGTAGTGAATGAGGGGAGTGTGATGTAGTGAATGAGGGGAGTGTAATGTAGTGAATGAGGGGAGTGGGATGTAGTGAATGAGGGGAGTGTGATGCAGTGAATGAGGGGAGTGTGATGTAGTGATTGAGGGGAGTGGGACGTAGTCATTGAGGGGAGTGGGATGTAGTGATTGAGGGGAGTGTGATGTAGTGAATGAGGGGAGTGTGATGTAGTGATTGAGGGGAGTGGGACGTAGTGATTGAGGGGAGTGGGATGTAGTGAATGAGGGGAGTGTGAAGTAGTGAATTAGGGGAGTGTGATGTTGTGAATGAGGGGAGTGTAATGTAGTGAATGAGGGGAGTGTGATGTAGTGAATGAGGGGAGTGTGATGTAGTGAATGAGGGGAGTGTGATGCAGTGAATGAGGGGAGTGTGATGTAGTGAATGAGGGGAGTGTGATGTAGTGAATGAGGGGAGTGTGATGTAGTGAATGAGGGTTGTGTGATGTAGTTAATGTGGGGAGTGTGATGTCGTGAATGAGGGGAGTGTGATGTAGTGAATGAGGGGAGTGTAATGTAGTGAATGAGGGGAGTGTGATATAGTGAATGAGGGGGTGTGATTTAGTGACTGAGGGAAGTGTGATGTAGTGAATGAGGGGAGTGTGACGTAGTGAATGAGGGGAGAGTGATGTATTGAATGAGGGGAGTGTGATGTAGTGAATGAGGGGAGTGCGATGTAGTGAATGAGGGGAGTGCGATGTAGTAAATGAGATGAGTGTGATGTAGTGAATGAGGGGAGTGCGATGTAGTGAATGAGGGGAGTGTGATGTAGTGAATGAGGGGAGTGTGATGTAGTGAGTGATTGGAGTGTGATGTAGTGAGTGAGGGGAGTGTGATGTAGTGAATCAGGGGAGTGTAATGTAGTGAATGAGGGGAGTGTGATGTAGTCACTGAGGGGAGTGTGATGTGGTGAATGAGGGGAGTGTGATGTAGTGAATGAGGGGAGTGTGATGTAGTGAATGAGGGGAGTGTGATGTAGTGAATGAGGGGAGTGTGATGTAGTGAATCAGGGGAGTGTAATGTAGTGAATGAGGGAGTGTGACGTAGTGAATGAGGGGAGTGTGATGTAGTGAATGAGGGGAGTGTGATGTAGTGAATGAGGGGAGTGTGATGTAGTGAATGAGGAGATGATGTAGTGATTGAGGGGAGTATGATGTAGTGAATGAGGGGAGTGTGATGCAGTGAATGAGGGGAGTGTGATGCAGTGAATGAGGGGAGTGTGATGTAGTGAATGAGGGGAGTGTGATGTAGTGAATGAGGGGTGTGTGATGTGGTGAATGAGGGGAGTGTGATGCAGTGAATGAGGGGAGTGCGATCTAGTGAATGAGGGGAGTGTGATGTAGTGAATGAGGGGAGTGGGTTGTAGTGAATGAGGGGAGTGTGATGTAGTGAATGAGGGGAATGTGATGTAGTGAATGAGGGGAGTGTGATGTGGTGAATGAGGGGAGTCTGATGTAGTGAATGAGGGGAGTGGGAAGTAGTGAATGAGAGGAGTGTGATGTAGTGAATGAGGGGAGTGTGATGTAGTGAATGAGGGGAGTGTTATGTAGTGAATGAGAGGAGTGTGATGAAGTGAATGAGGGGAGTGTGATGTGGTGAATGGGGGGAGTGTGATGTAGTGAATGAGGGAAGTGTGATGTAGTGAATGAGAGGAGTGTGATTTAGTGAATGAGGGGAGTGTGATGTAGTGAATGAGGGGAGTGTGATGTGGTGAACGAGGGGAGTGTGATGTAGTGAATGAGGGGACTGTGATGTGGTGAACGAGGGGAGTGTGATGTTGTGAATGAGGGGAGTGTGATGCAGTGAATGAGGGGAGTGATGGAGTGAATGAGGAGAGTGTGGTGTAGTGAATGAGGGGAGTGTGATGTAGTGAATGAGGGGAGTGTGATATAGTGAATGAGAGGAGTGTGATGTAGTGAATGAGGGGAGTGTGATGTAGTGAATGAGGGGAGTGTGATGTAGTGATTGAGGGGAGTGTGATGTAGTGAATGAGGGGAGTGTGATGTAGTGATTGAGGGGAGTGTGATGTAGTGAATGAGGGGAGTGTGATGCAGTGAATGAGGGGAGCGTGATGTAGTGAATGAGGGGAGTGTGATGTAGTGAATGAGGGGAGTGTGATGCAGTGAATGAGCGGAGTGTGATGTAGTGAATGAGGGGAGTGTGATGTAGTGAATGAGGCGAGTGGTATGCTGTGAATGAGGGGAGTGTGATGTAGTGAATGAGGGGAGTGTGATGTAGTGATTGAGGGGAGTGTGGTGTAGTGAATGAGGGGAGTGGGATGTAGTGAATGAGGGGAGTGTGATGTAGTGAATGAGGGGAGTGTGATGTAGTGATTGAGGGGAGTGTGATGTAGTGAATGAGGGGAGTGTGATGTAGTGAATGAGGGGAGTGTGATGTAGTGAATGAGGGGAGAGTGATGTAGTGAATGAGGGGAGTGTGATGTAGTGAATGAGGGGAGGGCGATGTAGTGAATGAGGGGAGTTTGATGTAGTGAATGAGGGGAGTGCGATGTAGTGAATGAGGGGAGTGTGATGTAGTGAATGAGGGGAGTGCGATGTAGTGAATGAGGGGAGTGCGATGTAGTGAATGAGGGGAGTGCGATGTAGTGAATGAGGGAAGTGTGATGTTGTGAATGAGGGGAGTGTGATGTAGTGAATGAGGGGAGTGTGATGTAGTGAATGTGGGGAGTGTGATGTAATGAATGAGGGGAGTGTGATGTAGTGAATGAGGGGAGTGTGATGTAGTGAATGAGGGGAGTGTGATGTAGTGAATGAGGGGAGTGTAATGTAGTGAATGAGGGGAGTGGGATGTAGTGAATGAGGGGAGTGTGATGCAGTGACTGAGGGGAGTGTGATGTAGTGATTGAGGGGAGTGGGACATAGTCATTGAGGGGCGTGGGATGTAGTGATTGAGGGGAGTGTGATGTAGTGAATGAGGGGAGTGTGATGTAGTGATTGAGGGGAGTGGGACGTAGTGATTGAGGGGAGTGGGATGTAGTGAATGAGGGGAGTGTGAAGTAGTGAATTAGGGGAGTGTGATGTTGTGAATGAGGGGAGTGTAATGTAGTGAATGAGGGGAGTGTGATGTAGTGAATGAGGGGAGTGTGATGTAGTGAATGAGGGGAGTGTGATGCAGTGAATGAGGGGAGTGTGATGTAGTGAATGAGGGGAGTGTGATGTAGTGAATGAGGGGAGTGTGATGTAGTGAATGAGGGTTGTGTGATGTAGTTAATGTGGGGAGTGTGATGTCGTGAATGAGGGGAGTGTGATGTAGTGAATGAGGGGAGTGTAATGTAGTGAATGAGGGGAGTGTGATATAGTGAATGAGGGGGTGTGATTTAGTGACTGAGGGAAGTGTGATGTAGTGAATGAGGGGAGTGTGACGTAGTGAATGAGGGGAGAGTGATGTATTGAATGAGGGGAGTGTGATGTAGTGAATGAGGGGAGTGCGATGTAGTGAATGAGGGGAGTGCGATGTAGTAAATGAGATGAGTGTGATGTAGTGAATGAGGGGAGTGCGATGTAGTGAATGAGGGGAGTGTGATGTAGTGAATGAGGGGAGTGTGATGTAGTGAGTGATTGGAGTGTGATGTAGTGAGTGAGGGGAGTGTGATGTAGTGAATCAGGGGAGTGTAATGTAGTGAATGAGGGGAGTGTGATGTAGTCACTGAGGGGAGTGTGATGTGGTGAATGAGGGGAGTGTGATGTAGTGAATGAGGGGAGTGTGATGTAGTGAATGAGGGGAGTGTGATGTAGTGAATGAGGGGAGTGTGATGTAGTGAATCAGGGGAGTGTAATGTAGTGAATGAGGGAGTGTGACGTAGTGAATGAGGGGAGTGTGATGTAGTGAATGAGGGGAGTGTGATGTAGTGAATGAGGGGAGTGTGATGTAGTGAATGAGGAGATGATGTAGTGATTGAGGGGAGTGTGATGTAGTGAATGAGGGGAGTGTGATGCAGTGAATGAGGGGAGTGTGATGCAGTGAATGAGGGGAGTGTGATGTAGTGAATGAGGGGAGTGTGATGTAGTGAATGAGGGGTGTGTGATGTGGTGAATGAGGGGAGTGTGATGCAGTGAATGAGGGGAGTGCGATCTAGTGAATGAGGGGAGTGTGATGTAGTGAATGAGGGGAGTGGGTTGTAGTGAGTGAGGGGAGTGTGATGTAGTGAATGAGGGGAGTGTGATGTAGTGAATGAGGGGAGTGTGATGTGGTGAATGAGGGGAGTCTGATGTAGTGAATGAGGGGAGTGGGAAGTAGTGAATGAGAGGAGTGTGATGTAGTGAATGAGGGGAGTGTGATGTAGTGAATGAGGGGAGTGTTATGTAGTGAATGAGAGGAGTGTGATGAAGTGAATGAGGGGAGTGTGATGTGGTGAATGGGGGGAGTGTGATGTAGTGAATGAGGGGAGTGTGATGTAGTGAATGAGAGGAGTGTGATTTAGTGAATGAGGGGAGTGTGATGTAGTGAATGAGGGGAGTGTGATGTGGTGAACGAGGGGAGTGTGATGTAGTGAATGAGGGGACTGTGATGTGGTGAACGAGGGGAGTGTGATGTTGTGAATGAGGGGAGTGTGATGCAGTGAATGAGGGGAGTGATGGAGTGAATGAGGGGAGTGTGATGTGGTGAACGAGGGGAGTGGGATGTAGTGAATGAGGGGAGTGTGAAGTAGTGAATGAGGGGAGTGTGATGTGGTGAATGGGGGGAGTGTGATGTAGTGAATGAGGGGAGTGTGATGTAGTGAATGAGAGGAGTGGGATGTAGTGTCTGAGGGGAGTGGGGTGTAGTGTCTGAGGGGAGTGGGATGTAGTGTCTGAGGGGAGTGGGATGTAGTGTCTGAGGGTAGTGGGATGTAGTGTCTGAGGGGAGTGGGGTGTAGTGTCTGAGGGGAGTTGGATGTAGTGTCTGAGGGGAGTGGGATGTAGTGTCTGAGGGGAGTGGGATGTAGTGTCTGAGGGGAGTGGGATGTAGTGTCTGAGGGGAGTGGGATGTAGTGTCTGAGAGGAGTGGTATGTAGTGTCTGAGGGGAGTGTGATGTAGTGTCTGAGGAGAGTGGGATGTAGTGTCTGACGGGAGTGGGATGTAGTGTCTGAGGGGAGTGGGATGTGGTGTCTGAGGGGAGTGGGATGTAGTGTCTGAGGGGAGTGGGATGTCGTGTCTGAGGGGAGTGGGATGTAATGTCTGAGGGGAGTGGGATGTCGTGTCTGAGGGGAGTGGGTTGTAGTGTCTGAGGGGAGTGGGATGTACTCCCTGAGGGGTGTGGGATGCAGTGACTGAGGGGAGTGGGGTGTAGTGTCTGAGGGGAGTGGGATGTAGTGTCTGAGGGGAGTGGAATGTAGTGACTGAGGGGAGTGGGATGTAGTGTCTGAGGGGAGTGGGATGTAGTGACTGAGGGGAGTGGGATGTAGTGTCTGAGGGGAGTGGGATGTAGTGTCTGAGGGGAGTGGGATGTAGTGTCTGAGGGGAGTGGGATGTAGTGTCTGAGGGGAGTGGGATGTAGTGTCTGTGAGGAGTGGGATGTAGTGTCTGAGGGGAGTGGGATGAAGTGTCTGAGGGGAGTGGGATGTAGTGTCTGAGGGGAGTGGGATGTAGTGTCTGAGGGGAGTGGGATGTCGTGTCTGAGGGGAGTGGAATGTAGTGTCTGAGGTGAGTGGGATATAGTGTCTGAGGGGAGTGCGATGTAGTGTCTGAGGGGAGTGGGATGTAGTGTCTGAGGGGAGTGGGATGTCTTGTCTGAGGGGAGTGGGACGTAGTGTCTGAGGGGAGTGGGATGTAGTGTCTGAGGGGAGTGGGATGTAGTGTCTGAGGGGAGTGGGATGTAGTGTCTGAGGGGAGTGGGATGTAGTGTCTGAGGGTAGTGGGATGTAGTGTATGAGGGGAGTGGGGTGCAGTGTCTGAGGGGAGTGGGATTTAGTGTCTGAGGGGAGTGGGATGTAGTGTCTGAGTGGAGTGGGAAGTAGTGTCTGAGGGGAGTGGGATGTAGTGTCTGAGGGAATGGGGTGTAGTGTCTGAGGGGAGTGGGATGTAGTGTCTGAGGGAAGTGGGATGTAGTGTCTGAGGGGAGTGGGATGTAGTGTCTGAGGGGAGTGGGATGTAGTGACTGAGGGGAGTGGGATGTAGTGTCTGAGGGGAGTGGGATGTAGTGTCTGAGGGGAGTGGGATGTACTGTCTGAGGGGAGTGGGGTGTAGTGCCTGAGGGGAGTCGGATGTAGTGTCTGAGCGGAGTGGGATGTAGTGTCTGAGGGTAGTGGGATGTAGTGTCTGAGGGGAGTGGGATGTAGTGTCTGAGGGGAGTGGGGTGTAGTGTCTGAGGGGAGTTGGATGTAGTGTCTGAGGGGAGTGGGATGTAGTGTCTGAGGGGAGTGGGATGTAGTGTCTGCGGGGAGTGGGAGGTCGTGTCTGAGGGGAGTGGGATGTAGTGACTGAGGGGAGTGGGATGCAGTGTCTGAGGGGAGTGGGATGTAGTGACTGAGGGGAGTGGGATTTAGTGTCTGAGGGGAGTGGGATGTCGTGTCTGAGGGGAGTGGGATGTCGTGTCTGAGGGGAGTGGAATGTAGTGTCTGAGGTGAGTGGGATGTAGTGTCTGAGGGGAGTGGGAATGTAGTGTCTGAGTGGAGTGGGATGTTGTGTCTCAGGGGAGTGGGATGTCGTGTCTGAGGGGAGTGGGACGTAGTGTCTGAGGGGAGTGGGACGTAGTGTCTGAGGGGAGTGGGATATAGTGTCTGAGGGGAGTGGGATGTAGTGTCTGAGGGGAGTGGGATGTAGTGTCTGAGGGGAGTGGGATGTAGTGTCTGAGGGGGGTGAGATGTAGTGTCTGAGGGGAGTGGGATGTAGTGTTTGAGGGGAGTGGGATATAGTGTCTGAGGGCAGTGGGATGTAGTTTCTGAGAGGAGTGGGATGTAGTGTCTGAGGGGAGTGGGATGTAGTGACTGAGGGGAGTGGGATGTAGTGACTGAGGGGAGTGGGATGTTGTGTCTGAGGGGAGTGGGATGTGGTGTCTGAGGGGAGTGGGACGTAGTGTCTGAGGGGAGTGGGACGTAGTGTCTGAGGGGAGTGGGATGTAGTGTCTGAGGGGAGTGGAATGTAGTGTCTGAGGGGAGTGGGATGTAGTGTCTGTGGGGAGAGGGGTGTAGTGACTGAGGGGAGTGGGATATAGTGTCTGAGGGGAGTGGGATGTCGTGTCTGAGGGGAGTGGGATGTAGTGTCTGAGGGGAGTGGGATGTAGTGTCTGAGGGGAGTGGGATGTTGTGTCTGAGGGGAGTGGGATGTAGTGTCTGAGGGGAGTTGGATGTAGTGTCTGAGGGGAGTGGGATGTAGTGTCTGAGGGGAGTGGGATGTAGTGTCTGAGGGAGTGGTATGTAGTATCTGAGGGGAGTGTGATGTAGTGTCTGAAGAGAGTGGGATGTAGTATCTGAGGGGAGTGGGATGTCGTGTCTGAGGGGAGTGGGAAGTTATGTCTGAGGGGAGTGGAATGTAGTGTCTGAGGGGAGTGGGTTGTAGTGTCTGAGTGGATTGGGATGTACTCCCTGAGGGGAGTGGGATGCAGTGTCTGAGGGGAGTGGGATGCAGTGACTGAGGGGAGTGGGGTGTAGTGTCTGAGCGGAGTGGGATGTAGTGTCTGAGGGGAGTGGAATGTAGTGACTGAGGGGAGTGGGATGTAGTGTCTGAGGGGTGTGGGATGTAGTGACTGAGGGGAGTGGGATGTAGTGTCTGAGGGGAGTGGGATGTAGTGTCTGAGGGGAGTGGGATGTAGTGTCTGAGGGGAGTGGGATGTCGTGTCTGAGTGGAGTGGAATGTAGTGTCTGAGGTGAGTGGGATATAGTGTCTGAGGGGAGTGGGATGTAGTGTCTGAGGGGAGTGGGATGTCTTGTCTGAGGGGAGTGGGACGTAGTGTCTGAGGGGAGTGGGATGTAGTGTCTGAGGGGAGCGGGATGTAGTGTCTGAGGGGAGCGGGATGTAGTGTCTGAGGGGAGTGGGATGTAGTGTCTGAGGGGAGTGGGGTGTAGTTTCTGAGGGGAGTGGGATTTAGTGTCTGAGGGGAGTGGGATGTAGTGTCTGAGGGGAGTGGGATGTAGTGTCTGAGGGGAGTGGGGTGTAGTGTCTGAGGGGAGTGTGATGTAGTGTCTGAGGGGAGAGGGGTGTAGTGTCTGAGGGGAGTGGGGTGTAGTGTCTGAGGGGAGTGAGATTTAGTGTCTGAGGGGAGTGGGATGTAGTGTCTGAATGGAGTGGGAAGTAGTGTCTGAGGGGAGTGGGATGTAGTGTCTGAGGGGAGTGGGGTGTAGTGTCTGAGGGGAGTGGGATGGAGTGTCTGAGGGGAGTGGGATGTAGTTTCTGAGGGGAGTGGGATGTAGTGTCTGAGGGGAGTGGGATGTAGTGTCTGAGGGGAGTGGGATGTAGTGTCTGAGGGGAGTGGGATGTAGAGTCTGAGGGGAGTGGGATGTAGTGTCTGAGGGGAGTGGGATGTAGTATCTGAGGGGAGTGGGATGTAGTGTCTGAGGGGAGTGAGATGTAGTGTCTGAGGGGAGTGGGAGGTCGTGTCTGAGGGGAGTGGGAAGCAGTGTCTGAGGGGAGTGGGATGTAGCGTCTGAGGGGAGTGGGATGTAGTGTCTGAGGGGAGTGGGATGTAGTGTCTGAGGGGAGTGGGATGTAGTGTCTGAGGGGAGTGGGATGTCGTGTCTGAGGGGAGTGGGATGTAGTGTCTGAGGGGAGTGGGATGTAGCGTCTGAGGGGAGTGGGATGTAGTATCTGAGGGGAGTGGGATGTAGAGTCTGAGGGAGTGGAATGTAGTGTCTGAGGGGAGTGGGATGTAGTGTCTGAGGGGAGTGGGAGGTCGTGTCTGAGGGGAGTGGGATGTAGTGTCTGAGGGGAGTGGGATGTAGTGTCTGAGGGGAGTGGGATGTAGTGTCTGAGGGGAGTGGGATGTAGTGTCTGAGGGGAGTGGGATGTAGTGTCTGAGGGGAGTGGGATGTAGTGTCTGAGGGGTGTGGGATGTAGTGTCTGAGGGGAGTGGGATTTAGTGTCTGAGGAGAGTGGGATGTAGTGTCTGAGGGGAGTAGGATGCCTTGTCTGAGGGGAGTGGGATGTAGTGTCTGAGGGGAGTGGGATGTAGTGTCTGAGGGGAGTGGGGTGTAGTGTCTGAGGGGAGTGGGATGTAGTATCTGAGGGGAGTGGGATGTAGTACCTGAGGGAAGTGGGATGTAGTGACTGAGAGGAGTGGGATGTAGTGTCTGAGGGGAGTGGGATGTAGTGTCTGAGGGGAGTGGGATGTAGTGTCTGAAGGGAGTGGGATGTAGTGTCTGAGGGGAGTGGGTTGTAGTGTCTGAGGGGAGTGGGATGTACTCCCTGAGGGGAGTGGGATGCAGTGACTGAGGGGAGTGGGGTGTAGTGGCTGAGCGGAGTGGGATGTAGTGTCTGAGGGGAGTGGGATGCAGTGTCTGAGGGGAGTGGGATGTAGTGTCTGTGAGGAGTGGGATGTAGTGTCTGAGGGGAGTGGGATGTAGTGTCTGAGGGGAGTGGGATGTAGTGTCTGAGGTGAGTGGGATGTAGTGTCTGAGGGGAGTGGGATGTCGTGTCTGAGGGGAGTGGAATGTAGTGTCTGAGGTGAGTGGGATATAGTGTCTGAGGGGAGTGGGATGTAGTGTCTGAGGGGAGTGGGATGTAGTGTCTGAGGGGAGTGGGATGCCTTGTCTGAGGGGAGTGGGACGTAGTGTCTGAGGGGAGTGGGATGTAGTGTCTGAGGGGAGTGGGATGTAGTGTCTGAGGGGAGTGGGATGTAGTGTCTGAGGGGAGTGGGATGTAGTGTCTGAGGGGAGTGGGGTGTAGTGTCTGAGGGGAGTGGGATTTAGTGTCTGAGGGGAGTGGGATGTAGTGTCTGAGTGGAGTGGGATGTAGTGTCTGAGGGGAGTGGGATGTAGTGTCTGAGGGGAGTGGGGTGTAGTGTCTGAGGGGAGTGGGAAGTAGTGTCTGAGGGGAGTGGGATGTAGTTTCTGAGGGGAGTGGGATGTAGTGTCTGAGGGGAGTGGGATGTAGTGTCTGAGGGAAGTGGGATGTAGTGTCTGAGGGGAGTGGGATGTAGTGTCCGAGGGGAGTGGGATGTAGTGACTGAGGGGAGTGGGATGTAGTGTCTGAGGGGAGTGGGGTGTAGTGCCTGAGGGGAGTGGGATGTAGTGTCTGAGGGGAGAGGGATGTAGTGTCTGAGGGTAGTGGGATGTAGTGTCTGAGGGGAGTGGGGTGTAGTGTCTGAGGGGAGTTGGATGTTGTGTCTGAGGGGAGTGGGATGTAGTGTCTGAGGGGAGTGGGATGTAGTGTCTGCGGGGAGTGGGAGGTCGTGTCTGAGAGGCGTGGGATGTAGTGACTGAGGGGAGTGGGATGCAGCGTCTGAGGGGAGTGGGATGTAGTGACTGAGGGGAGTGGGATTTAGTGTCTGAGGGGAGTGGGATGTAGTGTCTGAGGGGAGTGGGATGTCGTGTCTGAGGGGAGTGGAATGTAGTGTCTGAGGTGAGTGGGATGTAGTGTCTGAGGGGAGTGGGAATGTAGTGTCTGAGGGGAGTGGGATGTAGTGACTGAGGGGAGTGGGATGTCGTGTCTGAGGGGAGTGGGACGTAGTGTCTGAGTGGAGTGGGACGTAGTGTCTGAGGGGAGTGGGATGTAGTGTCTGAGGGGAGTGGGAGGTAGTGTCTGAGGGGAGTGGGATGTAGTTACTGAGGGGAGTGGGATGTCGTGTCTGAGGGGAGTGGGATGTAGTGTCTGAGGGGAGTGGGATGTAGTGTCTCAGGGGAGTGGGATGTAGTGTCTGAGAGGAGATGGATGTAGTGTCTGAGGGGAGTGGGATGTAGTGTCTGAGGGGAGTGGGATGTAGTATCTGAGGGGAGTGGGATGTAGTGTCTGAGGGGAGTGGGATGTAGTGTCTGAGGGTGGTGAGATGAAGTGTCTGAGGGGAGTGGGATGTAGTGTTTGAGGGGAGTGGGATGTAGTGTCTGAGGGCAGTGGGATGTAGTTTCTGAGAGGAGTGGGATGTAGTGTCTGAGGGGAGTGGGATGTAGTGACTGAGGGGAGTGGGATGTAGTGACTGAGGGGAGTGGGATGTAGTGTCTGAGGGGAGTGGGATGTAGTGTCTGAGGGGAGTGGGACGTAGTGTCTGAGGGGAGTGGAATGTAGTGTCTGAGGGGAGTGGGATGTAGTGTCTCAGGGGAGAGGGGTGTAGTGACTGAGGGGAGTGGGATATAGTGTCTGAGAGGAGTGGGATGTCGTGTCTGAGGGGAGTGGGATGTAGTGTCTGAGGGGAGTGGGATGCAGTGTCTGAGGGGAGTGGGATGCAGTGTCTGAGGGGAGTGGGATGTAGTGTCTGAGGGGAGTTGGATGTAGTGTCTGAGGGGAGTGGGATGTAGTGTCTGAGGGGAGTGGGATGTAGTGTCTGAGGGGAGTGGTATGTAGTGTCTGAGGGGAGTGTGATGTAGTGTCTGAAGAGAGTGGGATGTAGTGTCTGAGGGGAGTGGGATGCAGTGTCTGAGGGGAGTGGGATGTGGTGTCTGAGGGGAGTGGGATGTAGTGTCTGAGGGGAGCGGGATGTCGTGTCTGAGGGGAGTGGGAAGTTATGTCTGAGGGGAGTGGGATGTAGTGTCTGAAGGGAGTGGGATGTAGTGTCTGAGGGGAGTGGTATGTAGTGTCTGAGGGGAGTGTGATGTAGTGTCTGAAGAGAGTGGGATGTAGTGTCTGAGGGGAGTGGGATGCAGTGTCTGAGGGGAGTGGGATGTGGTGTCTGAGGGGAGTGGGATGTAGTGTCTGAGGGGAGCGGGATGTCGTGTCTGAGGGGAGTGGGATGTACTCCCTGAGGGGAGTGGAATGCAGTGTCTGAGGGGAGTGGGATGCAGTGACTGAGGGGAGTGGGGTGTAGTGTCTGAGCGGAGTGGGATGTAGTGTCTGAGGGGAGTGGAATGTAGTGACTGAGGGGAGTGGGATGTAGTGTCTGAGGGGAGTGGGATGTAGTGACTGAGGGGCGTGGGATGTAGTGTCTGAGGGGAGTGGGATGTAGTGTCTGAGGGGAGTGGGATGTAGTGTCTGAGGGGAGTGGGATGTCGTGTCTGAGTGGAGTGGAATGTAGTGTCTGAGGTGAGTGGGATATAGTGTCTGAGGGGAGTGGGATGTAGTGTCTGAGGGGAGTGGGATGTAGTGTCTGAGGGGAGTGGGATGTCTTGTCTGAGGGGAGTGGGAAGAAGTGTCTGAGGGGAGTGGGATGTAGTGTCTGAGGGGAGTGGGATGTAGTGTCTGAGGGGAGTGGGATGTTGTGTCTGAGGGGAGTGGGATGAAGTGTCTGTGGGGAGCGGGGTGTAGTGTCTGAGGGGAGTGGGATTTAGTGTCTGAGGGGAGTGGGATGTAGTGTCTGAGGGGAGTGGGATGTAGTGTCTGAGGGGAGTGTGCTGTAGTGTCTGAGGGGAGTGGGGTGTAGTGTCTGAGGGGAGTGGGATGTAGTGTCTGAGGGGAGTGGGGTATAGTGTCTGAGGGGAGTGGGGTGTAGTGTCTGAGGGGAGTGAGATTTAGTGTCTGAGGGGAGTGGGATGCAGTGTCTGAATGGAGTGGGATGTAGTGTCTGAGGGGAGTGGGATGTATTGTCTGAGGGGAGTGGGGTGTAGTGCCTGAGGGGAGTGGGTTGTAGTGTCTGAGGGGAGTGGGATGTACTCCCTGAGGGGAGTGGGATGCAGTGACTGAGGGGAGTGGGGTGTAGTGTCTGAGCGGAGTGGGATGTAGTGTCTGAGTGGAGTGGAATGTAGTGACTGAGGGGAGTGGGATGTAGTGTCTGAGGGGAGTGGGATGTAGTGTCTGAGTGGAGTGGGATGTAGTGTCTGAGGGGAGTGGGATGTAGTGTCTGAGGGGAGTGGGGTGTAGTGTCTGAGGGGAGTGGGATGTAGTGTCTGAGGGGAGTGGGATGTAGTGTCTGAGGGGAGTGGGATGTAGTGTCTGAGGGGAGTGGGATGTAGTGTCTGAGGGAAGTGGGATGTAGTGTCTGAGGGGAGTGGGATGTAGTGTCCGAGGGGAGTGGGATGTAGTGACTGAGGGGAGTGGGATGTAGTGTCTGAGGGGAGTGGGATGTAGTGTCTGAGGGGAGTGGGATGTAGTGTCTGAGGGGAGTGGGGTGTAGTGACTGAGGGGAGTGGGATATAGTGTCTGAGGGGAGTGGGATGTCGTGTCTGAGGGGAGTGGGATGTAGTGACTGAGGGGAGTGGGATGTAGTGTCTGAGGGGAGTGGGATGCAGTGTCTGAGGGCAGTGGGATGTAGTGTCTGAGGGGAGTGGAATGTAGTTTCTGACGGGAGTGGGATGTAGTGTCTGAGGGGAGAGGGGTGTAGTGACTGAGGGGAGTGGGATATAGTGTCTGAGTGGAGTGGGATGTCGTGTCTGAGGGGAGTGGGATGTAGTGTCTGAGGGGTGTGGGATGTAGTGTCTGAGGGGAGTGGGATGTAGTGTCTGAGGGGAGTGGGATGTAGTGTCTGAGGGGAGTTGGATGTCGTGTCTGAGGGGAGTGGGATGTAGTGTCTGAGGGGAGTGGGATGTAGTGTCTGAGGGGAGTGGTATGTAGTGTCTGAGGGGAGTGTGATGTAGTGTCTGAAGAGAGTGGGATGTAGTATCTGAGGGGAGTGGGATGTAGTTTCTGAGGGGAGTGGGATGTGGTGTCTGAGGGGAGTGGGATGTAGTGTCTGAGGGGAGTGGGGTGTAGTGTCTGAGGGGAGTGGGATGTAGTGTCTGAGGGGAGTGGGGTATAGTGTCTGAGGGGAGTGGGGTGTAGTGTCTGAGGGGAGTGAGATTTAGTGTCTGAGGGGAGTGGGATGCAGTGTCTGAATGGAGTGGGATGTAGTGTCTGAGGGGAGTGGGATGTATTGTCTGAGGGGAGTGGGGTGTAGTGCCTGAGGGGAGTGGGTTGTAGTGTCTGAGGGGAGTGGGATGTACTCCCTGAGGGGAGTGGGATGCAGTGACTGAGGGGAGTGGGGTGTAGTGTCTGAGCGGAGTGGGATGTAGTGTCTGAGTGGAGTGGAATGTAGTGACTGAGGGGAGTGGGATGTAGTGTCTGAGGGGAGTGGGATGTAGTGTCTGAGTGGAGTGGGATGTAGTGTCTGAGGGGAGTGGGATGTAGTGTCTGAGGGGAGTGGGGTGTAGTGTCTGAGGGGAGTGGGATGTAGTGTCTGAGGGGAGTGGGATGTAGTGTCTGAGGGGAGTGGGATGTAGTGTCTGAGGGGAGTGGGATGTAGTGTCTGAGGGAAGTGGGATGTAGTGTCTGAGGGGAGTGGGATGTAGTGTCCGAGGGGAGTGGGATGTAGTGACTGAGGGGAGTGGGATGTAGTGTCTGAGGGGAGTGGGATGTAGTGTCTGAGGGGAGTG
The DNA here is from genome assembly GCF_052327205.1 of Somniosus microcephalus. NCBI lineage: Eukaryota > Metazoa > Chordata > Chondrichthyes > Squaliformes > Somniosidae > Somniosus > Somniosus microcephalus. The sequence continues at coordinate 52,039,622 of NW_028225181.1, forward strand.
GGATGTAGTGTCTGAGGGGAGTGGGGTGTAGTGACTGAGGGGAGTGGGATATAGTGTCTGAGGGGAGTGGGATGTCGTGTCTGAGGGGAGTGGGATGTAGTGACTGAGGGGAGTGGGATGTAGTGTCTGAGGGGAGTGGGATGCAGTGTCTGAGGGCAGTGGGATGTAGTGTCTGAGGGGAGTGGAATGTAGTTTCTGACGGGAGTGGGATGTAGTGTCTGAGGGGAGAGGGGTGTAGTGACTGAGGGGAGTGGGATATAGTGTCTGAGTGGAGTGGGATGTCGTGTCTGAGGGGAGTGGGATGTAGTGTCTGAGGGGTGTGGGATGTAGTGTCTGAGGGGAGTGGGATGTAGTGTCTGAGGGGAGTGGGATGTAGTGTCTGAGGGGAGTTGGATGTCGTGTCTGAGGGGAGTGGGATGTAGTGTCTGAGGGGAGTGGGATGTAGTGTCTGAGGGGAGTGGTATGTAGTGTCTGAGGGGAGTGTGATGTAGTGTCTGAAGAGAGTGGGATGTAGTATCTGAGGGGAGTGGGATGTAGTTTCTGAGGGGAGTGGGATGTGGTGTCTGAGGGGAGTGGGATGTAGTGTCTGAGGGGAGTGGGATGTCGTGTCTGAGGGGAGTGGGAAGTTATGTCTGAGGGGAGTGGAATGTAGTGTCTGAGGGGAGTGGGTTGTAGTGTCTGAGGGGAGTGGGATGTACTCCCTGAGGGGAGTGGGATGCAGTGTCTGAGGGGAGTGGGATGCAGTGACTGAGAGGAGTGGGGTGTAGTGTCTGAGCGGAGTGGGATGTAGTGTCTGAGGGTAGTGGAATGTAGTGACTGAGGGGAGTGGGATGTAGTGTCTGAGGGGAGTGGGATGTAGTGACTGAGGGGAGTGGGATGTAGTGTCTGAGGGGAGTGGGATGTAGTGTCTGGGGGGAGTGGGATGTAGTGTCTGAGGGGAGTGGGATGTCGTGTCTGAGTGGAGTGGAATGTAGTGTCTGAGGTGAGTGGGATATAGTGTCTGAGGGGAGTGGGATGTAGTGTCTGAGGGGAGTGAGATGTAGTGTCTGAGGGGAGTGGGATGTCTTGTCTGAGGGGAGTGGGACGTAGTGTCTGAGGGGAGCGGGATGTAGTGTCTGAGGGGAGCGGGATGTAGTGTCTGAGGGGAGCGGGATGTAGTGTCTGAGGGGAGTGGGATGTAGTGTCTGAGGGGAGTGGGATTTAGTGTCTGAGGGGAGTGGGATGTAGTGTCTGAGGGGAGTGGGATGTAGTGTCTGAGGGGAGTGGGGTGTAGTGTCTGAGGGGAGTGGGATGTAGAGTCTGAGGGGAGAGGGGTGTAGTGTCTGAGGAGAGTGGGGTGTAGTGTCTGAGGGGAGTGAGATTTAGTGTCTGAGGGGAGTGGGATGTAGTGTCTGAATGGAGTGGGATGTAGTGTCTGAGGGGAGTGGGATGTAGTGTCTGAGGGGAGTGGGGTGTAGTGTCTGAGGGGAGTGGGATGGAGTATCTGAAGGGAGTGGGATGTAGTGTCTGAGGGGAGTGGGATGTAGTGTCTGAGGGGAGTGGGATGTAGTGTCTGAGGGGAGTGGGATGTAGTGTCTGAGGGGAGTGGGATGTAGTATCTGAGGGGAGTGGGATGTAGTGTCTGAGGGGAGTGGGGTGTAGTGTCTGAGGGGAGTGAGATGTAGTGTCTGAGGGGAGTGGGAGGTCGTGTCTGAGGGGAGTGGGATGTAGTGTCTGAGGGGAGTGGGATGTAGTATCTGAGGGGAGTGGGATGTAGTGTCTGAGGGGAGTGGGGTGTAGTGTCTGAGGGGAGTGAGATGTAGTGTCTGAGGGGAGTGGGAGGTCGTGTCTGAGGGGAGTGGGATGTAGTGTCTGAGGGGAGTGGGATGTAGTGTCTGAGGGGAGTGGGATGTAGTGTCTGAGGGGAGTGGGATGTAGTGTCTGAGGGGAGTGGGATGTAGTATCTGAGGGGAGTGGGATGTAGTGTCTGAGGGGAGTGGGGTGTAGTGTCTGAGGGGAGTGAGATGTAGTGTCTGAGGGGAGTGGGAGGTCGTGTCTGAGGGGAGTGGGATGTAGTGTCTGAGGGGAGTGGGATGTAGTGTCTGAGGGGAGTGGGATGTCGTGTCTGAGGGGAGTGGGATGTCGTGTCTGAGTGGAGTGGAATGTAGTGACTGAGGGGAGTGGGATGTAGTGACTGAGGGGAGTAGGATGTAGTGTCTGAGGGGAGTGGGATGTAGTGTCTGAGGGGAGTGGGACGTAGTGTCTGAGGGGAGTGGGATGTCGTGTCTGAGGGGAGTGGAATGTAGTGTCTGAGGGGAGTGGGATGTAGTGTCTCAGGGGAGAGGGGTGTAGTGACTGAGGGGAGTGGGATATAGTGTCTGAGGGGAGTGGGATGTAGTGTCTGAGGGGAGTGGGATGTAGTGTCTGAGGTGAGTGGGATGTAGTGTCTGAGGGGAGTGGGACGTAGTGTCTGAGGGGAGTGGAATGTAGTGTCTGAGGGGAGTGGGATGTAGTGTCTCAGGGGAGAGGGGTGTAGTGACTGAGGGGAGTGGGATATAGTGTCTGAGAGGAGTGGGATGTCGTGTCTGAGGGGAGTGGGATGTAGTGTCTGAGGGGAGTGGGATGTAGTGTCTGAAGGGAGTGGGATGCAGTGTCTGAGGGGAGTGGGATGTAGTGTCTGAGGGGAGTTGGATGTAGTGTCTGAGGGGAGTGGGATGTAGTGTCTGAGGGGAGTGGGATGTAGTGTCTGAGGGGAGTGGTATGTAGTGTCTGAGGGGAGTGTGATGTAGTGTCTGAAGAGAGTGGGATGTAGTGTCTGAGGGGAGTGGGATGCAGTGTCTGAGGGGAGTGGGATGTGGTGTCTGAGGGGAGTGGGATGTAGTGTCTGAGGGGAGCGGGATGTCGTGTCTGAGGGGAGTGGGAAGTTATGTCTGAGGGGAGTGGGATGTAGTGTCTGAGCGGAGTGGGTTGTAGTGTCTGAGGGGAGTGGGATGTACTCCCTGAGGGGAGTGGGATGCTGTGTCTGAGGGGAGTGGGATGCAGTGACTGAGGGGAGTGGGGTGTAGTGTCTGAGCGGAGTGGGATGTAGTGTCTGAGGGGAGTGGAATGTAGTGACTGAGGGGAGTGGGATGTAGTGTCTGAGGGGTGTGGGATGTAGTGACTGAGGGGAGTGGGATGTAGTGTCTGAGGGGAGTGGGATGTAGTGTCTGAGGGGAGTGGGATGTAGTGTCTGAGGGGAGTGGGATGTCGTGTCTGAGTGGAGTGGAATGTAGTGTCTGAGGTGAGTGGGATATAGTGTCTGAGGGGAGTGGGATGTAGTGTCTGAGGGGAGTGGGATGTAGTGTCTGAGGGGAGTGGGATGTCTTGTCTGAGGGGAGTGGGAAGTAGTGTCTGAGGGGAGTGGGATGTAGTGTCTGAGGGGAGTGGGATGTAGTGTCTGAGGGGAGTGGGATGTAGTGTCTGAGGGGAGTGGGATGTTGTGTCTGAGGGGAGTGGGATGTAGTGTCTGAGGGGAGCGGGGTGTAGTGTCTGAGGGGAGTGGGGTGTAGAGTCTGAGGGGAGTGGGATGTAGTGTCTGAGGGGAGTGGGGTATAGTGTCTGAGGGGAGTGGGGTGTAGTGTCTGAGGGGAGTGAGATTTAGTGTCTGAGGGGAGTGGGATGCAGTGTCTGAATGGAGTGGGATGTAGTGTCTGAGGGGAGTGGGATGCTTTGTCTGAGGGGAGTGGGGTGTAGTGTCTGAGGGGAGTGGGTTGTAGTGTCTGAGGGGAGTGGGATGTACTCCCTGAGGGGAGTGGGATGCAGTGACTGAGGGGAGTGGGGTGTAGTGTCTGAGCGGAGTGGGATGTAGTGTCTGAGTGGAGTGGAATGTAGTGACTGAGGGGAGTGGGATGTAGTGTCTGAGGGGAGTGGGATGTAGTGTCTGAGTGGAGTGGGATGTAGTGTCTGAGGGGAGTGGGATGTAGTGTCTGAGGGGAGTGGGGTGTAGTGTCTGAGGGGAGTGGGAAGTAGTGTCTGAGGGGAGTGGGATGTAGTGTCTGAGGGGAGTGGGATGTAGTGTCTGAGGGGAGTGGGATGTAGTGTCTGAGGGAAGTGGGATGTAGTGTCTGAGGGGAGTGGGATGTAGTGTCCGAGGGGAGTGGGATGTAGTGACTGAGGGGAGTGGGATGTAGTGTCTGAGGGGAGTGGGATGTAGTGTCTGAGGGGAGTGGGATGTAGTGTCTGAGGGGAGTGGGGTGTAGTGACTGAGCGGAGTGGGATATAGTGTCTGAGGGGAGTGGGATGTCGTGTCTGAGGGGAGTGGGATGTAGTGACTGAGGGGAGTGGGATGTAGTGTCTGAGGGGAGTGGGATGTAGTGTCTGAGGGCAGTGGGATGTAGTGTCTGAGGGGAGTGGAATGTAGTGTCTGAGGGGAGTGGGATGTAGTGTCTGAGGGGAGAGGGGTGTAGTGACTGAGGGGAGTGGGATATAGTGTCTGAGTGGAGTGGGATGTCGTGTCTGAGGGGAGTGGGATGTAGTGTCTGAGGGGAGTGGGATGTAGTGTCTGAGGTGAGTGGGATGTAGTGTCTGAGGGGAGTGGGATGTAGTGTCTGAGGGGAGTTGGATGTCGTGTCTGAGGGGAGTGGGATGTAGTGTCTGAGGGGAGTGGGATGTAGTGTCTGAGGGGAGTGGTATGTAGTGTCTGAGGGGAGAGTGATGTAGTGTCTGAAGAGAGTGGGATGTAGTATCTGAGGAGAGTGGGATGTAGTTTCTGAGGGGAGTGGGATGTGGTGTCTGAGGGGAGTGGGATGTAGTGTCTGAGGGGAGTGGGATGTCGTGTCTGAGGGGAGTGGGAAGTTATGTCTGAGGGGAGTGGAATGTAGTGTCTGAGGGGAGTGGGTTGTAGTGTCTGAGGGGAGTGGGATGTACTCCCTGAAGGGAGTGGGATGCAGTGTCTGAGGGGAGTGGGATGCAGTGACTGAGGGGAGTGGGGTGTAGTGTCTGAGCGGAGTGGGATGTAGTGTCTGAGGGGAGTGGAATGTAGTGACTGAGGGGAGTGGGATGTAGTGTCTGAGGGGAGTGGGATGTAGTGACTGAGGGGAGTGGGATGTAGTGTCTGAGGGGAGTGGGATGTATTGTCTGAGGGGAGTGGGGTGTAGTGTCTGAGGGGAGTGGGTTGTAGTGTCTGAGGGGAGTGGGATGTACTCCCTGAGGGGAGTGGGATGCAGTGACTGAGGGGAGTGGGGTGTAGTGTCTGAGCGGAGTGGGATGTAGTGTCTGAGTGGAGTGGAATGTAGTGACTGAGGGGAGTGGGATGTAGTGTCTGAGGGGAGTGGGATGTAGTGTCTGAGTGGAGTGGGATGTAGTGTCTGAGGGAAGTGGGATGTAGTGTCTGAGGGGAGTGGGATGTAGTGTCCGAGGGGAGTGGGATGTAGTGACTGAGGGGAGTGGGATGTAGTGTCTGAGGGGAGTGGGATGTAGTGTCTGAGGGGAGTGGGATGTAGTGTCTGAGGGGAGTGGGGTGTAGTGACTGAGGGGAGTGGGATATAGTGTCTGAGGGGAGTGGGATGTCGTGTCTGAGGGGAGTGGGATGTAGTGACTGAGGGGAGTGGGATGTAGTGTCTGAGGGGAGTGGGATGTAGTGTCTGAGGGCAGTGGGATGTAGTGTCTGAGGGGAGTGGAATGTAGTGTCTGAGGGGAGTGGGATGTAGTGTCTGAGAGGAGAGGGGTGTAGTGACTGAGGGGAGTGGGATATAGTGTCTGAGTGGAGTGGGATGTCGTGTCTGAGGGGAGTGGGATGTAGTGTCTGAGGGGAGTGGGATGTAGTGTCTGAGGGGAGTGGGATGTAGTGTCTGAGGGGAGTGGGATGTAGTGTCTGAGGGGAGTGGTATGTAGTGTCTGAGGGGAGTGTGATGTAGTGTCTGAAGAGAGTGGGATGTAGTATCTGAGGGGAGTGGGATGTAGTTTCTGAGGGGAGTGGGATGTGGTGTCTGAGGGGAGTGGGATGTAGTGTCTGAGGGGAGTGGGATTTCGTGTCTGAGGGGAGTGGGAAGTTATGTCTGAGGGGAGTGGAATGTAGTGTCTGAGGGGAGTGGGTTGTAGTGTCTGAGGGGAGTGGGATGTACTCCCTGAAGGGAGTGGGATGCAGTGTCTGAGGGGAGTGGGATGCAGTGACTGAGGGGAGTGGGGTGTAGTGTCTGAGCGGAGTGGGATGTAGTGTCTGAGGGGAGTGGAATGTAGTGACTGAGGGGAGTGGGATGTAGTGTCTGAGGGGAGTGGGATGTAGTGACTGTGGGGAGTGGGATGTAGTGTCTGAGGGGAGTGGGATGTAGTGTCTGAGGGGAGTGGGATGTAGTGTCTGAGGGGAGTGGGATGTCGTGTCTGAGTGGAGTGGAATGTAGTGTCTGAGGTGAGTGGGATATAGTGTCTGAGGGGAGTGGAATGTAGTGTCTGAGGGGAGTGAGATGTAGTGTCTGAGGGGAGTGGGATGTCTTGTCTGAGGGGAGTGGGACGTTGTGTCTGAGGGGAGTGGGATGTAGTGTCTGAGGGGAGCGGGATGTAGTGTCTGAGGGGAGCGGGATGTAGTGTCTGAGGGGAGTGGGATGTAGTGTCTGAGGGGAGTGGGGTGTAGATTCTGAGGGGAGTGGGATTTAGTGTCTGAGGGGAGTGGGATGTAGTGTCTGAGGGGAGTGGGATGTAGTGTCTGAGGGGAGAGGGGTGTAGTGTCTGAGGGGAGTGGGATGTAGAGTCTGAGGGGAGAGGGGTGTAGTGTCTGAGGGGAGTGGGGTGTAGTGTCTGAGGGGAGTGAGATTTAGTGTCTGAGGGGAGTGGGATGTAGTGTCTGAATGGAGTGGGATGTAGTGTCTGAGGGGATTGGGATGTAGTGTCTGAGGGGAGTGGGGTGTAGTGTCTGAGGGGAGTGGGATGGAGTGTCTGAGGGGAGTGGGATGTAGTGTCTGAGGGGAGTGGGATGTAGTGTCTGAGGGGAGTGGGATGTAGTGTCTGAGGGGAGTGGGATGTAGTGTCTGAGGGGAGTGGGATGTAGTGTCTGAGGGGAGTGGGATGTAGTAACTGAGGGGAGTGTGATGTAGTGTCTGAGGGGAGTGAGATGTAGTGTCTGAGGGGAGTGGGAGGTCGTGTCTGAGGGGAGTGGGATGTAGTGTCTGAGGGGAGTGGGATGTAGTGTCTGAGGGGAGTGGGATGTCGTGTCTGAGGGGAGTGGGATGTAGTGTCTGAGGGGAGTGGGATGTAGCGTCTGAGGGGAGTGGGATGTAGTATCTGAGGGGTGTGGGATGTAGAGTTTGAGGGAGTGGAATGTAGTGTCTGAGTGGAGTGGGATGTAGTATCTGAGGGGAGTGGGAGGTCGTGTCTGAGGGGAGTGGGATGTAGTGTCTGAGGGGAGTGGGATGTAGTGTCTGAGGGGAGTGGGATGTAGTGTCTGAGGGGAGTGGGATGTAGTGTCTGAGGGGAGTGGGATGTAGTGTCGGAGGGGTGTGGGATGTAGTGTCTGAGGGGAGTGGGATTTAGTGTCTGAGGGGAGTGGGATGTAGTATCTGAGGGGAGTGGGATGTAGTGTCTGAGGGGAGTGGGATGTAGTGTCTGATGGGAGTGGGATGTAGTGTCTGAGGGGAGTGGGGTGTAGTGTCTGAGGGGAGTGGGATGTAGTATCTGAGGGGAGTGGGATGTAGTACCTGAGGGAAGTGGGATGTCGTGACTGAGAGGAGTGGGATGTAGTGTCTGAGGGGAGTGGGATGTAGTGTCTGAGGGGAGTGGGATGTAGTGTCTGAGGGGAGTGGGATGTAGTGTCTGAAGGGAGTGGGATGTAGTGTCTGAGGGGAGTGGGTTGTAGTGTCTGAGGGGAGTGGGATGTACTCCCTGAGGGGAGTGGGATGCAGTGACTGAGGGGTGTGGGGTGTAGTGTCTGAGCGGAGTGGGATGTAGTGTCTGAGTGGAGTGGAATGTAGTGACTGAGGGGAGTGGGATGTAGTGTCTGAGGGGAGTGGGATGTAGTGACTGAGGGGAGTGGGATGTAGTGTCTGAGGGGAGTGGGATGTAGTGTCTGAGGGGAGTGGGATGTAGTGTCTGAGGGGAGTGGGATGCAGTGTCTGAGGGGAGTGGGATGTAGTGTCTGTGAGGAGTGGGATGTAGTGTCTGAGGGGAGTGGGATGTAGTGTCTGAGGGGAGTGGGATGTAGTGTCTGAGGTGAGTGGGATGTAGTGTCTGAGGGGAGTGGGATGTCGTGTCTGAGGGGAGTGGAATGCAGTGTCTGAGGTGAGTGGGATATAGTGTCTGAGGGGAGTGGGATGTAGTGTCTGAGGGGAGTGGGATGTAGTGTCTGAGGGGAGTGGGATGCCTTGTCTGAGGAAAGTGGGACGTAGTGTCTGAGGGGAGTGGGATGTAGTGTCTGAGGGGTTTGGGATGTAGTGTCTGAGGGGAGTGGGATGTAGTGTCTGAGGGGAGTGGGATGTAGTGTCTGAGGGGAGTGGGATGTAGTGTCTGAGGGGAGTGGGGTGTAGTGTCTGAGGAGAGTGGGATTTAGTGTCTGAGGGGAGTGGGATGTAGTGTCTGAGTGGAGTGGGATGTAGTGTCTGAGGGGAGTGGGATGTAGTGTCTGAGGGGAGTGGGGTGTAGTGTCTGAGGGGAGTGGGAAGTAGTGTCTGAGGGGAGTGGGATGTAGTGTCTGAGGGGAGTGGGATGTAGTGTCTGAGGGGAGTGGGATGTAGTGTCTGAGGGAAGTGGGATGTAGTGTCTGAGGGGAGTGGGATGTAGTGTCCGAGGGGAGTGGGATGTAGTGACTGAGGGGAGTGGGATGTCGTGTCTGAGGGGAGTGGGATGTAGTGTCTGAGGGGAGTGGGATGTAGTGTCTGAGGGGAGTGGGGTGTAGTGCCTGAGGGGAGTGGGATGTAGTGTCTGAGGGGAGAGGGATGTAGTGTCTGAGGGTAGTGGGATGTAGTGTCTGAGGGGAGTGGGGTGTAGTGTCTGAGGGGAGTTGGATGTAGTGTCTGAGGGGAGTGGGATGTAGTGTCTGAGGGGAGTGGGATGTAGTGTCTGCGGGGAGTGGGAGGTCGTGTCTGAGGGGCGTGGGATGTAGTGACTGAGGGGAGTGGGATGCAGTGTCTGAGGGGAGTGGGATGTAGTGTCTGAGGGGAGTGGGATGTAGTGTCTGAGGGGAGTGGGATGTAGTGTCTGAGGGGAGTGGGATGTAGTGTCTGAGGGGAGTGGGATGTAGTGTCTGAGGGGAGTGGGATGTAGTGTCTGAGGGGAGTGGGATGTAGTGTCTGAGGGGAGTTGGATGTAGTGTCTGAGGGGAGTGGGATGTAGTGTCTGAGGGGAGTGGGATGTAGTGTCTGAGGGGAGTGGTATGTAGTGTCTGAGGGGAGTGTGATGTAGTGTCTGAAGAGAGTGGGATGTAGTGTCTGAGGGGAGTGGGATGTAGTGTCTGAGGGGAGTGGGATGTGGTGTCTGAGGGGAGTGGGATGTAGTGTCTGAGGGGAGCGGGATGTCGTGTCTGAGGGGAGTGGGAAGTTATGTCTGAGGGGAGTGGGATGTAGTGTCTGAGGGGAGTGGGTTGTAGTGTCTGAGGGGAGTGGGATGTACTCCCTGAGGGGAGTGGGATGCAGTGTTTGAGGGGAGTGGGATGCAGTGACTGAGGGGAGTGGGGTGTAATGTCTGAGCGGAGTGGGATGTAGTGTCTGAGGGGAGTGGAATGTAGTGACTGAGGGGAGTGGGATGTAGTGTCTGAGGAGAGTGGGATGTAGTGACTGAGGGGAGTGGGATGTAGTGTCTGAGGGGAGTGGGATGTAGTGTCTGAGGGGAGTGGGATGTAGTGTCTGAGCGGAGTGGGATGTCGTGTCTGAGTGGAGTGGAATGTAGTGTCTGAGGTGAGTGGGATATAGTGTCTGAGGGGAGTGGGATGTAGTTTCTGAGGGGAGTGGGATGTCTTGTCTGAGGGGAGTGGGAAGTAGTGTCTGAGGGGAGTGGGATGTAGTGTCTGAGGGGAGTGGGATGTAGTGTCTGAGGGGAGTGGGATGTAGTGTCTGAGGGGAGTGGGATGTAGTGTCTGAGGGGAGCGGGGTGTAGTGTCTGAGGGGAGTGGGATTTAGTGTCTGAGGGGAGTGGGATGTAGTGTCTGAGGGGAGTGGGATGTAGTGTCTAAGGGGAGTGGGATGTAGAGTCTGAGGGGAGTGGGGTGTAGTGTCTGAGGGGAGTGGGATGTAGTGTCTGAGGGGAGTGGGGTATAGTGTCTGAGGGGAGTGGGGTGTAGTGTCTGAGGGGAGTGAGATTTAGTGTCTGAGGGGAGTGGGATGTAGTGTCTGAATGGAGTGGGATGTAGTGTCTGAGGGGAGTGGGATGTATTGTCTGAGGGGAGTGGGGTGTAGTGTCTGAGGGGAGTGGGTTGTAGTGTCTGAGGGGAGTGGGATGTACTCCCTGAGGGGAGTGGGATACAGTGACTGAGGGGAGTGGGGTGTAGTGTCTGGGCGGAGTGGGATGTAGTGTCTGAGTGGAGTGGAATGTAGTGACTGATGGGAGTGGGATGTAGTGTCTGAGGGGAGTGGGATGTAGTGTCTGAGTGGAGTGGGATGTAGTGTCTGAGGGGAGTGGGATGTAGTGTCTGAGGGGAGTGGGGTGTAGTGTCTGAGTGGAGTGGGAAGTAGTGTCTGAGGGGAGTGGGATGTAGTGTCTGAGGGGAGTGGGATGTAGTGTCTGAGGGGAGTGGGATGTAGTTTCTGAGGGAAGTGGGATGTAGTGTCTGAGGGGAGTGGGATGTAGTGTCCGAGGGGAGTGGGATGTAGTGACTGAGGGGAGTGGGATGTAGTGTCTGAGGGGAGTGGGATGTAGTGTCTGAGGGGAGTGGGATGTAGTGTCTGAGGGGAGTGGGGTGTAGTGACTGAGGGGAGTGGGATGTACTCCCTGAGGGGAGTGGGATGCAGTGTCTGAGGGGAGTGGGATGCAGTGACTGAGGGGAGTGGGGTGTAGTGTCTGAGCGGAGTGGGATGTAGTGTCTGAGGGGAGTGGAATGTAGTGACTGAGGGGAGTGGGATGTAGTGTCTGAGGGGAGTGGGATGTAGTGACTGAGGGGAGTGGGATGTCGTGTCTGAGGGGAGTGGGATGTAGTGTCTGAGGGGAGTGGGATGTAGTGTCTGAGGGGAGTGGGATGTCGTGTCTGAGTGGAGTGGAATGTAGTGTCTGAGGTGAGTGGGATATAGTGTCTGAGGGGAGTGGGATGTAGTGTCTGAGGGGAGTGGGATGTAGTGTCTGAGGGGAGTGGGATGTCGTGTCTGAGGGGAGTGGGATGTAGTGTCTGAGGGGAGTGGGATGTAGTGTCTGAGGGGAGTGGGATGTAGTGTCTGAGGGGAGTGGGATGTAGTGTCTGAGGGGAGTGGAGTGTAGTGTCTGAGGGGAGTGGGATGTCGTGTCTGAGGGGAGTGGGCTGTAGTGTCTGAGGGGAGTGGGATGTAGTGTCTGAGGGGAGTGGGATGTAGTGTCTGAGGGGAGTGGGATGTAGTGTCTGAGGGGAGTTGGATGTAGTGTCTGAGGGGAGTGGGATGTAGTGTCTGAGGGGAGTGGGATGTAGTGTCTGAGGGGAGTGGTATGTAGTGTCTGAGGGGAGTGTGATGTAGTGTCTGAAGAGAGTGGGATGTAGTATCTGAGGGGAGTGGGATGTAGTTTCTGAGGGGAGTGGGATGTGGTGTCTGAGGGGAGTGGGATGTAGCGTCTGAGGGGAGTGGGATGTCGTGTCTGAGGGGAGTGGGAAGTTATGTCTGAGGGGAGTGGAATGTAGTGTCTGAGGGGAGTGGGTTGTAGTGTCTGAGGGGAGTGGGATGTACTCCCTGAGGGGAGTGGGATGCAGTGTCTGAGGGGAGTGGGATGCAGTGACTGAGGGGAGTGGGGTGTAGTGTCTGAGCGGAGTGGGATGTAGTGTCTGAGGGGAGTGGAATGTAGTGACTGAGGGGAGTGGGATGTAGTGTCTGAGGGGAGTGGGATGTAGTGACTGAGGGGAGTGGGATGTAGTGTCTGAGGGGAGTGGGATGTAGTGTCTGAGGGGAGTGGGATGTAGTGTCTGAGGGGAGTGGGATGTCGTGTCTGAGTGGAGTGGGATGTAGCGTCTGAGGGGAGTGGGATGTAGTTTCTGAGGGGAGTGGGATGTGGTGTCTGAGGGGAGTGGGATGTAGTGTCTGAGGGGAGTGGGATGTCGTGTCTGAGGGGAGTGGGAAGTTATGTCTGAGGGGAGTGGAATGTAGTGTCTGAGGGGAGTGGGATGTAGTGTCTGAGGGGAGTGGTATGTAGTGTCTGAGGGGAGTGGGATGTCGTGTCTGAGGGGAGTGGGATGTAGTGTCTAAGGGGAGTGGGATGTAGTGTCTGAGGGGAGTGGGATGTAGTGTCTGAGGGGAGTGGGATGTAGTGTCTGAGGGGAGTGGAGTGTAGTGTCTGAGGGGAGTGGGATGTCGTGTCTGAGGGGAGTGGGATGTAGTGTCTGAGGGGAGTGGGATGTAGTTTCTGAGGGGAGTGGGATGTGGTGTCTGAGGGGAGTGGGATGTAGCGTCTGAGGGGAGTGGGATGTAGTGTCTGAGGGGAGTGGGATGTAGTGTCTGAGGGGAGTGGGATGTAGTGTCTGAGGGGAGTTGGATGTAGTGTCTGAGGGGAGTGGGATGTAGTGTCTGAGGGGAGTGGGATGTAGTGTCTGAGGGGAGTGGTATGTAGTGTCTGAGGGGAGTGTGATGTAGTGTCTGAAGAGAGTGGGATGTAGTATCTGAGGGGAGTGGGATGTAGTTTCTGAGGGGAGTGGGATGTGGTGTCTGAGGGGAGTGGGATGTAGCGTCTGAGGGGAGTGGGATGTCGTGTCTGAGGGGAGTGGGAAGTTATGTCTGAGGGGAGTGGAATGTAGTGTCTGAGGGGAGTGGGTTGTAGTGTCTGAGGGGAGTGGGATGTACTCCCTGAGGGGAGTGGGATGCAGTGTCTGAGGGGAGTGGGATGCAGTGACTGAGGGGAGTGGGGTGTAGTGTCTGAGCGGAGTGGGATGTAGTGTCTGAGGGGAGTGGAATGTAGTGACTGAGGGGAGTGGGATGTAGTGTCTGAGGGGAGTGGGATGTAGTGACTGAGGGGAGTGGGATGTAGTGTCTGAGGGGAGTGGGATGTAGTGTCTGAGGGGAGTGGGATGTAGTGTCTGAGGGGAGTGGGATGTCGTGTCTGAGTGGAGTGGGATGTAGCGTCTGAGGGGAGTGGGATGTAGTTTCTGAGGGGAGTGGGATGTGGTGTCTGAGGGGAGTGGGATGTAGTGTCTGAGGGGAGTGGGATGTCGTGTCTGAGGGGAGTGGGAAGTTATGTCTGAGGGGAGTGGAATGTAGTGTCTGAGGGGAGTGGGATGTAGTGTCTGAGGGGAGTGGTATGTAGTGTCTGAGGGGAGTGGGATGTCGTGTCTGAGGGGAGTGGGATGTAGTGTCTAAGGGGAGTGGGATGTAGTGTCTGAGGGGAGTGGGATGTAGTGTCTGAGGGGAGTGGGATGTAGTGTCTGAGGGGAGTGGAGTGTAGTGTCTGAGGGGAGTGGGATGTCGTGTCTGAGGGGAGTGGGATGTAGTGTCTGAGGGGAGTGGGATGTAGTGTCTGAGGGGAGTGGGATGTAGTGTCTGAGGGGAGTGGGATGTAGTGTCTGAGGGGAGTTGGATGTAGTGTCTGAGGGGAGTGGGATGTAGTGTCTGAGGGGAGTGGGATGTAGTGTCTGAGGGGAGTGGTATGTAGTGTCTGAGGGGAGTGTGATGTAGTGTCTGAAGAGAGTGGGATGTAGTATCTGAGGGGAGTGGGATGTAGTTTCTGAGGGGAGTGGGATGTGGTGTCTGAGGGGAGTGGGATGTAGCGTCTGAGGGGAGTGGGATGTCGTGTCTGAGGGGAGTGGGAAGTTATGTCTGAGGGGAGTGGAATGTAGTGTCTGAGGGGAGTGGGTTGTAGTGTCTGAGGGGAGTGGGATGTACTCCCTGAGGGGAGTGGGATGCAGTGTCTGAGGGGAGTGGGATGCAGTGACTGAGGGGAGTGGGGTGTAGTGTCTGAGCGGAGTGGGATGTAGTGTCTGAGGGGAGTGGAATGTAGTGACTGAGGGGAGTGGGATGTAGTGTCTGAGGGGAGTGGGATGTAGTGACTGAGGGGAGTGGGATGTAGTGTCTGAGGGGAGTGGGATGTAGTGTCTGAGGGGAGTGGGATGTAGTGTCTGAGGGGAGTGGGATGTCGTGTCTGAGTGGAGTGGGATGTAGCGTCTGAGGGGAGTGGGATGTAGTTTCTGAGGGGAGTGGGATGTGGTGTCTGAGGGGAGTGGGATGTAGTGTCTGAGGGGAGTGGGATGTCGTGTCTGAGGGGAGTGGGAAGTTATGTCTGAGGGGAGTGGAATGTAGTGTCTGAGGGGAGTGGGTTGTAGTGTCTGAGGGGTGTGGGATGTACTCCCTGAGGGGAGTGGGATGCAGTGTCTGAGGGGAGTGGGATGCAGTGACTGAGGGGAGTGGGGTGTAGTGTCTGAGCGGAGTGGGATGTAGTGTCTGAGGGGAGTGGAATGTAGTGACTGAGGGGAGTGGGATGTCGTGTCTGAGTGGAGTGGAATGTAGTGTCTGAGGTGATGGGATATAGTGTCTGAGGGGAGTGGGATGTAGTGTCTGAGGGGAGTGGGATGTAGTGTCTGAGGGGAGTGGGATGTCTTGTCTGAGGGGAGTGGGACGTAGTGTCTGAGGGGAGTGGGATGTAGTGTCTGAGGGGAGCGGGATGTAGTGTCTGAGGGGAGCGGGATGCAGTGTCTGAGGGGAGTGGGATGTAGTGTCTGAGGGGAGTGGGGTGTAGTTTCTGAGGGGAGTGGGATTTAGTGTCTGAGGGGAGTGGGATGTAGTGTCTGAGGGGAGTGGGATGTAGTGTCTGAGGGGAGTGGGATGTAGTGTCTGAGGGGAGTGGGATGTAGTGTCTGAGGGGAGTGGGATGTAGTGTCTGAGGGGAGTGGGATGTAGTGTCTGAGGGGAGTGGGATGTAGTGTCTGAGGGGAGTGGGATGTAGTGTCTGAGGGGAGTGGGGTGTAGTGCCTGAGGGGAGTGGGATGTAGTGTCTGAGGGGAGAGGGATGTAGTGTCTGAGGGTAGTGGGATGTAGTGTCTGAGGGGAGTGGGGTGTAGTGTCTGAGGGGAGTTGGATGTAGTGTCTGAGGGGAGTGGGATGTAGTGTCTGAGGGGAGTGGGATGTAGTGTCTGCGGGGAGTGGGAGGTCGTGTCTGAGGGGAGTTGGATGTAGTGTCTGAGGGGAGTGGGATGTAGTGTCTGAGGGGAGTGGGATGTAGTGTCTGCGGGGAGTGGGAGGTCGTGTCTGAGGGGAGTGGGATGTAGTGTCTGAGGGGAGTGGGATGCAGTTTCTGAGGGAAGTGGGATGTAGTGTCTGAGGGGAGTGGGATGTAGTGTCCGAGGGGAGTGGGATGTAGTGACTGAGGGGAGTGGGATGTAGTGTCTGAGGGGAGTGGGATGTAGTGTCTGAGGGGAGTGGGATGTAGTGTCTGAGGGGAGTGGGGTGTAGTGACTGAGGGGAGTGGGATGTACTCCCTGAGGGGAGTGGGATGCAGTGTCTGAGGGGAGTTGGATGCAGTGACTGAGGGGAGTGGGGTGTAGTGTCTGAGCGGAGTGGGATGTAGTGTCTGAGGGGAGTGGAATGTAGTGACTGAGGGGAGTGGGATGTAGTGTCTGAGGGGAGTGGGATGTAGTGACTGAGGGGAGTGGGATGTCGTGTCTGAGGGGAGTGGGATGTAGTGTCTGAGGGGAGTGGGATGTAGTGTCTGAGGGGAGTGGGATGTCGTGTCTGAGTGGAGTGGAATGTAGTGTCTGAGGTGAGTGGGATATAGTGTCTGAGGGGAGTGGGATGTAGTGTCTGAGGGGAGTGGGATGTAGTGTCTGAGGGGAGTGGGATGTCGTGTCTGAGGGGAGTGGGATGTAGTGTCTGAGGGGAGTGGGATGTAGTGTCTGAGGGGAGTGGGATGTAGTGTCTGAGGGGAGTGGGATGTAGTGTCTGAGGGGAGTGGAGTGTAGTGTCTGAGGGGAGTGGGATGTCGTGTCTGAGGGGAGTGGGATGTAGTGTCTGAGGGGAGTGGGATGTAGTGTCTGAGGGGAGTGGGATGTAGTGTCTGAGGGGAGTGGGATGTAGTGTCTGAGGGGAGTTGGATGTAGTGTCTGAGGGGAGTGGGATGTAGTGTCTGAGGGGAGTGGGATGTAGTGTCTGAGGGGAGTGGTATGTAGTGTCTGAGGGGAGTGTGATGTAGTGTCTGAAGAGAGTGGGATGTAGTATCTGAGGGGAGTGGGATGTAGTTTCTGAGCGGAGTGGGATGTGGTGTCTGAGGGGAGTGGGATGTAGTGTCTGAGGGGAGTGGGATGTCGTGTCTGAGGGGAGTGGGAAGTTATGTCTGAGGGGAGTGGAATGTAGTGTCTGAGGGGAGTGGGTTGTAGTGTCTGAGGGGAGTGGGATGTACTCCCTGAGGGGAGTGGGATGCAGTGTCTGAGGGGAGTGGGATGCAGTGACTGAGGGGAGTGGGGTGTAGTGTCTGAGCGGAGTGGGATGTAGTGTCTGAGGGGAGTGGAATGTAGTGACTGAGGGGAGTGGGATGTAGTGTCTGAGGGGAGTGGGATGTAGTGACTGAGGGGAGTGGGATGTAGTGTCTGAGGGGAGTGGGATGTAGTGTCTGAGGGGAGTGGGATGTAGTGTCTGAGGGGAGTGGGATGTCGTGTCTGAGTGGAGTGGGATGTAGCGTCTGAGGGGAGTGGGATGTAGTTTCTGAGGGGAGTGGGATGTGGTGTCTGAGGGGAGTGGGATGTAGTGTCTGAGGGGAGTGGGATGTCGTGTCTGAGGGGAGTGGGAAGTTATGTCTGAGGGGAGTGGAATGTAGTGTCTGAGGGGAGTGGGTTGTAGTGTCTGAGGGGTGTGGGATGTACTCCCTGAGGGGAGTGGGATGCAGTGTCTGAGGGGAGTGGGATGCAGTGACTGAGGGGAGTGGGGTGTAGTGTCTGAGCGGAGTGGGATGTAGTGTCTGAGGGGAGTGGAATGTAGTGACTGAGGGGAGTGGGATGTCGTGTCTGAGTGGAGTGGAATGTAGTGTCTGAGGTGATGGGATATAGTGTCTGAGGGGAGTGGGATGTAGTGTCTGAGGGGAGTGGGATGTAGTGTCTGAGGGGAGTGGGATGTCTTGTCTGAGGGGAGTGGGACGTAGTGTCTGAGGGGAGTGGGATGTAGTGTCTGAGGGGAGCGGGATGTAGTGTCTGAGGGGAGCGGGATGCAGTGTCTGAGGGGAGTGGGATGTAGTGTCTGAGGGGAGTGGGGTGTAGTTTCTGAGCGGAGTGGGATTTAGTGTCTGAGGGGAGTGGGATGTAGTGTCTGAGGGGGGTGGGATGTAGTGTCTGAGGGGAGTGGGATGTAGTGTCTGAGGGGAGTGGGATGTAGTGTCTGAGGGGAGTGGGATGTAGTGTCTGAGGGGAGTGGGATGTAGTGTCTGAGGGGAGTGGGATGTAGTGTCTGAGGGGAGTGGGATGTAGTGTCTGAGGGGAGTGGGGTGTAGTGCCTGAGGGGAGTGGGATGTAGTGTCTGAGGGGAGAGGGATGTAGTGTCTGAGGGTAGTGGGATGTAGTGTCTGAGGGGAGTGGGGTGTAGTGTCTGAGGGGAGTTGGATGTAGTGTCTGAGGGGAGTGGGATGTAGTGTCTGAGGGGAGTGGGATGTAGTGTCTGCGGGGAGTGGGAGGTCGTGTCTGAGGGGCGTGGGATGTAGTGACTGAGGGGAGTGGGATGCAGTGTCTGAGGGGAGTGGGATGTAGTGACTGAGGGGAGTGGGATGTAGTGTCTGAGGGGAGTGGGATGTAGTGTCTGAGGGGAGTGGGATGTAGTGTCTGAGGGGAGTGGGATGTAGTGTCTGAGGGGAGTGGGATGTAGTAACTGAGGGGAGTGGGATGTAGTGTCTGAGGGGAGTGAGATGTAGTGTCTGAGGGGAGTGGGAGGTCGTGTCTGAGGGGAGTGGGATGTAGTGTCTGAGGGGAGTGGGATGTAGTGTCTGAGGGGAGTGGGATGTCATGTCTGAGGGGAGTGGGATGTAGTGTCTGAGGGGAGTGGGATGTAGCGTCTGAGGGGAGTGGGATGTAGTATCTGAGGGGAGTGGGATGTAGAGTCTGAGGGAATGGAATGTAGTGTCTGAGTGGAGTGGGATGTAGTATCTGAGGGGAGTGGGAGGTCGTGTCTGAGGGGAGTGGGATGTAGTGTCTCAGGGAAGTGGGATGTAGTGTCTGAGGGGAGTGGGATGTAGTGTCTGAGGGGAGTGGGATGTAGTGTCTGAGGGGAGTGGGATGTAGTGTCTGAGGGGAGTGGGATGTAGTGTCTGAGGGGTGTGGGATGTAGTGTCTGAGGGGAGTGGGATTTAGTGTCTGAGGGGAGTGGGATGTAGTATCTGAGGGGAGTGGGATGTAGTGTCTGAGGGGATTGGGATGTAGTGTCTGATGGGAGTGGGATGTAGTGTCTGAGGGGAGTGGGGTGTAGTGTCTGAGGGGAGTGGGATGTAGTATCTGAGGGGAGTGGGATGTAGTACCTGAGGGAAGTGGGATGTCGTGACTGAGAGGAGTGGGATGTAGTGTCTGAGGGGAGTGGGATGTAGTGTCTGAGGGGAGTGGGATGTAGTGTCTGAGGGGAGTGGGATGTAGTGTCTGAAGGGAGTGGGATATAGTGTCTGAGGGGAGTGGGTTGTAGTGTCTGAGGGGAGTGGGATGTACTCCCTGAGGGGAGTGGGATGCAGTGACTGAGGGGTGTGGGGTGTAGTGTCTGAGCGGAGTGGGATGTAGTGTCTGAGTGGAGTGGAATGTAGTGACTGAGGGGAGTGGGATGTAGTGTCTGAGGGGAGTGGGATGTAGTGACTGAGGGGAGTGGGATGTAGTGTCTGAGGGGAGTGGGATTTAGTGTCTGAGGGGAGTGGGATGTAGTGTCTGAGGGGAGTGGGATGCAGTGTCTGAGGGGAGTGGGATGTAGTGTCTGTGAGGAGTGGGATGTAGTGTCTGAGGGGAGTGGGATGTAGTGTCTGAGGGGAGTGGGATGTAGTGTCTGAGGTGAGTGGGATGTAGTGTCTGAGGGGAGTGGGATGTCGTGTCTGAGGGGAGTGGAATGCAGTGTCTGAGGTGAGTGGGATATAGTGTCTGAGGGGAGTGGGATGTAGTGTCTGAGGGGAGTGGGATGTAGTGTCTGAGGGGAGTGGGATGCCTTGTCTGAGGAAAGTGGGACGTAGTGTCTGAGGGGAGTGGGATGTAGTGTCTGAGGGGTTTGGGATGTAGTGTCTGAGGGGAGTGGGATGTAGTGTCTGAGGGGAGTGGGATGTAGTGTCTGAGGGGAGTGGGATGTAGTGTCTGAGGGGAGTGGGGTGTAGTGTCTGAGGAGAGTGGGATTTAGTGTCTGAGGGGAGTGGGATGTAGTGTCTGAGTGGAGTGGGATGTAGTATCTGAGGGGAGTGGGATGTAGTGTCTGAGGGGAGTGGGGTGTAGTGTCTGAGGGGAGTGGGAAGTAGTGTCTGAGGGGAGTGGGATGTAGTGTCTGAGGGGAGTGGGATGTAGTGTCTGAGGGGAGTGGGATGTAGTGTCTGAGGGAAGTGGGATGTAGTGTCTGAGGGGAGTGGGATGTAGTGTCCGAGGGGAGTGGGATGTAGTGACTGAGGGGAGTGGGATGTCGTGTCTGAGGGGAGTGGGATGTAGTGTCTGAGGGGAGTGGGATGTAGTGTCTGAGGGGAGTGGGGTGTAGTGCCTGAGGGGAGTGGGATGTAGTGTCTGAGGGGAGAGGGATGTAGTGTCTGAGGGTAGTGGGATGTAGTGTCTGAGGGGAGTGGGGTGTAGTGTCTGAGGGGAGTTGGATGTAGTGTCTGAGGGGAGTGGGATGTAGTGTCTGAGGGGAGTGGGATGTAGTGTCTGCGGGGAGTGGGAGGTCGTGTCTGAGGGGCGTGGGATGTAGTGACTGAGGGGAGTGGGATGCAGTGTCTGAGGGGAGTGGGATGTAGTGACTGAGGGGAGTGGGATTTAGTGTCTGAGGGGAGTGGGATGTAGTGTCTGAGGGGAGTGGGATGTCGTGTCTGAGGGGAGTGGAATGTAGTGTCTGAGGGGAGTGGGGTGTCGTGTCTGAGGGGAGTGGGATGTAGTGTCTGAGGGGAGTGGGATGTAGTGTCTGAGGGGAGTGGGATGTAGTGTCTGAGGGGAGTGGGATGTAGTGTCTGAGGGGAGTGGAATGTAGTGTCTGAGAGGAGTGGGATGTCGTGTCTGAGGGGAGTGGGATGTAGTGTCTGAGGGGAGTGGGATGTAGTGTCTGAGGGGAGTGGGATGTAGTGTCTGAGGGGAGTGGGATGTAGTGTCTGAGGGGAGTTGGATGTAGTGTCTGAGGGGAGTGGGATGTAGTGTCTGAGGGGAGTGGGATGTAGTGTCTGAGGGGAGTGGTATGTAGTGTCTGAGGGGAGTGTGATGTAGTGTCTGAAGAGAGTGGGATATAGTGTCTGAGGGGAGTGGGATGTAGTGTCTGAGGGGAGTGGGATGTGGTGTCTGAGGGGAGTGGGATGTAGTGTCTGAGGGGAGCGGGATGTCGTGTCTGAGGGGAGTGGGAAGTTATGTCTGAGGGGAGTGGGATGTAGTGTCTGAGGGGAGTGGGTTGTAGTGTCTGAGGGGAGTGGGATGTACTCCCTGAGGGGAGTGGGATGCAGTGTTTGAGGGGAGTGGGATGCAGTGACTGAGGGGAGTGGGGTGTAATGTCTGAGCGGAGTGGGATGTAGTGTCTGAGGGGAGTGGAATGTAGTGACTGAGGGGAGTGGGATGTAGTGTCTGAGGAGAGTGGGATGTAGTGACTGAGGGGAGTGGGATGTAGTGTCTGAGGGGAGTGGGATGTAGTGTCTGAGGGGAGTGGGATGTAGTGTCTGAGCAGAGTGGGATGTCGTGTCTGAGTGGAGTGGAATGTAGTGTCTGAGGTGAGTGGGATATAGTGTCTGAGGGGAGTGGGATGTAGTGTCTGAGGGGAGTGGGATGTCTTGTCTGAGGGGAGTGGGAAGTAGTGTCTGAGGGGAGTGGGATGTAGTGTCTGAGGGGAGTGGGATGTAGTGTCTGAGGGGAGTGGGATGTAGTGTCTGAGGGGAGTGGGATGTAGTGTCTGAGGGGAGCGGGGTGTAGTGTCTGAGGGGAGTGGGATTTAGTGTCTGAGGGGAGTGGGATGTAGTGTCTGAGGGGAGTGGGATGTAGTGTCTAAGGGGAGTGGGATGTAGTGTCTGAGGGGAGTGGGGTGTAGTGTCTGAGGGGAGTGGGATGTAGTGTCTGAGGGGAGTGGTGTATAGTGTCTGAGGGGAGTGGGGTGTAGTGTCTGAGGGGAGTGAGATTTAGTGTCTGAGGGGAGTGGGATGTAGTGTCTGAATGGAGTGGGATGTAGTGTCTGAGGGGAGTGGGATGTATTGTCTGAGGGGAGTGGGGTGTAGTGTCTGAGGGGAGTGGGTTGTAGTGTCTGAGGGGAGTGGGATGTACTCCCTGAGGGGAGTGGGATGCAGTGACTGAGGGGAGTGGGGTGTAGTGTCTGGGCGGAGTGGGATGTAGTGTCTGAGTGGAGTGGAATGTAGTGACTGATGGGAGTGGGATGTAGTGTCTGAGGGGAGTGGGATGTAGTGTCTGAGTGGAGTGGGATGTAGTGTCTGAGGGGAGTGGGATGTAGTGTCTGAGGGGAGTGGGGTGTAGTGTCTGAGGGGAGTGGGAAGTAGTGTCTGAGGGGAGTGGGATGTAGTGTCTGAGGGGAGTGGGATGTAGTGTCTGAGGGGAGTGGGATGTAGTTTCTGAGGGAAGTGGGATGTAGTGTCTGAGGGGAGTGGGATGTAGTGTCCGAGGGGAGTGGGATGTAGTGACTGAGGGGAGTGGGATGTAGTGTCTGAGGGGAGTGGGATGTAGTGTCTGAGGGGAGTGGGATGTAATGTCTGAGGGGAGTGGGGTGTAGTGACTGAGGGGAGTGGGATGTACTCCCTGAGGGGAGTGGGATGCAGTGTCTGAGGGGAGTGGGATGCAGTGACTGAGGGGAGTGGGGTGTAGTGTCTGAGCGGAGTGGGATGTAGTGTCTGAGGGGAGTGGAATGTAGTGACTGAGGGGAGTGGGATGTAGTGTCTGAGGGGAGTGGGATGTAGTGACTGAGGGGAGTGGGATGTCGTGTCTGAGGGGAGTGGGATGTAGTGTCTGAGGGGAGTGGGATGTAGTGTCTGAGGGGAGTGGGATGTCGTGTCTGAGTGGAGTGGAATGTAGTGTCTGAGGTGAGTGGGATATAGTGTCTGAGGGGAGTGGGATGTAGTGTCTGAGGGGAGTGGGATGTAGTGTCTGAAGGGAGTGGGATGTCGTGTCTGAGGGGAGTGGGATGTAGTGTCTGAGGGGAGTGGGATGTAGTGTCTGAGGGGAGTGGGATGTAGTGTCTGAGGGGAGTGGGATGTAGTGTCTGAGGGGAGTGGAGTGTAGTGTCTGAGGGGAGTGGGATGTCGTGTCTGAGGGGAGTGGGATGTAGTGTCTGAGGGGAGTGGGATGTAGTGTCTGAGGGGAGTGGGATGTAGTGTCTGAGGGGAGTGGGATGTAGTGTCTGAGGGGAGTTGGATGTAGTGTCTGAGGGGAGTGGGATGTAGTGTCTGAGGGGAGTGGGATGTAGTGTCTGAGGGGAGTGGTATGTAGTGTCTGAGGGGAGTGTGATGTAGTGTCTGAAGAGAGTGGGATGTAGTATCTGAGGGGAGTGGGATGTAGTTTCTGAGGGGAGTGGGATGTGGTGTCTGAGGGGAGTGGGATGTAGTGTCTGAGGGGAGTGGGATGTCGTGTCTGAGGGGAGTGGGAAGTTATGTCTGAGGGGAGTGGAATGTAGAGTCTGAGGGGAGTGGGTTGTAGTGTCTGAGGGGAGTGGGATGTACTCCCTGAGGGGAATGGGATGCAGTGTCTGAGGGGAGTGGGATGCAGTGACTGAGGGGAGTGGGGTGTAGTGTCTGAGCGGAGTGGGATGTAGTGTCTGAGGGGAGTGGAATGTAGTGACTGAGGGGAGTGGGATGTAGTGTCTGAGGGGATTGGGATGTAGTGACTGAGGGGAGTGGGATTTAGTGTCTGAGGGGAGTGGGATGTAGTGTCTGAGGGGAGTGGGATGTCGTGTCTGAGGGGAGTGGAATGTAGTGTCTGAGGGGAGTGGGGTGTCGTGTCTGAGGGGAGTGGGATGTAGTGTCTGAGGGGAGTGGGATGTAGTGTCTGAGGGGAGTGGGATGTAGTGTCTGAGGGGAGTGGGATGTAGTGTCTGAGGGGAGTGGAATGTAGTGTCTGAGAGGAGTGGGATGTCGTGTCTGAGGGGAGTGGGATGTAGTGTCTGAGGGGAGTGGGATGTAGTGTCTGAGGGGAGTGGGATGTAGTGTCTGAGGGGAGTGGGATGTAGTGTCTGAGGGGAGTTGGATGTAGTGTCTGAGGGGAGTGGGATGTAGTGTCTGAGGGGAGTGGGATGTAGTGTCTGAGGGGAGTGGTATGTAGTGTCTGAGGGGAGTGTGATGTAGTGTCTGAAGAGAGTGGGATATAGTGTCTGAGGGGAGTGGGATGTAGTGTCTGAGGGGAGTGGGATGTGGTGTCTGAGGGGAGTGGGATGTAGTGTCTGAGGGGAGCGGGATGTCGTGTCTGAGGGGAGTGGGAAGTTATGTCTGAGGGGAGTGGGATGTAGTGTCTGAGGGGAGTGGGTTGTAGTGTCTGAGGGGAGTGGGATGTACTCCCTGAGGGGAGTGGGATGCAGTGTTTGAGGGGAGTGGGATGCAGTGACTGAGGGGAGTGGGGTGTAATGTCTGAGCGGAGTGGGATGTAGTGTCTGAGGGGAGTGGAATGTAGTGACTGAGGGGAGTGGGATGTAGTGTCTGAGGAGAGTGGGATGTAGTGACTGAGGGGAGTGGGATGTAGTGTCTGAGGGGAGTGGGATGTAGTGTCTGAGGGGAGTGGGATGTAGTGTCTGAGCAGAGTGGGATGTCGTGTCTGAGTGGAGTGGAATGTAGTGTCTGAGGTGAGTGGGATATAGTGTCTGAGGGGAGTGGGATGTAGTGTCTGAGGGGAGTGGGATGTCTTGTCTGAGGGGAGTGGGAAGTAGTGTCTGAGGGGAGTGGGATGTAGTGTCTGAGGGGAGTGGGATGTAGTGTCTGAGGGGAGTGGGATGTAGTGTCTGAGGGGAGTGGGATGTAGTGTCTGAGGGGAGCGGGGTGTAGTGTCTGAGGGGAGTGGGATTTAGTGTCTGAGGGGAGTGGGATGTAGTGTCTGAGGGGAGTGGGATGTAGTGTCTAAGGGGAGTGGGATGTAGTGTCTGAGGGGAGTGGGGTGTAGTGTCTGAGGGGAGTGGGATGTAGTGTCTGAGGGGAGTGGTGTATAGTGTCTGAGGGGAGTGGGGTGTAGTGTCTGAGGGGAGTGAGATTTAGTGTCTGAGGGGAGTGGGATGTAGTGTCTGAATGGAGTGGGATGTAGTGTCTGAGGGGAGTGGGATGTATTGTCTGAGGGGAGTGGGGTGTAGTGTCTGAGGGGAGTGGGTTGTAGTGTCTGAGGGGAGTGGGATGTACTCCCTGAGGGGAGTGGGATGCAGTGACTGAGGGGAGTGGGGTGTAGTGTCTGGGCGGAGTGGGATGTAGTGTCTGAGTGGAGTGGAATGTAGTGACTGATGGGAGTGGGATGTAGTGTCTGAGGGGAGTGGGATGTAGTGTCTGAGTGGAGTGGGATGTAGTGTCTGAGGGGAGTGGGATGTAGTGTCTGAGGGGAGTGGGGTGTAGTGTCTGAGGGGAGTGGGAAGTAGTGTCTGAGGGGAGTGGGATGTAGTGTCTGAGGGGAGTGGGATGTAGTGTCTGAGGGGAGTGGGATGTAGTTTCTGAGGGAAGTGGGATGTAGTGTCTGAGGGGAGTGGGATGTAGTGTCCGAGGGGAGTGGGATGTAGTGACTGAGGGGAGTGGGATGTAGTGTCTGAGGGGAGTGGGATGTAGTGTCTGAGGGGAGTGGGATGTAGTGTCTGAGGGGAGTGGGGTGTAGTGACTGAGGGGAGTGGGATGTACTCCCTGAGGGGAGTGGGATGCAGTGTCTGAGGGGAGTGGGATGCAGTGACTGAGGGGAGTGGGGTGTAGTGTCTGAGCGGAGTGGGATGTAGTGTCTGAGGGGAGTGGAATGTAGTGACTGAGGGGAGTGGGATGTAGTGTCTGAGGGGAGTGGGATGTAGTGACTGAGGGGAGTGGGATGTCGTGTCTGAGGGGAGTGGGATGTAGTGTCTGAGGGGAGTGGGATGTAGTGTCTGAGGGGAGTGGGATGTCGTGTCTGAGTGGAGTGGAATGTAGTGTCTGAGGTGAGTGGGATATAGTGTCTGAGGGGAGTGGGATGTAGTGTCTGAGGGGAGTGGGATGTAGTGTCTGAAGGGAGTGGGATGTCGTGTCTGAGGGGAGTGGGATGTAGTGTCTGAGGGGAGTGGGATGTAGTGTCTGAGGGGAGTGGGATGTAGTGTCTGAGGGGAGTGGGATGTAGTGTCTGAGGGGAGTGGAGTGTAGTGTCTGAGGGGAGTGGGATGTCGTGTCTGAGGGGAGTGGGATGTAGTGTCTGAGGGGAGTGGGATGTAGTGTCTGAGGGGAGTGGGATGTAGTGTCTGAGGGGAGTGGGATGTAGTGTCTGAGGGGAGTTGGATGTAGTGTCTGAGGGGATTGGGATGTAGTGTCTGAGGGGAGTGGGATGTAGTGTCTGAGGGGAGTGGTATGTAGTGTCTGAGGGGAGTGTGATGTAGTGTCTGAAGAGAGTGGGATGTAGTATCTGAGGGGAGTGGGATGTAGTTTCTGAGGGGAGTGGGATGTGGTGTCTGAGGGGAGTGGGATGTAGTGTCTGAGGGGAGTGGGATGTCGTGTCTGAGGGGAGTGGGAAGTTATGTCTGAGGGGAGTGGAATGTAGTGTCTGAGGGGAGTGGGTTGTAGTGTCTGAGGGGAGTGGGATGTACTCCCTGAGGGGAATGGGATGCAGTGTCTGAGGGGAGTGGGATGCAGTGACTGAGGGGAGTGGGGTGTAGTGTCTGAGCGGAGTGGGATGTACTGTCTGAGGGGAGTGGAATGTAGTGACTGAGGGGAGTGGGATGTAGTGTCTGAGGGGATTGGGATGTAGTGACTGAGGGGAGTGGGATGTAGTGTCTGAGGGGAGTGGGATGTAGTGTCTGAGGGGAGTGGGATGTAGTGTCTGAGGGGAGTGGGATGTCGTGTCTGAGTGGAGTGGGATGTAGCGTCTGAGGGGAGTGGGATGTAGTTTCTGAGGGGAGTGGGATGTGGTGTCTGAGGGGAGTGGGATGTAGTGTCTGAGGGGAGTGGGATGTCGTGTCTGAGGGGAGTGGGAAGTTATGTCTGAGGGGAGTGGAATGTAGTGTCTGAGGGGAGTGGGTTGTAGTGTCTGAGGGGTGTGGGATGTACTCCCTGAGGGGAGTGGGATGCAGTGTCTGAGGGGAGTGGGATGCAGTGACTGAGGGGAGTGGGGTGTAGTGTCTGAGCGGAGTGGGATGTAGTGTCTGAGGGGAGTGGAATGTAGTGACTGAGGGGAGTGGGATGTCGTGTCTGAGTGGAGTGGAATGTAGTGTCTGAGGGGAGTGGGGTGTAGTGACTGAGGGGAGTGGGATGTACTCCCTGAGGGGAGTGGGATGCAGTGTCTGAGGGGAGTGGGATGCAGTGACTGAGGGGAGTGGGGTGTAGTGTCTGAGCGGAGTGGGATGTAGTGTCTGAGGGGAGTGGAATGTAGTGACTGAGGGGAGTGGGATGTAGTGTCTGAGGGGAGTGGGATGTAGTGACTGAGGGGAGTGGGATGTCGTGTCTGAGGGGAGTGGGATGTAGTGTCTGAGGGGAGTGGGATGTAGTGTCTGAGGGGAGTGGGATGTCGTGTCTGAGTGGAGTGGAATGTAGTGTCTGAGGTGAGTGGGATATAGTGTCTGAGGGGAGTGGGATGTAGTGTCTGAGGGGAGTGGGATGTAGTGTCTGAAGGGAGTGGGATGTCGTGTCTGAGGGGAGTGGGATGTAGTGTCTGAGGGGAGTGGGATGTAGTGTCTGAGGGGAGTGGGATGTAGTGTCTGAGGGGAGTGGGATGTAGTGTCTGAGGGGAGTGGAGTGTAGTGTCTGAGGGGAGTGGGATGTCGTGTCTGAGGGGAGTGGGATGTAGTGTCTGAGGGGAGTGGGATGTAGTGTCTGAGGGGAGTGGGATGTAGTGTCTGAGGGGAGTGGGATGTAGTGTCTGAGGGGAGTTGGATGTAGTGTCTGAGGGGAGTGGGATGTAGTGTCTGAGGGGAGTGGGATGTAGTGTCTGAGGGGAGTGGTATGTAGTGTCTGAGGGGAGTGTGATGTAGTGTCTGAAGAGAGTGGGATGTAGTATCTGAGGGGAGTGGGATGTAGTTTCTGAGGGGAGTGGGATGTGGTGTCTGAGGGGAGTGGGATGTAGTGTCTGAGGGGAGTGGGATGTCGTGTCTGAGGGGAGTGGGAAGTTATGTCTGAGGGGAGTGGAATGTAGTGTCTGAGGGGAGTGGGTTGTAGTGTCTGAGGGGAGTGGGATGTACTCCCTGAGGGGAATGGGATGCAGTGTCTGAGGGGAGTGGGATGCAGTGACTGAGGGGAGTGGGGTGTAGTGTCTGAGCGGAGTGGGATGTAGTGTCTGAGGGGAGTGGAATGTAGTGACTGAGGGGAGTGGGATGTAGTGTCTGAGGGGATTGGGATGTAGTGACTGAGGGGAGTGGGATGTAGTGTCTGAGGGGAGTGGGATGTAGTGTCTGAGGGGAGTGGGATGTAGTGTCTGAGGGGAGTGGGATGTCGTGTCTGAGTGGAGTGGGATGTAGCGTCTGAGGGGAGTGGGATGTAGTTTCTGAGGGGAGTGGGATGTGGTGTCTGAGGGGAGTGGGATGTAGTGTCTGAGGGGAGTGGGATGTCGTGTCTGAGGGGAGTGGGAAGTTATGTCTGAGGGGAGTGGAATGTAGTGTCTGAGGGGAGTGGGTTGTAGTGTCTGAGGGGTGTGGGATGTTCTCCCTGAGGGGAGTGGGATGCAGTGTCTGAGGGGAGTGGGATGCAGTGACTGAGGGGAGTGGGGTGTAGTGTCTGAGCGGAGTGGGATGTAGTGTCTGAGGGGAGTGGAATGTAGTGACTGAGGGGAGTGGGATGTCGTGTCTGAGTGGAGTGGAATGTAGTGTCTGAGGTGATGGGATATAGTGTCTGAGGGGAGTGGGATGTAGTGTCTGAGGGGAGTGGGATGTAGTATCTGAGGGGAGTGGGATGTCTTGTCTGAGGGGAGTGGGACGTAGTGTCTGAGGGGAGTGGGATGTAGTGTCTGAGGGGAGCGGGATGTAGTGTCTGAGGGGAGCGGGATGCAGTGTCTGAGGGGAGTGGGATGTAGTGTCTGAGGGGAGTGGGGTGTAGTTTCTGAGGGGAGTGGGATTTAGTGTCTGAGGGGAGTGGGATGTAGTGTCTGAGGGGAGTGGGATGTAGTGTCTGAGGGGAGTGGGATGTAGTGTCTGAGGGGAGTGGGATGTAGTGTCTGAGGGGAGTGGGATGTAGTGTCTGAGGGGAGTGGGATGTAGTGTCTGAGGGGAGTGGGATGTAGTGTCTGAGGGGAGTGGGATGTAGTGTCTGAGGGGAGTGGGGTGTAGTGCCTGAGGGGAGTGGGATGTAGTGTCTGAGGGGAGAGGGATGTAGTGTCTGAGGGTAGTGGGATGTAGTGTCTGAGGGGAGTGGGGTGTAGTGTCTGAGGGGAGTTGGATGTAGTGTCTGAGGGGAGTGGGATGTAGTGTCTGAGGGGAGTGGGATGTAGTGTCTGCGGGGAGTGGGAGGTCGTGTCTGAGGGGCGTGGGATGTAGTGACTGAGGGGAGTGGGATGCAGTGTCTGAGGGGAGTGGGATGTAGTGACTGAGGGGAGTGGGATTTAGTGTCTGAGGGGAGTGGGATGTAGTGTCTGAGGGGAGTGGGATGTCGTGTCTGAGGGGAGTGGAATGTAGTGTCTGAGGTGAGTGGGATGTAGTGTCTGAGGGGAGTGGGAATGTAGTGTCTGAGCGGAGTGGGATGTAGTGTCTGAGGGGAGTGGGATGTCGTGTCTGAGGGGAGTGGAACGTAGTGTCTGAGGGGAGTGGGACGTAGTGTCTGAGGGGAGTGGGATGTAGTGTCTGAGGGGAGTGGGAGGTAGTGTCTGAGGGGAGTGGGATGCAGTTACTGAGGGGAGTGGGATGTCGTGTCTGAGGGGAGTGGGATGTAGTGTCTGAGGGGAGTGGGATGTAGTGTCTGAGGGGAGTGGGATGTAGTGTCTGAGGGGAGTGGGATGTAGTGTCTGAGGGGAGTGGGATGTAGTGTCTGAGGGGAGTGGGATGTAGTGTCTGAGGGGAGTGGGATGAAGTGTCTGAGGGGAGTGGGATGTAGTGTCTGAGGGTGGTGAGATGTAGTGTCTGAGGGGAGTGGGATGTAGTGTTTGAGGGGAGTGGGATGTAGTGTCTGAGGGCAGTGGGATGTAGTTTCTGAGAGGAGTGGGATGTCGTGTCTGAGGGGAGTGGGATGTAGTGACTGAGGGGAGTGGGATGTAGTGACTGAGGGGAGTGGGATGTAGTGTCTGAGGGGAGTGGGATGTAGTGTCTGAGGGGAGTGGGACATAGTGTCTGAGGGGAGTGGGATGTAGTGTCTGAGGGGAGTGGGATGTAGTGTCTGAGGGGAGTGGGTTTTAGTGTCTGAGGGGAGTGGGATGTTGTGTCTGAGGGGAGTGGGATGTGGTGTCTGAGGGGAGTGGGATGTGGTGTCTGAGGGGAGTGGGATGTGGTGTCTGAGGGGAGTGGGATGTCGTGTCTGAGGGGAGCGGGATGTCGTGTCTGAGGGGAGCGGGATGTGGTGTCTGAGGGGAGTGGGATGTAGTGTCTGAGGGGAGTGGGGTTGTAGTGTCTGAGGGGAGTGGGATGTACTCCCTGAGGGGAGTGGGATGCAGTGTCTGAGGGGAGTGGGATGCAGTGACTGAGGGGAGTGGGGTGTAGTGTCTGAGCGGAGTGGGATGTAGTGTCTGAGGGGAGTGGAATGTAGTGACTGAGGGGAGTGGGATGTAGTGTCTGAGGGAGTGGGATGTAGTGACTGAGGGGAGTGGGATGTCGTGTCTGAGGGGAGTGGGATGTAGTGTCTGAGGGGAGTGGGATGTCGTGTCTGAGTGGAGTGGAATGTAGTGTCTGAGGTGAGTGGGATATAGTGTCTGAGGGGAGTGGGATGTAGTGTCTGAGGGGAGTGGGATGTAGTGTCTGAGGGGAGTGGGATGTCTTGTCTGAGGGGAGTGGGAAGTAGTGTCTGAGGGGAGTGGGATGTAGTGTCTGAGGGGAGTGGGATGTAGTGTCTGAGGGGAGTGGGATGTAGTGTCTGAGGGGAGTGGGATGTAGTGTCTGAGGGGAGCGGGGTGTAGTGTCTGAGGGGAGTGGGATTTAGTGTCTGAGGGGAGTGGGATGTTGTGTCTGAGGGGAGTGGGATGTAGTGTCTGAGTGGAGTGGGATGTAGTGTCTGAGGGGAGTGGGGTGTAGTGTCTGAGGGGAGTGGGATGTAGTGTCTGAGGGGAGTGGGGTATAGTGTCTGAGGGGAGTGGGGTGTAGTGTCTGAGGGGAGTGAGATTTAGTGTCTGAGGGGAGTGGAATGTAGTGTCTGAATGGAGTGGGATGTAGTGTCTGAGGGGAGTGGGATGTAGTGTCTGAGGGGAGTGGGATGTAGTGTCTGAGGGGAGTGGGATGTAGTGTCTGAGGGGAGTGGGATGTAGTGTCTGAGGGGAGTGGGATGTAGTGTCTGAGGGGAGTGGGATGTAGTATCTGAGGGGAGTGGGATGTAGTGTCTGAGGGGAGTGGGATGTAGTGTCTGAGGGGAGTGGGAGGTCGTGTCTGAGGGGAGTGGGATGTAGTGTCTGAGGGGAGTGGGATGTAGTGTCTGAGGGGAGTGGGATGTCGTGTCTGAGGGGAGTGGGATGTAGTGTCTGAGGGGAGTGGGATGTAGTGTCTGAGGGGAGTGGGATGTAGTGTCTGAGGGGAGTGGGATGTAGTGTCTGAGGGGAGTGGGATGTAGTGTCTGAGGCGTGTGGGATGTAGTGTCTGAGGGGAGAGGGATTTAGTGTCTGAGGGGAGTGGGATGTAGTGTCTGAGGGGAGTGGGATGTAGTGTCTGAGGGGAGTGGGATGTAGTGTCTGAGGGGAGTGGGATGTCGTGTCTGAGGGGAGTGGGGTGTAGTGTCTGAGGGGAGTGGGATGTAGTATCTGAGGGGAGTGGGATGTAGTACCTGAGGGAAGTGGGATGTAGTGACTGAGAGGAGTGGGATGTAGTGTCTGAGGGGAGTGGGATGTAGTGTCTGAGGGGAGTGGGATGTAGTGTCTGAGGGGAGTGGGATGTAGTGTCTGAAGGGAGTGGGATGTAGTGTCTGAGGGGAGTGGGTTGTACTGTCTGAGGGGAGTGGGATGTACTCCCTGAGGGGAGTGGGATGCAGTGATTGAGGGGAGTGGGGTGTAGTGTCTGAGCGGAGTGGGATGTAGTGTCTGAGTGGAGTGGAATGTAGTGACTGAGGGGAGTGGGATGTAGTGTCTGAGGGGAGTGGGATGTAGAGACTGAGGGGAGTGGGATGTAGTGTCTGAGGGGAGTGGGATGTAGTATCTGAGGGGAGTGGGATGTAGTGTCTGAGGGGAGTGGGATGCAGTGTCTGAGGGGAGTGGGATGTAGTGTCTGTGAGGAGTGGGATGTAGTGTCTGAGGGGAGTGGGATGTAGTGTCTGAGGGGAGTGGGATGTAGTGTCTGAGGTGAGTGGGATGTAGTGTCTGAGGGGAGTGGGATGTCGTGTCTGAGGGGAGTGGAATGTAGTGTCTGAGGTGAGTGGGATATAGTGTCTGAGGGGAGTGGGATGTAGTGTCTGAGGTGAGTGGGATGTAGTGTCTGAGGTGAGTGGGATGCCTTGTCAGAGGGGAGTGGGACGTAGTGTCTGAGGGGAGTGGGATGTAGTGTCTGAGGGGAGTGGGATGTAGTGTCTGAGGGGAGTGGGATGTAGTGTCTGAGGGGAGTGGGATGTAGTGTCTGAGGGGAGTGGGATGTAGTGTCTGAGGGGAGTGGGATGTAGTGTCTGAGGGGAGTGGGGTGTAGTGCCTGAGGGGAGTGGGATGTAGTGTCTGAGGGGAGAGGGATGTAGTGTCTGAGGGTAGTGGGATGTAGTGTCTGAGGGGAGTGGGGTGTAGTGTCTGAGGGGAGTTGGATGTAGTGTCTGAGGGGAGTGGGATGTAGTGTCTGAGGGGAGTGGGATGTAGTGTCTGCGGGGAGTGGGAGGTCGTGTCTGAGGGGCGTGGGATGTAGTGACTGAGGGGAGTGGGATGCAGTGTCTGAGGGGAGTGGGATGTAGTGACTGAGGGGAGTGGGATTTAGTGTCTGAGGGGAGTGGGATGTAGTGTCTGAGGGGAGTGGGATGTCGTGTCTGAGGGGAGTGGAATGTAGTGTCTGAGGTGAGTGGGATGTAGTGTCTGAGGGGAGTGGGAATGTAGTGTCTGAGCGGAGTGGGATGTAGTGTCTGAGGGGAGTGGGATGTCGTGTCTGAGGGGAGTGGAACGTAGTGTCTGAGGGGAGTGGGACGTAGTGTCTGAGGGGAGTGGGATGTAGTGTCTGAGGGGAGTGGGAGGTAGTGTCTGAGGGGAGTGGGATGCAGTTACTGAGGGGAGTGGGATGTCGTGTCTGAGGGGAGTGGGATGTAGTGTCTGAGGGGAGTGGGATGTAGTGTCTGAGGGGAGTGGGATGTAGTGTCTGAGGGGAGTGGGATGTAGTGTCTGAGGGGAGTGGGATGTAGTGTCTGAGGGGAGTGGGATGTAGTGTCTGAGGGGAGTGGGATGCAGTGTCTGAGGGGAGTGGGATGTAGTGTCTGAGGGTGGTGAGATGTAGTGTCTGAGGGGAGTGGGATGTAGTGTTTGAGGGGAGTGGGATGTAGTGTCTGAGGGCAGTGGGATGTAGTTTCTGAGAGGAGTGGGATGTCGTGTCTGAGGAGAGTGGGATGTAGTGACTGAGGGGAGTGGGATGTAGTGACTGAGGGGAGTGGGATGTAGTGTCTGAGGGGAGTGGGATGTAGTGTCTGAGGGGAGTGGGACGTAGTGTCTGAGGGGAGTGGGAAGTAGTGTCTGAGGGGAGTGGGATGTAGTGTCTGAGGGGAGTGGAATTCAATGTCTGAGGGGAGTGGGATTTAGTGTCTCAGGGGAGAGGGGTGTAGTGACTGAGGGGAGTGGGATATAGTGTCTGAGAGGAGTGGGATGTCGTGTCTGAGGGGAGTGTGATGTAGTGTCTGAAGAGAGTGGGATGTAGTGTCTGAGGGGAGTGGGATGTGGTGTCTGAGGGGAGTGGGATGTAGTGTCTGAGGGGAGTGGGTTGTAGTGTCTGAGGGGAGTGGGATGTTGTGTCTGAGGGGAGTGGGATGTGGTGTCTGAGGGGAGTGGGATGTGGTGTCTGAGGGGAGTGGGATGTGGTGTCTGAGGGGAGTGGGATGTCGTGTCTGAGGGGAGCGGGATGTCGTGTCTGAGGGGAGCGGGATGTGGTGTCTGAGGGGAGTGGGATGTAGTGTCTGAGGGGAGTGGGTTGTAGTGTCTGAGGGGAGTGGGATGTACTCCCTGAGGGGAGTGGGATGCAGTGTCTGAGGGGAGTGGGATGCAGTGACTGAGGGGAGTGGGGTGTAGTGTCTGAGCGGAGTGGGATGTAGTGTCTGAGGGGAGTGGGATGTAGTGTCTGAGGGGAGTGGAATGTAGTGACTGAGGGGAGTGGGATGTAGTGTCTGAGGGGAGTGGGATGTAGTGTCTGAGGGGAGTGGGTTGTAGTGTCTGAGGGGTGTGGGATGTTCTCCCTGAGGGGAGTGGGATGCAGTGTCTGAGGGGAGTGGGATGCAGTGACTGAGGGGAGTGGGGTGTAGTGTCTGAGCGGAGTGGGATGTAGTGTCTGAGGGGAGTGGAATGTAGTGACTGAGGGGAGTGGGATGTCGTGTCTGAGTGGAGTGGAATGTAGTGTCTGAGGTGATGGGATATAGTGTCTGAGGGGAGTGGGATGTAGTGTCTGAGGGGAGTGGGATGTAGTGTCTGAGGGGAGTGGGATGTCTTGTCTGAGGGGAGTGGGACGTAGTGTCTGAGGGGAGTGGGATGTAGTGTCTGAGGGGAGCGGGATGTAGTGTCTGAGGGGAGCGGGATGCAGTGTCTGAGGGGAGTGGGATGTAGTGTCTGAGGGGAGTGGGGTGTAGTTTCTGAGGGGAGTGGGATTTAGTGTCTGAGGGGAGTGGGATGTAGTGTCTGAGGGGAGTGGGATGTAGTGTCTGAGGGGAGTGGGATGTAGTGTCTGAGGGGAGTGGGATGTAGTGTCTGAGGGGAGTGGGATGTAGTGTCTGAGGGGAGTGGGATGTAGTGTCTGAGGGGAGTGGGATGTAGTGTCTGAGGGGAGTGGGATGTAGTGTCTGAGGGGAGTGGGGTGTAGTGCCTGAGGGGAGTGGGATGTAGTGTCTGAGGGGAGAGGGATGTAGTGTCTGAGGGTAGTGGGATGTAGTGTCTGAGGGGAGTGGAGTGTAGTGTCTGAGGGGAGTTGGATGTAGTGTCTGAGGGGAGTGGGATGTA
Source organism: Somniosus microcephalus (assembly GCF_052327205.1). Taxonomy (NCBI): domain Eukaryota; kingdom Metazoa; phylum Chordata; class Chondrichthyes; order Squaliformes; family Somniosidae; genus Somniosus; species Somniosus microcephalus. The sequence goes on from NW_028225181.1 coordinate 52,074,171, forward strand.
GTGTCTGAGGGGAGTGGGATGTAGTGTCTGCGGGGAGTGGGAGGTCGTGTCTGAGGGGCGTGGGATGTAGTGACTGAGGGGAGTGGGATGCAGTGTCTGAGGGGAGTGGGATGTAGTGACTGAGGGGAGTGGGATTTAGTGTCTGAGGGGAGTGGGATGTAGTGTCTGAGGGGAGTGGGATGTCGTGTCTGAGGGGAGTGGAATGTAGTGTCTGAGGTGAGTGGGATGTAGTGTCTGAGGGGAGTGGGAATGTAGTGTCTGAGCGGAGTGGGATGTAGTGTCTGAGGGGAGTGGGATGTCGTGTCTGAGGGGAGTGGAACGTAGTGTCTGAGGGGAGTGGGACGTAGTGTCTGAGGGGAGTGGGATGTAGTGTCTGAGGGGAGTGGGAGGTAGTGTCTGAGGGGAGTGGGATGCAGTTACTGAGGGGAGTGGGATGTCGTGTCTGAGGGGAGTGGGATGTAGTGTCTGAGGGGAGTGGGATGTAGTGTCTGAGGGGAGTGGGATGTAGTGTCTGAGGGGAGTGGGATGTAGTGTCTGAGGGGAGTGGGATGTAGTGTCTGAGGGGAGTGGGATGTAGTGTCTGAGGGGAGTGGGATGAAGTGTCTGAGGGGAGTGGGATGTAGTGTCTGAGGGTGGTGAGATGTAGTGTCTGAGGGGAGTGGGATGTAGTGTTTGAGGGGAGTGGGATGTAGTGTCTGAGGGCAGTGGGATGTAGTTTCTGAGAGGAGTGGGATGTCGTGTCTGAGGGGAGTGGGATGTAGTGACTGAGGGGAGTGGGATGTAGTGACTGAGGGGAGTGGGATGTAGTGTCTGAGGGGAGTGGGATGTAGTGTCTGAGGGGAGTGGGACATAGTGTCTGAGGGGAGTGGGATGTAGTGTCTGAGGGGAGTGGGATGTAGTGTCTGAGGGGAGTGGGTTTTAGTGTCTGAGGGGAGTGGGATGTTGTGTCTGAGGGGAGTGGGATGTGGTGTCTGAGGGGAGTGGGATGTGGTGTCTGAGGGGAGTGGGATGTGGTGTCTGAGGGGAGTGGGATGTCGTGTCTGAGGGGAGCGGGATGTCGTGTCTGAGGGGAGCGGGATGTGGTGTCTGAGGGGAGTGGGATGTAGTGTCTGAGGGGAGTGGGTTGTAGTGTCTGAGGGGAGTGGGATGTACTCCCTGAGGGGAGTGGGATGCAGTGTCTGAGGGGAGTGGGATGCAGTGACTGAGGGGAGTGGGGTGTAGTGTCTGAGCGGAGTGGGATGTAGTGTCTGAGGGGAGTGGAATGTAGTGACTGAGGGGAGTGGGATGTAGTGTCTGAGGGGAGTGGGATGTAGTGACTGAGGGGAGTGGGATGTCGTGTCTGAGGGGAGTGGGATGTAGTGTCTGAGGGGAGTGGGATGTCGTGTCTGAGTGGAGTGGAATGTAGTGTCTGAGGTGAGTGGGATATAGTGTCTGAGGGGAGTGGGATGTAGTGTCTGAGGGGAGTGGGATGTAGTGTCTGAGGGGAGTGGGATGTCTTGTCTGAGGGGAGTGGGAAGTAGTGTCTGAGGGGAGTGGGATGTAGTGTCTGAGGGGAGTGGGATGTAGTGTCTGAGGGGAGTGGGATGTAGTGTCTGAGGGGAGTGGGATGTAGTGTCTGAGGGGAGCGGGGTGTAGTGTCTGAGGGGAGTGGGATTTAGTGTCTGAGGGGAGTGGGATGTAGTGTCTGAGGGGAGTGGGATGTAGTGTCTGAGTGGAGTGGGATGTAGTGTCTGAGGGGAGTGGGGTGTAGTGTCTGAGGGGAGTGGGATGTAGTGTCTGAGGGGAGTGGGGTATAGTGTCTGAGGGGAGTGGGGTGTAGTGTCTGAGGGGAGTGAGATTTAGTGTCTGAGGGGAGTGGAATGTAGTGTCTGAATGGAGTGGGATGTAGTGTCTGAGGGGAGTGGGATGTAGTGTCTGAGGGGAGTGGGATGTAGTGTCTGAGGGGAGTGGGATGTAGTGTCTGAGGGGAGTGGGATGTAGTGTCTGAGGGGAGTGGGATGTAGTGTCTGAGGGGAGTGGGATGTAGTATCTGAGGGGAGTGGGATGTAGTGTCTGAGGGGAGTGGGATGTGGTGTCTGAGGGGAGTGGGAGGTCGTGTCTGAGGGGAGTGGGATGTAGTGTCTGAGGGGAGTGGGATGTAGTGTCTGAGGGGAGTGGGATGTCGTGTCTGAGGGGAGTGGGATGTAGTGTCTGAGGGGAGTGGGATGTAGTGTCTGAGGGGAGTGGGATGTAGTGTCTGAGGGGAGTGGGATGTAGTGTCTGAGGGGAGTGGGATGTAGTGTCTGAGGCGTGTGGGATGTAGTGTCTGAGGGGAGAGGGATTTAGTGTCTGAGGGGAGTGGGATGTAGTGTCTGAGGGGAGTGGGATGTAGTGTCTGAGGGGAGTGGGATGTAGTGTCTGAGGGGAGTGGGATGTCGTGTCTGAGGGGAGTGGGGTGTAGTGTCTGAGGGGAGTGGGATGTAGTATCTGAGGGGAGTGGGATGTAGTACCTGAGGGAAGTGGGATGTAGTGACTGAGAGGAGTGGGATGTAGTGTCTGAGGGGAGTGGGATGTAGTGTCTGAGGGGAGTGGGATGTAGTGTCTGAGGGGAGTGGGATGTAGTGTCTGAAGGGAGTGGGATGTAGTGTCTGAGGGGAGTGGGTTGTACTGTCTGAGGGGAGTGGGATGTACTCCCTGAGGGGAGTGGGATGCAGTGATTGAGGGGAGTGGGGTGTAGTGTCTGAGCGGAGTGGGATGTAGTGTCTGAGTGGAGTGGAATGTAGTGACTGAGGGGAGTGGGATGTAGTGTCTGAGGGGAGTGGGATGTAGAGACTGAGGGGAGTGGGATGTAGTGTCTGAGGGGAGTGGGATGTAGTATCTGAGGGGAGTGGGATGTAGTGTCTGAGGGGAGTGGGATGCAGTGTCTGAGGGGAGTGGGATGTAGTGTCTGTGAGGAGTGGGATGTAGTGTCTGAGGGGAGTGGGATGTAGTGTCTGAGGGGAGTGGGATGTAGTGTCTGAGGTGAGTGGGATGTAGTGTCTGAGGGGAGTGGGATGTCGTGTCTGAGGGGAGTGGAATGTAGTGTCTGAGGTGAGTGGGATATAGTGTCTGAGGGGAGTGGGATGTAGTGTCTGAGGTGAGTGGGATGTAGTGTCTGAGGTGAGTGGGATGCCTTGTCAGAGGGGAGTGGGACGTAGTGTCTGAGGGGAGTGGGATGTAGTGTCTGAGGGGAGTGGGATGTAGTGTCTGAGGGGAGTGGGATGTAGTGTCTGAGGGGAGTGGGATGTAGTGTCTGAGGGGAGTGGGATGTAGTGTCTGAGGGGAGTGGGATGTAGTGTCTGAGGGGAGTGGGGTGTAGTGCCTGAGGGGAGTGGGATGTAGTGTCTGAGGGGAGAGGGATGTAGTGTCTGAGGGTAGTGGGATGTAGTGTCTGAGGGGAGTGGGGTGTAGTGTCTGAGGGGAGTTGGATGTAGTGTCTGAGGGGAGTGGGATGTAGTGTCTGAGGGGAGTGGGATGTAGTGTCTGCGGGGAGTGGGAGGTCGTGTCTGAGGGGCGTGGGATGTAGTGACTGAGGGGAGTGGGATGCAGTGTCTGAGGGGAGTGGGATGTAGTGACTGAGGGGAGTGGGATTTAGTGTCTGAGGGGAGTGGGATGTAGTGTCTGAGGGGAGTGGGATGTCGTGTCTGAGGGGAGTGGAATGTAGTGTCTGAGGTGAGTGGGATGTAGTGTCTGAGGGGAGTGGGAATGTAGTGTCTGAGCGGAGTGGGATGTAGTGTCTGAGGGGAGTGGGATGTCGTGTCTGAGGGGAGTGGAACGTAGTGTCTGAGGGGAGTGGGACGTAGTGTCTGAGGGGAGTGGGATGTAGTGTCTGAGGGGAGTGGGAGGTAGTGTCTGAGGGGAGTGGGATGCAGTTACTGAGGGGAGTGGGATGTCGTGTCTGAGGGGAGTGGGATGTAGTGTCTGAGGGGAGTGGGATGTAGTGTCTGAGGGGAGTGGGATGTAGTGTCTGAGGGGAGTGGGATGTAGTGTCTGAGGGGAGTGGGATGTAGTGTCTGAGGGGAGTGGGATGTAGTGTCTGAGGGGAGTGGGATGCAGTGTCTGAGGGGAGTGGGATGTAGTGTCTGAGGGTGGTGAGATGTAGTGTCTGAGGGGAGTGGGATGTAGTGTTTGAGGGGAGTGGGATGTAGTGTCTGAGGGCAGTGGGATGTAGTTTCTGAGAGGAGTGGGATGTCGTGTCTGAGGAGAGTGGGATGTAGTGACTGAGGGGAGTGGGATGTAGTGACTGAGGGGAGTGGGATGTAGTGTCTGAGGGGAGTGGGATGTAGTGTCTGAGGGGAGTGGGACGTAGTGTCTGAGGGGAGTGGGAAGTAGTGTCTGAGGGGAGTGGGATGTAGTGTCTGAGGGGAGTGGAATTTAATGTCTGAGGGGAGTGGGATTTAGTGTCTCAGGGGAGAGGGGTGTAGTGACTGAGGGGAGTGGGATATAGTGTCTGAGAGGAGTGGGATGTCGTGTCTGAGGGGAGTGTGATGTAGTGTCTGAAGAGATTGGGATGTAGTGTCTGAGGGGAGTGGGATGTGGTGTCTGAGGGGAGTGGGATGTAGTGTCTGAGGGGAGTGGGTTGTAGTGTCTGAGGGGAGTGGGATGTTGTGTCTGAGGGGAGTGGGATGTGGTGTCTGAGGGGAGTGGGATGTGGTGTCTGAGGGGAGTGGGATGTGGTGTCTGAGGGGAGTGGGATGTCGTGTCTGAGGGGAGCGGGATGTCGTGTCTGAGGGGAGCGGGATGTGGTGTCTGAGGGGAGTGGGATGTAGTGTCTGAGGGGAGTGGGTTGTAGTGTCTGAGGGGAGTGGGATGTACTCCCTGAGGGGAGTGGGATGCAGTGTCTGAGGGGAGTGGGATGCAGTGACTGAGGGGAGTGGGGTGTAGTGTCTGAGCGGAGTGGGATGTAGTGTCTGAGGGGAGTGGGATGTAGTGTCTGAGGGGAGTGGAATGTAGTGACTGAGGGGAGTGGGATGTAGTGTCTGAGGGGAGTGGGATGTAGTGACTGAGGGGAGTGGGATGTCGTGTCTGAGGGGAGTGGGATGTAGTGTCTGAGGGGAGTGGGATGTAGTGTCTGAGGGGAGTGGGATGTCGTGTCTGAGTGGAGTGGAATGTAGTGTCTGAGGTGAGTGGGATATAGTGTCTGAGGGGAGTGGGATGTAGTGTCTGAGGGGAGTGGGATGTAGTGTCTGAGGGGAGTGGGATGTCTTGTCTGAGGGGAGTGGGAAGTAGTGTCTGAGGGGAGTGGGATGTAGTGTCTGAGGGGAGTGGGATGTAGTGTCTGAGGGGAGTGGGATGTAGTGTCTGAGGGGAGTGGGATGTAGTGTCTGAGGGGAGCGGGGTGTAGTGTCTGAGGGGAGTGGGATTTAGTGTCTGAGGGGAGTGGGATGTAGTGTCTGAGGGGAGTGGGATGTAGTGTCTGAGTGGAGTGGGATGTAGTGTCTGAGGGGAGTGGGGTGTAGTGTCTGAGGGGAGTGGGATGTAGTGTCTGAGGGGAGTGGGGTATAGTGTCTGAGGGGAGTGGGGTGTAGTGTCTGAGGGGAGTGAGATTTAGTGTCTGAGGGGAGTGGAATGTAGTGTCTGAATGGAGTGGGATGTAGTGTCTGAGGGGAGTGGGATGTATTGTCTGAGGGGAGTGGGGTGTAGTGTCTGAGGGGAGTGGGATGTAGTGTCTGAGGGGAGTGGGATGTAGTGTCTGAGGGGAGTGGGATGTAGTGTCTGAGGGGAGTGGGATGTAGTGTCTGAGGGGAGTGGGATGTAGTGTCTGAGGGGAGTGGGATGTAGTATCTGAGGGGAGTGGGATGTAGTGTCTGAGGGGAGTGGGATGTAGTGTCTGAGGGGAGTGGGAGGTCGTGTCTGAGGGGAGTGGGATGTAGTGTCTGAGGGGAGTGGGATGTAGTGTCTGAGGGGAGTGGGATGTCGTGTCTGAGGGGAGTGGGATGTAGTGTCTGAGGGGAGTGGGATGTAGTGTCTGAGGGGAGTGGGATGTAGTGTCTGACGGGAGTGGGATGTAGTATCTGAGGGGAGTGGGATGTAGAGTCTGAGGGAGTGGGATGTAGTGTCTGAGGGGAGTGGGATGTAGTGTCTGAGGGGAGTGGGAGGTCGTGTCTGAGGGGAGTGGGATGTAGTGTCTGAGGGGAGTGAGATGTAGTGTCTGAGGGGAGTGGGATGTAGTGTCTGAGGGGAGTGGGATGTAGTGTCTGAGGGGAGTGGGATGTAGTGTCTGAGGGGAGTGGGATGTAGTGTCTGAGGGGTGTGGGATGTAGTGTCTGAGGGGAGTGGGATTTAGTGTCTGAGGGGAGTGGGATGTAGTGTCTGAGGGGAGTGGGATGTAGTGTCTGAGGGGAGTGGGATGTAGTGTCTGAGGGGAGTGGGATGTAGTGTCTGAGGGGAGTGGGATGTAGTATCTGAGGGGAGTATGATGTAGTACCTGAGGGAAGTGGGATGTAGTGACTGAGAGGAGTGGGATGTAGTGTCTGAGTGGAGTGGGATGTAGTGTCTGAGGGGAGTGGGATATAGTGTCTGAGGGGAGTGGGATGTAGTGACTGAGAGGAGCGGGATGTCGTGTCTGAGGGAAGTGGACAGCTGTGACTATGCGGAGTGGGATGCAGTGACTGAGGGATGTGGACAGGTGTGACTGAGAGGAGTGGGATGCAGTGACTGAGGGAAGTGGACAGCTGTGACTGAGTGGAGTGGGATGTAGTGACTGAGTGGTGTGGGATGTAGTGACTGAGGGGAGTGGAATGTAGTGACTGAATGTGGTGTGATGTAGTGACTGAGGGGGAGTACGTTATCGTCACTTCAGGAGTTGGCTGTAGTGGATCAGGTGACTGGGGTCACATGACTATGGGTTATTTAAAGCCTGGAGTCTGGCATTCTCCGGACTCCTGTATCAGCCTGATGATGTGTTCGGTGCTCCCCCACTCCTTCACTCTCCCGTGTTTCGTGGCCTTTATTATAGATCCAGAGACAATCCCGACTCAAGAACCCGAGGAACAAACATCTGAAAAATCTACTGAGAAATCGTCCTCTGTCCCATCGGGGTCTTCAGCCTCTGGTATCATTCTGGTGTGGTTCCTTCAAACAGATACTGCACCCAATGTGGCTCCTGAAATGCTCAGTCCCTGAGAATCACCCAGTCTCGAATGAGATATTTCTCAAAGGACAGATTGCCCCGCACTCTATCCAAGATTCCTCGGATTTATCATTTGAGATCAGGGTGAACAGTCAGGAAAGGTGCCAGAACCGGATATGACTGAGAGAATCAGTGGTGGAGTCGGTGTCCTTTGAGGAAGGGGCAGTACCGCTGGAGCTTGTGATACCAGGAGGGTTTGTTTCTGACACTGGGCGACAGAATTGGAGGCGTGGAATTCACAGCACAGAAACAGGCCTTTCGGCCCATCTGATCCATGCTAGTGTTTAGGCTCCATACAAGTCTCCTCCCACCTTGCATCATCTCACCGTATCAGTAGAAACTCCTAATGCTTTCTCCGCCACGAATTTATCTAGCTTCCCCTTCAATTCATCCATGATATTCGCCTCAACTACTCCTTGTAGGGAGCTCCACATGCTCACCACTCTCTGGATAAAGGAGTTTCTCCTGAATTCCCTGTAAGATATATTAGTGACTATCTTATATTTATGGCCCCTAATTTTTGACACCTCCACAAGTGGAAAGAACCTCACTAGGTCTAACCTCTGAAACCCTTCATAATTATAATGACCTCTATCATGTCCCCCCTCAGCCTTCTCTTGTCTGGAGAATATAATCCCCAGCCTTTTCAATCATTCCTGACAGTTGTACCTTCCCAGTTCTGGGATCATCCTTGTAAACCTTGTTTTTGCACCTTCTCCAGTGCCTCTATATCCTTTTCATATTTCGTATATAGAGGCCAGAACAGTGCACAATGCTCCAGGTGTGGTCTAACCAAAGTATATGGGGACCAGAACAGTGCACAATGCTCCAGGTGTGTTCTAACCAAGGAATATGGAGACCAGAACTGTGCAGAGCACTCCAAGTGTGGCTTAACCAAGGTTTTCTGTAAATTTAACATAACTTCCCTGCTTTCCAATTCAATTACTCTAGAAATGAACTCCAGTGCTTTGTTTGAAATGCGATTTACAACACATGGAATCGCAGCAGACATATTTGCCTTGGACTAAACCTTGAACTAAGATCCATTATTCCCACATCAAAAAATCTGGGATAGCGGCAATGTATGAAGGGACAGCTTCAAAATGAATGCCACCAGACACAATCTGAGGGAATAATTCTACCGGAAACTTTCTTGATATGACGGTTCCCAATATGAGATGTTATATTTTGTGCATATGGATTTTCACAAGTCATTTGATAAAGCGCCACACAAGAGCCTTGTTGTGATAGTTAAGGCACGTTATGTTAACAAGAAACAGATTAGAGGATGGAGGGATCCCATGATTCGTTGCTTGTCACTATGTGTTCCACATGGCAGGACGGGTAATAGGTTGTCAACTTTTCCCTACAACTCTCTCTCTCTTCCTGTCTCTCTCTCTCTCTCTCTGACTCTTTTTCACTCCCTCTCTTTCTCTCTCGCTCTATATCTGTCTGTCACCCTCTGTCTATCTTTCTCTCCCTCTGTCTGTCTCTCTCACTCTCTATCTCTCTCTCTGTCTCTATTTATTTGTCTCTGTCTCTCTAGCTCATTCTCTCTCTCTTTCTGTTCATTCTTTGTCTCTTTTCCTTCGTCTCTCTCTCTCTCTTTTTCTGGCTGTCTCTGTCTCCCTCTCTATCTACCTATTTCTCTTTTTCTCTCTCTCTCAATCTGTCTCCATTCCTCCCCGACTTTATCTTACGTTATCAGTCTTTCTTTCTCTCCGTCATTCTCTGTCTCTCTCCGTGTGTCTGTCGCTATCTTTCTCCCTCTTCCTCACTCTCTCACTCTCCCCGTCTTTCTTTCTCTCTCTATCCCCGTCTCTCTCTCTCCCCATATATTTCTCTTTCTCTCTCTCTCTCACTTTCTGTCTCTGACCCTCTCATCCAGTTTCTCTCCCTCTTTTTTCCCTCTCTCTCTGGCTCTCTGTCACTACCTTCACTCTTTCTCTCTCTGTTTCCAAGACTCCCTCTGTGTGTCTCTATAACTCATTCTCCCATGTCTGTCTCTCTCTACATATATTTATCCGTCTCTCTCTGTCTATTGATCCTTCAGTCCTGAAATGTCTCTTGTCTCGGTGCCCATCAGTTCAATGCCTGGCCCGGCGCTGTGCTAGACCCAGATCGAGCAGGAAGATCCACTCTTGACCCAGGGCTCGTTCTCCATCCTCCAGTTACCATGTGGCTGATCTTTCATTACAGATTCGGTGAAGACGACAAGTCGTGGAGCCAATGGAGGGTCGACATCAGAAGCTGAGTGCAAGCCGTCAGAGGAGGGACATTCAAGGCCAGGTATCAGCCGGCTTCTGGTAGGACCCATCCAATCAGACTATTCCAGGGTCCAATCCCGGAAACATTCAGTCCCTGACGACACCCTCGGACATTCAGCTATGGAACCTCCCAAATATCCTGCTTTATAATTTGACAGTTCAGTCCCAGTCTCTCCCAATATTAACTACGTAGAATAGAACTGGCCATTCTTCCCAAATGGTCCATGCCAGGGTTTACACTCCACACGAGCCTCCTGCCACCTCTGTTCATCTAACGCTATCAACATATCCTACTATTCCTCTCTCCCTCATATGTTTATCTAGCTTCCCTTAAATGCATCTATGCTATTCACCTCAACTACTCCCTTTGTTAGCATGTTCCACATTCTCACAACTCTCTGGGTAAAGAAGCACAGGAAACTTCGTGATATCCGGCACTGACGGGACCGAGCTGCTGCCGATCGATCAAAACTTCCGGATAGAACAGCGCTAATGTTGAGGAATACGGAGGTTTTCATCGCCGTATCTGACAACAAACACTGTTGCTTAGCAACAGCTTGTAAACACTGGGCCCGTACCTTGGAAGCGTCTCTGAAGCTGTTGCTAAGCTACAGAGATGCTTTCCAGAGCCTGACTGTTATAAAAATGCTAGGAGAAGAAAAAAAACCTAACCAAAACGGCTGCTGATTTCTGCTGTTAGATCGAGGTTTCCGGACATACAACCTCCGGACAAACCAAAGTTTCCTGTATCTCCTGAATTCCCTGTTGGATTTATTAGTGGCCATCTTATATGTATGCGCACTAGTTCTGGACGCTCCCACAAAAGGAAACATCTTCTTTACATCTACCATATCAAAACCTCTTCAGAATTTTAAAGACCTCTATCCAGTAATCCCTCAGCCTTCTCTTTTCGAGAGAAAAGAGCCCCAAACTTCTCACTCTTTCTTTGAAACCACTCCCCCTCCCATTTGCTGTGCTTCTTTTGACTGTGAGGAGTTAGGAGCCGGAGTGGGTCCTCATTTATTGCCCCTCCCCAGTGCCCTGGAATTTGTAGCTGTGGGGCTGCCTTTTCGAGCTGCTGTGGAGAATTGTGGTGGTCGGGTCAGAGGGTGCTTTGTGAAACCAGCGACTGGGCCTGGAATTGTACACACAGATCCACGTTCCCTGGTTCAGCTTCCAGAACAGAAGGTCCTCAGTTGGACCTGCACTCCGGGTTTGCCGTCTCTATGCCCCCTCCCTGTACCCGGTTTTTATTTCTGCCTCTAACTCTGCTCGGCATTGGGCGGGGTTTGGGCATTTTGGCTGAAGCCTTTTCCACTTAATGTTCCAGGGGTGCTGAAGTTGTCGAAGGAGGAGTGTGAGAAGGTCAGTGCCGAGGTCCAAGTGATGTACATCGGCAAAAACAAACTGGACACCCCCGCGAAAAAGGAAGCCTATCTCCGGCAGGTGAGGGAGTTATTCTTCATTCATTCTCGGGTGTGCCGGCACTGATTGACCAACACCAGTTGGCATTGATTGAGCAACTCCAGCTGTCATTGACTGACCAACACCAGTTAGCACTGATTGACCAGCTCCCGCTGTCATTGATTGACCAACACCAGTTGGCATTATTTGACCAGCACCAGTTGTCATTCATTGACTGTACCTAGTTGACAATGATTGACCAACTCCAGCTGTCATTGATTGACCAACTCCAGTTGGCATTAATTGACCAACACCAGTTGGCATTGATTGACCGTACCTAGTTGGCATTGACTGACCAACACCAGTTGGCATTGATTGGCCATCACCAGTTGGCATTGATTGACCATCCCCAGTTGGCATTGATTGGCCATCCCCAGTTGGCATTGATTGACCATCCCCAGTTGGCATTGATTGACTATCTCCAGTTGGCATTGATTGACTAGCCCCAGTTGGCATCGTTTGATCATCCCTAGTTAGCATTGATTGACCAACACCAGTTAGCATTGATTGACCATCCCCAGTTGGCATCGTTTGATCATCCCCATTTGGCATCGTTTGATCAACCCTAGTTAGCATTGATTGACCATCCCCAGTTGGCATTGATTGACTATCCCCAGTTGGCATCGTTTGATCATCACCATTTGGCATCGTTTGATCATCCCTACTTAGTATTGATTGACCATCCCCAGTTGGCATTGATTGACTATCCCCAGTTGGCTTCGTTTGATCATCCCTAGTTGGCATCGTTTGATCATCCCTACTTAGCATTGATTGACAATCCCCAGTTGACATTAATTGGCCATTCCCAGTTGGCATTGATTGACCATCCCCAGTTGGCATTGATTGACCATCCACAGTTGGCATTGATTGACCATCGCCAGTTGGCATCGTTTGATCATCCCTACTTAGCATTGATTGACCATCCCCAGTTGGCATTGATTGACCATCCCCAGTTGGCATCGTTTGATCATCCCCAGTTGGTATCGTTTGATCATCCCCAGTTGGCATCGTTTGATCATCCCTACTTAGCATTGATTGACAATCCCCAGTTGGCATTAATTGGCCATTCCCAGTTGGCATTGATTGACCATCGCCAGTTGGCATTGATTGAACATTCCCAGTTGCCTTTGATTGACCATCCCCAGTTGGCATTCAATGAACATTCCCAGTTGGGATTGATTAACCATCCCCAGTTGGACTGGTGTTAAGGATAGCGGATTCCCCTTTTGTTAAGTGGAGCGCTATCCCTGGTTTTAAGAGGGAGGGTGTCCCCTTGTGTTAAGAGGGAGGTAGTCGCCTGGTGTTAAGGGGAGAGGCGACGTCTGGTGTTAAGTGGAGGGGATTGATCTGGTGTTAAGTGGAGGGGAGTCCTCTGGTGTTAAGGGGGAGAGGATTCCCTGGTGTAAGGGGAGTGGATGGCGTGATGATAAGGGGAGCGGAGTCGCCTGGTTTTAAGGGGGAGGGGATTCGCTGGTGTTAATGTTAGGGGATTCCCTATGTTTTAGGGACTCGGTGATGTTCCCTGAGAGCCCCTGTTAATGTACGGTGTAACTGCGACACCTTTCTATTGGACCTCACTGAGGGACATCCGTCCATTCCCAGGTACAAGACATGCTGAAAGACCACCTCCCATGCAAGAAACTCGCGCTGCAGTTTCACGGAGAACAGGAGGATGAAGCTGGAAAGAAGAAACGGAAATGACCCGGCAGATCAGGGATTGACAGCGGGTGAACTTCAACCCGAATCTGGGCACATTGACAGCGTCCAGGAGCAGCGGGGGGGGGGAGGGGGCTGTTGAGGATGGGGGTGATTGGGTGGGGTGAATAGTGTGAGGTGGGCGGGGCTGGGTGAGTGGGGACAGGGAGTGGGGTGGGGGTTGAGGTGAGTTGTGGTGGGAAATGGGTGGGATGAGTGGGGTCAGGGGATAGGGTAGGGATTCGGGTTGAGTGCTGTCAGGGATGGGGGATTGGGGTGGGGGATGGGGTGAGTTTTATGGGGCCGGGGTGAGTGGCCACAGGGAGTGTGGTCAGGGGCTGGGGTCAGTGTGTTGAGGTGGGGGTGGGATGAGTGGTGTGAGGGTTGGGGCGCGGTGAGTGGTGTCAGGGGGTGGTGTCAGGTTTTGGATGAGTGGAATGAGGTGGGTGGGAGGAGTGGGGGGGGGATGGGGTGAATGGGATGTGGGGTGAGTGGGGTCAGGGGCAGGTGTGGTGTGAGGGGGTGTGAGGGGCTGGGATGGGGTGAGTGGTATCAGGGAGTGGTGTCAGGTTTTGGGTGAGTGGGGTGAGGTGGGTGTGATGAGTGGGGATTGGGTGGCTGGGATGTGGGTTGTGTGGGGTCAGGAGTGGTGTCAGGGATTTGGGTCAGGGGGTGAGGGTCAGTGGGTGGGGTGAGGTGGGGTCAGTGATTTGAAGTGGTGGGGTGAGTGCGGTCAGAGGGTGGGGTGTGTGGGCTGAAGTGGGTGGGAATATTGGGGTGTGTTGTGTTGAGTTTTCTCATTGAATTGTTCCTAATGGACAGTGTCCAGGAGCGGTGGTGTGCGGTGTTTAAAAGCGATTTAAAATGTGTTAAACGGAGTCGAAAAGCAGTTTAATAAGGAGTTTAAAAGGAGTTTAATAAGAGATTTTAAAGGTTTTTAAAAGGAGTTTAAAAGGTGTTTATTAAGAGGTTTAAATGTTTTTTAAAAGGAGTTTAATAAGGAGTTTAAAAGGTGTTTAAAAGGAGTTTATTAAGGGGTTTAAAGGGTTTTTAAAAGGAATTTCAACTGTTTAGAAGTTGTTTAAAAGGAGTTTATTAATGGGTTTAATGGTTTTTAAAAGCAGTTTAATGTAGGATTTAAAATGTGTTAAACGGAGTCGAAAAGCAGTTTAATAAGGAGTTTAATAGGTGTTTAAAAGGAGTTTATTAAGGGGTTTAAATGGTTTTCAAAAGGAGTTTAATAAGGAGTTTAAAAGGAGCTTATTAAGGAGTTTATTAAGGGGTTTAAATGGTTTTTAAAAGGAGTTTAAAAGGTGTTTAAAAGGAGTTTATTAAAGGGTTTAAATGGGTTTTAAAAGGAGTTTAATAAGGAGTTTAAACGATTTTGAATAGGAGTTTAATAAGGTGTTTAGAAATGTTTAAAAGGAGTTTATTAATGGGTTTAATGGTGTTTAAAAGCAGTTTAATGTAGGATTTAAAAGGCGTTTAAAATGTTTTTTAGGGATTTATAAGGAATTTAAAAGGGTTTTAAAAAGTCTGTAAACGGGGCTTTTAAATGGTTTTGGAAGGAAAGGTTTAATCAGATTGCCCTGAGGTGTTAATGTAATACTGGTGATGGGGTTTCTTTATATTGTGGTAATGTCGCTTTGAGCCTTTGTTTGTTGAGTAGGGAAGTAAGATTCTTCAGTGGGAATATCTTCACACAGTGAGAAACAGACAGTGATACTAAGGTTGTAACCATCTGTTTGATGAGAGAAAGATAGACAGAAAGAAAGATTTGCATCTGTATCGTGCCTCAGGATGTCCAAAGCGCTTAACAGCCAATGAAGTACTTTTTGAAGTGTAGTCACAGTTGTAATTTAGGAAACGTAGCAGCCCATTTGTGCACAGCAAGCTCCCACAAACAGCGATGTATCAATGATCAGATTAGAGTGGAGAGAAAGATCCCAATCCTTGGAACGGAGGCCTTAAAGACTTACAACAACAACTTGCGTCTATACAGCGCCTTTAACGTAGAGAAACATCCCAAGGTGCTTCACAGGAGCCTAAATCAGCAACATTTGATGCCGAGCCACATGAGATATTGGGACAGGTTTTAATGAGGATCTTGCAGCAGGAGAGGTGAAGAGGTTTAGGGAGGGAATTGCATAGCTTGGGGCCAAGGCCACCAATGGTGGAGTGGTTAAAATCGGGGGTGCGCAAGAGGACAGAAATGGAGGATTGCAGTGATCGCGGAGGGGTGGAAGAAGTTAGAGATAGGGAGGGGTCGAGGGCATGGAGGGATTTTCAAACAAGGATGAGATTTTTTTTGAATCAATCATTTGCTGGACCGGGAGTCAATGAAGATCAGATAAGAACCTTCCTGAGAAACACCAGAGCTTGAAACTGGGCAATTAGGGAGGTTGAGTGAAGTAAATGGAGTGAGGGATCTGTAGGGACAAGGACAGAATTTAAATCAGCGTTCACAGAAACATTATCCAGGACACCTCTTGATGTAACTTTGAAACAGGCCAATTGTCATGTAGAAGGAGTAAGCAGAAGGTATAAGCAGTGGGTGCTAGAACTGAAACCGTGTTAAAATCTGATCAATCTGTATAGCGAACTCGGGACTGTAACACGTTTGATTATCTGGCTAAAACTCGCAAGGATTTGTCGGAAGCAGTGGCTGTTGTGTGCAATTATTTTATGCTTAATAAATCTGTGACATCAGACATTCAGTGTTGTTAATGCTATTGATTAAAGGAGTGAATTATAAGTAACCACATACGCATTTACACCTTCTCTAACATAGGCCAACTCCTCTCTCCATTCACTCACTACCCAATCTAGGCCTACACTTGACTCCAGTCCCTCACAACCCGAGCTGGACCTACAACGGACTCCAATCCCTCACTGCCGGGTCTGGCACCACAGCTCACTCCAGTCTCTCACAATCCGGTCATGGGCCTACAGCTGACTCCAGGCATTCACTACAGGGTCTGGATTATACCTGACTCCAGTCCCTCACTACCCGCTCTGGATCTACACGACACTCCAGACTCTCACTACCCAATCTGGGATTACACCCGAATCCAGTTCCACACTAACCGGTGTGGGCCTACACACTAATGCACTACCTCAGTTCCCACTCTGCGCGTACACCTCACATCAGTCCCTTAGTACCTGGACTGATTATCCCCACTCCACTCCCCCTCAGCCAACCAATCCCCTAAACCTTACTGCCCAACTCCCCTCCCCCTCAATACCCCACTCACCGCCCAACTCACCACAACCTCACCTCTCCAATCACCTCCCCCACACTGCCCCACTCCCCTCCACTTACTGTCCCACACCCCTCACCATCACCACCTCACTCCCCTCCCTCTCATCACCCCAAACCCCTCCCAATCACCGCCCCTCTCCGCTCCCCGTCAACGCCCGACCCCACTTCGCTCCCTGTCATCACCCTAATACCCTCCCAATCAATGCAACTCTCCACTCCCCCTAACCTCCCCACTCCACTCCACCATATCCACGCCACTCCCCTCCCCTTCACCACCCCACTCCACTCGCCCTCATTGCCCTACTCCACCACCGCTCACCGCCTGACTCCCCATCCCCTCACGGAACGACTCCCCACCCCCACTCCCAGCCTCTCTCCCCTCTCCCTGACCGCTGCACTCCCCTACCACTCAACGCCCCACTTCCCTCCCATTCAACACCACATGCCCAATCCCCTCCGCAGTCCACTCCCCTCAAGGTCACCCTCCCACTTCCCTCCCTGGTAACCGCCACACTCGACTCCTGACCACCACCCCACTCCTCATCCAGCACTGCCCCACCCTGCTCCCTCACCACCCCACACCCTTTCCCGGTAACCTTCCCAATTGCATTACTCTCAGCGCCCCACTCCACTTCCACTCACCGCGCCACTTGTCATCTCTCAACCACACTCCACTCACCCTCAATGACTTGCTCCCCTCCCCCTCACCATCCGAAACATCTCGCCCAGTCCCCACACTGCCCAATGCCCTCCCACTCCTCACCAACCCATTCTCCTCCTCACCAACTCACTACCCTCCCACAATTCACCCCTCTCCCCAACCCCTCATCACCCGTCTCCCCAACCCCATATTGCCCCACTGCCCTCCCACTCACCATTCCTCTCCCCTCCCACTCACTGCCCTACTGCCCTCCACCTTAGCGCCCCAATCCCCTCACACTCAGCAACCAACTCCCCTCCCCTCTCTACTCAGCTTCCCACTCTTCACCATCCTTCACCCCACAGCTCCCCTCCCCCTCATCGCCTCTCTCCCCTCCCCCTCATCGCCACACTCCCCATCTCACCATCCAGATCTCTCCCCCTCACCACCATCCACAACCGTCCCACCCACGCCCCTCCCCTCCCGCTCAGCACCCCACTACTCTCCCCAAACCCCTCCCCCACAACTCCCAACTGCGCAGCTGTCCCCACCCCACTCATACACTTACTGCCCCACCACCCAGGCCCTCACTGCCCCACTTCTCTCGCCCCACTCGCCTTCATCTCACCGACCCCCTCAAGCCCCACAACACTGCCCCTCACTGGCCCACTCATCTGCGACTTCTCTCCCTCCTTCTCCCCTCCGGACCCTCCTTCTCCCTCCTTCTCCCATCCCCCATCCTCCTTCGCCCCTCCACCTCCCTCCTTCATCCCTCCCCCTCCCCATACCCAGAGGTGACCTCACCGCGTAGGCTTCTCCACCAACATGGCCGCCCCCACGGATCCGCAGGAACCGCCCCCTCTCCACGGTCACGGGCTCGGTTGAACCGCTATCCCACAGTGCAGCGCCTCCCTGAGCTACCGTTCCAATGGGGCATCTGCCCACCCGGCCCCTGATGGACAGGTAGGCGAACCAAAGAAACGGCTGCTGCTATTTATGACCAATGTCAGCACATCGCTGCTCCACTGAGACCGCGCCTCCCGCCGGCACTGTGATGGACAACTGGGCCAAACAATGGCTGAGGGGCGCTGCCGTGCTTTGTCCAATCGGAGCGCTGCCTTGCTGTTCAAGTTCAGTCTGGCATTAATGCATCATTCCCCAACAAACGTCTGAAAGTCACCTTCCGATTAGGCACTTTACAGCCTTCCGGACTCAATATCGATTCCAACAATTTCAGATCATAACCTCGGCCCCCATTACATTTTTACATGTATTTTTTGATCCACACTATTGTTTTGTGCCCTTCTCCCTTTATATCTCTCCCACATTGCAGCTGTCTCATTCTGCCAGCGCATTTCACACCTAATCTAGAGCTGTCTTTTGTCTCCAGCAGTCCTATCACCATCTCGTCTGGTTTTGAATACCTCTTAATGTCTCTGCACTTCTCTTTTGTTCTTTCACCCCCATTTCCCAGCCCCCAAACTGGCCTTTAATCTGTTTCATTTCCTGTGTTTTCTCAGTCGTGACGAAGGGTTTCGACCCGAAACGTTGACGCTATTTCTCTCTCCACGGATGTTGCCTGGCCTGCTGAGTTTTTCCAGCATTTTCTGTTGTTATCTCTGAAAGTCATTGCCCGACCAGCGTCATTGCGTCATATCGCTTTGACGGACAGTCGAGTGAGGCGCTGCGGGGCGCTGGAACCAATGAGAAACAGCAGGGGGCATCAGCTCTCCTTAAAGCCGAGCGGACAACACTGAATTATGGTTGTGCAAATATATTTCACTGATGTCAATCAAAGAGGGAACCAAACTGTGGAAAGTCAGTGGATGGGGGAGGAAGAAACCAAGGGGAGATGAAGGGAGACAGATGGAGGGGAAAAGGGAACGAAATAGGGGAAGGGCAATTCAATTGGGAAAGTGGAAAAAACAGTATCATAACACAACAGGATGCCATCCGTCCCATCTTGTTTGTGCCGGCTCTTTGGTAGTACTACCCATTTAATCCCAATCCGCTGTTCTTGCCCCATAGAACTGCAAACATTTCCCTTCAAGTGATTTATCCGATTTCCTTTTGAACGTTACTGTTGAATCTGCTTCCACCGCCCTTTCAGGCAGCGCGTTCCAGATCACACCATCTCGCTGAGAAAAACAATTTCCTCCATTCGCCTCTGGTTCTTTTGCCAATCACCTTAAATCTGTGTCCTCTGTTTATTGACCCTTCTGCCACTGGAAACATTTTCTCCTTGTTTACTCCATCAAAAACCCTTCATGATTTTGAATTCCGCTATCAAATCTCCTCTTACCATTCTCTGCTCTAAGGAGAACAATCGCAGCGTCTCCAGTTTCTCCACATAAGTGAAGTCCATCCTCCCTGGAACTATTCTCAGAAATCTCTTTTGGAGCCTCTCCAAGGCCTTGACATCCTTCCTAAAGTGTGCATAACCTCCTTGCTTTTCTACACTATTCTTCTATTATTAAAGCCAAGGTTCCTGTAAGATTTTTTTTATTAGCCTTCATAACTTGTCCTCCAATTCAAAAGATTAGTGTTCATACACCACATGTCTCTCTGTTATTCCACCCCATTTTAAATTGGACCATTTAGATCCTATTTTCTCTCCATATAATTGTTCTGACCAAAGTTTATCACTTCACACTTCTCTGTGTTCAATTTCATCTGCCCTGTGTCTGCCCATTTCACTAGTCTGTCTATGTCCTCCTGAAGTCTGCTCCTGTCCTTCGCATAAATTACTACTTTTCTGAGATCTATATCATCTGCAAACATTGAAATCATGCCCGGTGTACCGAAGCCCTGCTCATTAATATATATCAAACAGAGCAATGATGCCAACACCGACCGTTGTGAAACACCACTGCACATTTCATCCAATTCAAGAACTATCTTTCACCACTTCTCTCTGTTTGCTGTCCCTTAGAAAATGTCATATCCGTGGTGCGACTGTCAATTTAATCCAATGGGCTTTAATTTTTCTAACACATCTATTATGTTGTACTTTACTCAATGTCTTTTGAAAGTCCATGTGCACAACATCAACCGCACTATCCTCATCGTACCTCTCCATCACTTCATCAAAGATCAAGTTAGTCAAACACGATGTGCATTTAATAAATCTTTGCTGACTTAAATTTATTAGCCCATGCTTTTCCAAGTGCAAATTCATGTTGTTCTGGATTAATGTGTCTAAAGGTTTCCCCACCAGCGACATTAGGCTGACTGGCCTGCAGTTGCCTGCTTTATCCCTCTCCCCCTTTTTGAACAGAGGTGTACCATTTGCATTCCTCCAATCCTATGGCACTACTTCAAAAGGGCTCATTACGAGTTCCCTTGTTTTCTGTGGTGTTCAACAATGATTTAGACTTCAATGTTGGGGGCATGATTAAGAAGTTTGCAGATGATGCAAAAATTGACTGTGTTTTTGATAGTGAGGAAGAAAGCTGTAGGCTGCAGGAAGATTTCAATGGACTGGTCAGGTGGGCAGAAAAGTTGCAATTGGAATTCAATCTAGAGAAGAGTGAGGTAATGCATTTGGGGAGGTTTAACGAGGTAAGGAAATACACAATAAATAGGAGGATACTGAGAAGTGCAGAGGCAGTGAGGGGCCTTGGCGTGCAGGTCCACAGATCCCTGAAGGAAGCAGGACAGGTAGATGAGATGGTTATGAAGAAATACGGGATATATTCCTTTGTTAGCTGTGGCATAGAATATAAGAGCAGTGATTTTATGCTTCAACTGCATAAAACACTAATTAGGCCACAGCTAGAGTATGGCGTAAAGTTCTGGTCGCCTCACTATAGGAAGGATGTGATTGCTTTGGAGAGGGTGCAGAGAAGATTCACCAGGATGTTACCTGGGATGGAGCGCCTCAGCTATGAAGAGAGGCTGGACAGGCTGGAGTTGTTTTCCTTGGAGCAGAGAAGGCTGAGGGGGGACCTGATTGAGGTGTACAAAATAATGAGGGGCATAGATAGGGTAGATAAAGAGGAACTTTTCCCCTTAGTGGGGGGGTCAATAACAAGGGGGCATAGATTCAGGGTAAGGGGCAGGAGATTTAGAGGGGATTTGAGGAGGAACTTTTTCACCCAGAGGGTGGTTGGAATGTGGAACTCAATGCCTGAAAGGGTGGTGGAGGCATGAACCCTCACAACATTCAAGAAGCATTTGGATGAGCACTTGAAATGCCATTGCATACAAGGCTATGGACCAAATGCTGGAAAATGGGATTAGACTGGACAGGGATGGATGGGCGGCGCAGACACGATGGGCCGAAGGGCCTCTTTCTGTGCTGTAAAACTCTATGACTCTATTACAGGAAAGATGTGATTGCACTGGAGAGGATAGAGAGGAGATTTAATAGAACGTTGCCATGACGGGAGAATTTTAGCTATGCTGATAGATTAGATAGGCTGGTGTTGTTTTCTTTGGGGCAGAGGGGCTGAGGGGTGATTTAATTTGAGGTGTATAAAATTATGAGGGGCGTAGAAAGAGTGGTTAGGAGGGACCTATTTCACCTAGCAATGAGATCAATAACCAGAGGGCATAGAGCTAAAGTAATTGGTAGAAGGATTAAAGGGGATTTGAGGCGAACATTTTTTCACCCAGAGGTTGCTGCGGTTCTGAAATTCACGGCCTGAATGGGTGGTAGAGGCACATTTAAAGAAAGAAACACTTGCATTTATATTGTGCTTTTCACGACCTCAGGACATCCCAAAGCGCTTTACAGCCAAAGAAGAGGCGAGAGTGCTACCCACTGAGCCACAGCTGACATAACTACTTTAAAAAGTTAAAGGCGCTATATAAATGCAAGTTGTTGTTTTTGTTTTCATCTAGGGAGCTCGAGCTTTCGAGGCCCTTCAGTTCCCCTCATGGGAATATTTCTAGCCTGTAGCTGAACCACCTCCTCTTTGAAATCCTCCTGTTGTTCAATAACTGTTTCGCCGACCAACCTTCAATTCCAAAGCACCTGGGCAATTATGATGATATGATCACTGTTCTCGTAACCCCCCCCCCGACTGAAACATGCATCACTTCCTCCGTTCATGTCCCAGAACTAGATCCAGCACTGATTCCTTCCTCGTTGGACTGGCCAGGAAAGTTCCCTTGTACACATTTGAGGATTACCTCCCCCTCTTTGCCCTTTACACTGTTTCAATTACAGACTATATTAGGATAATTGAAGTCTCCCTTTATCACTACCCTGTAATTCATGCATCTTTCAGCAATTGGCCTGCAAATTTGCTCAATTTATCTCCTTCCCACTATTTGTTGGCCTACAGTGTACACCGAGAAGCTTAATATCTCCTTTTTTGTTGCTTAATTCTAACCAAATAGATTCTGTCTTTGGTCCCTCATCTACCTCATCCCTGTCCAGTGCTGTAATAGTTACTTTAATCAATACTGCTACACACGCTCCTTTCTATGCTTCCCTATCTTTCCTGAATAGCTTGTAGCCAGGAATATTAAGTTCCTAATCCGCCCCTTCTTGGAGCCAGGTCTCTGTTATTGCCACTGTATCATACTCGCATGTGGTGACTTGTGCCTGCTGGTCACCAACCTTATTTACCACACGCCATTTATGTACATGCACTCCAACCCCATGATAGACTGCCTCGCAATTGCCTCCAGTCTGATCCCTCCTATTTCTGAACGACTCTATACTCTAGTGCTACTTGCCTCTCCCAGTCATCTGTGCACCTTTTTTCTCCTCCTCAAATGTTTCATCCTGTTGGCAATCTCCCAGCCAAATTAGTTTAAACCCTCCCAACAGCACAGTTGTGGAGAAGTAGGAATGACAGGGGGAGAAGGGGGAAAGAAATGTGGGAAGGGGAATGAAATGAGAGACGAGGGAAATAAATGGGAGACGAGGGAATGAAATGGTGAATTGGAAAGGAATGAGGGGAAGCCGGTGTTAAGATTTCAGGTCCGCCGATTGTGCGGGGAATGTGGGCTCGGTGCGTCTCACAGGAAGTGACCTCATCCCGCTGATGTGATCATCAACATGGCCACTGCCGGCACCACCATCCTGTCCGCCATCTTGTCAATACCCTCCGCATAGACCAGTCAGAGTGAGAGAGAGAGAGAACGGGAAAGATTGAGAAAGAGAGAGACAGAGAAAGAGGAGTAAAGAGACAGGGACATAGGGAGTGAGATAAAGAGAGAGAGAGAGAGAGAGAGAGGGAAATGGACCAAGTGGGGAAAGAGAGAGAGAGATAAAGGGTGAGAGGGAGAGAGACGCAGAGCGAGATGAAGAGAGAGAGAGAGAGTTAGATGAGAATGCTTCATCCTGTTCCAGGAAAGCAGGACGCGGGGTGAAAGTGGGACCAGAAACACCTTATAAGAACGTAAGAAATATGAGCAGGAGTAGGCCATTCGGCCCCTCGAGCCTGCTCCACCATTATATCAGATCATGGCTGATGTTCGACCTCAATACCACCTTCTCGCAATATCCACATAATCTTTGATTCCACGAGAGTCCAAAAACCTACATATTTCAGCCTTGAATATACTCAACGACAGAGATTCCACAGCCCTCTGAACTAGAGCATTCCAAAGATTCACAACCCTCTGAGTGAAACAATTTCTTCTCAGCTCTGTCATAAATGGCCGACCCCTTATGCTGAGATTATGACCCCTAATTCAAGACACTCCAGCCAGGGGAACCAGCCTCTCAACGTATACCCTGTCAATCCCTTCAGAATCTTATATGTTTCAATGAGATCAGCTCTCATTCTTCTAACCAACTGAGCGTAGAGACCCATTCTACTCAATTTCTCCTCATACGACAGCCCTCTCATCGAAGGAATCATTCGAGGGAACCTTCGTTACACCCCCTCTAAGATAAGTATATCCTTCCTTAGGTACGGAGACCAAAACTGTGCACAGTACTCCAGGTGTGGTCTCACGAAAGCCCTGTACAATAGCAGCAAGACTTTCTGAGCGGGCCAAGTGATATACGAGGTCGACACATTACCCAACTTAGACTTACGTGAAAAAACTCACACAACCAAACAGTTTGAGAGAAGTAAAAATGCACAGTTTAATGTACAGAGCGCTCTGGGAGAAGAAGAACAGGAGACCCCGCGGTCTCAGCTGCCAGCTTCTGGGTTTTACAATAGTAGCCGAGCTTCTTTTATACAGTTTAAAAACAGGAAAGGTACCATACCAGCAGTTATTACATTAATTCCTTGGCCAATCTGGTACTTTAGCATCCTTCAACTTTGGCCAATCCGATACCTTAGCAACCCTTAATCACATTCTGTCAGAAACAAGTTAATTATATTATTATACCGTTAGCTAGCTTCTTTCACAAACAACTTAATTATGTTACTGTTAGCTAGCTTCTTTCATGTGACATGTTGGTATTTCGCAACCCTATTCTCACAGTGATACCTATGTCCTGCCAGTTGCATAACCCTGCCCTTAAACACCCGTTACCTCCCTTGTTCATAGAGTCATAGAGTAATACAGCACGGATAGAGGCCCTTCGGCCCATCGTGTCCGCGCCGGCCATCAAGCCCTGTCTAATCTAATCCCATATTCCAGCATTTGGCCCGTAGCCTTGTATGCTATGGCATTTAAAGTGCACATCCAAATGCTTCTTAAATGTTGTGAGGGTTTCTGCCTCCACAACCCTTTCAGGCAGTGAGTTCCAGACTCCAACCACCCTCTGGGTGAAAAAGTTCTTTCTCAAATCCCCTCTAAACCTCCCGACCTTTACCTTGAATCTATGCCCCCTAGTTATTGACCCCTCTACTAAGGGAAAAAGCTCCTCAGCATCCATCCTATCTATGCCCCTCATAATTTTGCACACCTCAATCATGTCCCCCCTCAGCCTCCTCAGCTCCAAGGAAAACAAACCCAATCTGCCCAGTCTCTCTTCATAGCTGAAGCGCTCCAGCCCTGGTAACATCCTGGTGAACCTCCTCTGCACCCTCTCTAACGCGATCACATCCTTCCTGTAGTGTGGCGACCAGAACTGCACACAGTATTCCAGCTGTGGCCTAACCAGTGTTTTATACAGCTCCATCATAACCTCCTTGCTCTTATATTCAATGCCTCGGCTAATGAAGGCAAGTATCCCATATGCCTTTTTTACCACCTTATCCACCTGTTCCGCCGCCTTCAGGGATCTGTGTACTTGCACACCCAGATCCCTCTGACCCTCCGTCTTACCTAGGCTCTTTCCATTCATTGTGTATTCCTTTGCCTTGTTAGTCCCCCCAAAGTGCATCACCTCGCACTTTTCCGGGTTAAATTCCATTTGCCACTGTTCCGCCCATCTGACCAACCCATCTATATCGTCCTGCAGACTGAGGCTACCCTCCTCGCTATTTACCACCCTACCAATTTTTGTATCATCCGCGAACTTACTGATCATACCCTTTACATTCATATCCAAGTCATTAATGTAGACCACAAACAGCAAGGGACCCAGCACCGATCCCTGTGGTACCCCACTGGCCACAGGCTTCCAGTCACAAAAACAACCTTCGACCATCACCCTCTGCCTTCTGCCACTAAGCCAGTTTTGTATCCAATGTGCCAAGGCACCCTGGATTCCATGGGCTCTTACCTTCTTGACCAGTCTCCTGTGCGGGACTTTATCGAAGGCCTTACTGAAATCCATGTATACCACATCCACTGCGTTACCCTCATCCACACACCTAGTCACCCCCTCAAAAAATGCAATCAAATTAGTCAGACATGATCTTCCCTTGACAAAGCCATGTTGACTATCCCTGATTAATCCTTGCCTCTCCAAGTGGAGACAAATTTTGTCCCTCAGGATTTTTTCCAATAATTTTCCTACCACTGATGTTAGGCTCACTGGCCTGTAGTTCCCCGCTTTTTCCCTACTACCCTTCTTGAATAATGGTACTACATTAGCGGTTCTCCAGTCCTCTGGCACATCCCCTGTGGCCAGAGAGGTCCTGAATATATGTGTTAGAGCCCCCGCAATCTCCTCCTTTGCCTCACACAGCAGCCTGGGATACATTTCATCCGGGCCTGGGGATTTATCCATTTTTAGGCCAGCTAAAACCGCCAATACCTCCTCCCTCTCGATGTTAATATGTTCGAGCATATCACAGTCCCCCCGCCCTATTTCTATGTCTACATCGTCCTTCTCCATAGTGAAAACAGATGCAAAAAATTCATTTAGAGCCCCTCCTACATCTTCCGGCTCCACACACAGATTGCCACTTTTGTCCCTAATGGGCCCTATTTTTTCCCTAGTTATCCTCTTACCCTTAATATACTTATAAAACATCTTCGGATTTTCCTTTATTTTGCTCGCCAGTGTTATTTCATGGCCCCTCCTTGATCTCCTAATTTCTTTTTTAAGTATCCCCCTGCACTTTTTGTACTCCTCTAGGGCTTCCTCCGCCTTTAGCCTTTTGTATCTACCAAAAGCCCTCCTTTTTTTCCAAATCCATTCTCGTATATCCCCTGACATCCAAGGCTCCCTGTGGTTTTTGGAACCACCCTTGACCTTTACGGGAACATGTTGCCATTGTATGATCTCAATCTCCCTTCTGAAAGCCTCCCATTGCTCCGATGCGGATTTTCCTACAAGTAGCTGATCCCAGTCCATTTTGGCCAGATCCTGCCTTATCCTATTAAGATCGGCCTTCCCCCAATTTAGAACCTTTATTTCCGGCCCATCCCTGTCCTTTTCCATGGCCACCTTAAATCTTACCATATTATGGTCACTATCACCAAAGTGCTCACCTACTAGCACTTTTTCCACTTGGCCGGCCACATTCCCTAGAATTAGGTCCAGTACCGCCCCCTCTCTTGTAGGACTTTCTACATGCTGGCTCAAAAAGCTCTCCTGGATGCACTTTAAGAATTCTACACCCTCTGAGCCTTTCACACTCTGACTATCCCAGTTAATATTGGGGAAGTTGAAATCCCCCATTATTATTACCCTATTATTTGCACATTTCTCTGAGATTTGCCTACATATCTGTTCCTCTATCTCCCCCTGACTGTTTGGAGGCCTATAGTACACTCCCAGCAAAGTGCTTGCCCCCTTTTTGTTTTTAAGCTCCACCCATATGGCCTCATTAGAGGACCCTGCTAATATATCATCCCTCCTTACTGCAGTAATTGACTCCTTAATTAATATTGCGACACCCCCTCCTCTTATACCTCCCCCTCTGTCTCGCCTGAAGATTCTGTACCCCGGAATACTGAGCTGCCAGTCTTGCCCTTCCCTCAACCATGTCTCCGTGATAGCAACAATATCATACTCCCATGTGTTTATCAACACCTTCAGTTCATCCGCCTTATTTGCAAGACTCCTTGCATTAAAATAGATGCCATCCAGCCTTGCCCTTATATATTTGCCCTGTCTACCAAGCTGACTTGTTTTTTTCTCTATAATTGGCAGCACATCCCCCCCTATTTCAGCTCCCCTCTGTATCCCATCCCCCTGCCAAGTTAGTTTAAACCCCCCCCAACAGTGCTAGCAAACCTCCCCGCAAGGATATTTGTCCCGCTCTGGTTCAGGTGCAACCCGTCCGACTTGTACAAGTCCCACCTTTCCCAGAAGCAGGCCCAGTGATCCAGGAAAGTAAAACCCTCCCCCCTACACCAACTCTTTAGCCATGCATTCATCTGCTCTATCCTCCCATTCCTATACTTACTAGCACGTGGCACTTGGAGTAATCCAGAGATTACAACCTTTGAGGTCCTGCTCTTTAATCTGTTACCTAGCTCCCTAAATTCTTGATGCAGGACCTCATCCCTCTTTTTACCTATGTCGTTGGTACCAATGTGGACCACGACCATTGGCTGTTCACCCTCCCCCTTCCTAAACATAATTTTTCGCTCTTACAGTTTCACCCCAACAGTTGACTAGCCGTTCCTGTCTTACGTCTGTACAAGTGACATCACAAGTTGGTGCAAGCAGATCAAGTCAGCTGTCTGTTATGCCAGTGTCTGCAAAATGTCAATAAATGTCAAGTATTTCAGCGGGCACTACGGTGCCATTTTAAATTTTCCTCCAACACCTTGTATTAAATGCCAACATACTATTAGCCTTGCGAATTGCTGGCTATACCTGCATGTTAACTTTCAGTGTTTTTTGTACAAGGACATCCAAAATCCCTTCGAACACCAACATTTAAAGGTTCCCCAACATTTAAAAATATTCTTTATTTCTATTCTTCCTACCAAAATGAATAACCTCACACTTCCCCACATTATACTCCATCTGCCACCTTCTTTCCCACTCACTTAACTTGTTTATGTCCCTTTGCAGGCTCTTTATGTCCACCTCGCAGCTCATTTTCCCACCTAACTTTGTATCATCAGCAAATTTGTACACTTTACACTCGGTCCTTCATCTAAATCATTCATATAGATTGTAAATAGCTAAAGCCCCAGCATTGATCCTTGCAGCACCCACAATAACAGTCTGCCAACCTGAAAATTACCCGTTTATTCCTATTCTCTGTCCTCATATAAACCACACGGTCTTAGAGATCGTCCGCGGGTACAATTCTAGACTCGACGGGGAATGTAGCTGAGCCAGTGGAAATATGGAAGCAAGGAGCGGGGTAACCGTGATTGGCGGTGATCTGGATCATGCTGAGCCCCAGCCGAGCTATGCTGGGAGCTGTTCTGTTTCCATTTTTTCCTTATTCAATCACGGGATGTGGGCGTCGCTGGCAAGGCCATCATTTATTGTCCATCCTCAGTTGCTCTTGAGTAGGCGGTGGTGAGCCGCTGCAGTACGCAGTGCTGTTATGGTGGTGGGGCTGGGAGGCGGGGTGGGAGGGGGCGGTGGCGGCGGGGAGAATTCCAGGATTTGGTCCAAAAGATGTTGAATTAATGGCGATATATTTCCAAGTCAGCCTGCGTGATTGGGAGGTGGTCGTTCACCCATGTGCCTGCTGCCATGTCCTTCTATGTGGAAGAGGTCGCGGGTTTCGGAGGTGCTGCCACAGAAGCCTTGGCGAGTTGCTGCAGTGCATCTTGTAGATGGTACACACTGCAGCCATGGTGTGCCGGTGGAGGAGGGAGTGAATGTTAAGGTGATGGATGGGGTGCCAAACAAGCAGGATATTTTGTCCTGGATGGTGTCGACCTTCTTGAGTGTTGTTGGAGCTGCACTCATCCAGGCAAGTGGAGAGCATTCCATCACACTCCTGACTTTTGCCTTGTAAACGGAGGAAAGGATTTGGGGAGAAACAAAATGAGACACTCGGAAAAACCCAGCCTCTGATCTGCTCTTGTAGCTACAGCATTTATGTGGCTGTTTCCGTTAAGGTTCTGGCCGTGGGATAACCCACGATGTTGCTGGTGTTGGATTCATCGATAGTAATGCAAGTAAATGTCAAGGGGTGGTGCTTATACACTCTCTTGTTGGAGATGCCTCTTGTGTGGCGGGAAAGTTACTTGCCACTTATTAGCTCCAACCTGAATGTGGTCCAGCACTTGCGGCATGTGGGCACGGACTGCTTAATTATCAGAGGAGTAGCGAATGGAGCTGAGCACTGGGTAATCAACAGCAAACATCCCCACTTCTGACCTTATGTTGGAGGGAAGGTCATTCATGAAGCAGCTGAAGATGTTTGGGCCTAGGGCACTGCCCTGAGGCACTCCAGCAGCGATGTCCTGTGGCTGAGGTCATTGACCTCCACAACCATCTTCCTTTAAGCTAGGTGTGACTCAAAGGGGGTGGGATTCACATTGACTATAAGATCAGCTTAGGGGCGAGTTGAGTAACTGGGTGGAAGCCTGCAGGAGAACAAAGCAGAGTGGGCTGTTGAAGGATCATCAGGGACTTTTTTCCCCATCTGAGCCAAACTGGTACCAAATCAGGTCCATTCCATTGGCATTGCTGGAGGAACAAAAACCAAGATCCATCTAATTCACCTTCTCCCATCCTGGTAGGCGCAGGGTACAATGATAATGGAGTTGTTGACTAATCACAGCAATCAATCTCATTCAATTAGCCTACAGCAGACCCAGACATGAGATGAGGAAACCCCACAGTGGTGGAGAGCTTTGGGAACCATAGATCCAAAGTCACCTGTTCCTCCCCAGCCACGCTACACTTATCACATGTCATGTCTCAAGTTACTGATACACTTTCCGCAAGAGAAGTCTCTTCAATGTGCAGGGAATATCTGCTTCCAGCATCTCCCTGGGGATCCTGTTCCATAGATTGACTGATTGTTTGCTGCAATAACATTATTGCAGATTCATTTTTTGGTAAAATAATTACAAGGCTAATGAAATGTTAGGCTTTATCTCAAAGGGGGCTGAAATACAGAGAGCTGGATTTATGCTACAGTTGTATGAAGCTCTGGTCAGACCCATCTGGAGAAACTGTGTTCAGTTCTGGGCACCGCACCTCAGGAAGGATGAATTGAACTTGGAGGGGGTGCAGCGCAGATTCACCAGAATGATACCGGGGCTAAAAGGGGTAAATTATGAGGAAGGGGTGCAGAGACTGGACAAGTATTCCCTCAAGTGTAGGAGGTTAACGGGTGATCTACTTGAGGTGTTTAAGATGATTAAAGGAGTTGATAGTGTAGATAGAGAGAAACTACGTCCAGAAAAAGGGAGCACAACCACAAAATTAGAGCTAGGCCGTTCAGGGGTGATGTCAGGAAGCAATTATTCACAAAAAAGTTAGTGGAAACCTGGAGATCCCTCCCCCAAAAACATGTAGCTGTTAGAGTTCAGTTACACATTTCAAAACGGAATGTTGTGTTAAGTAAGGGTATTTAGGGATATCGAACCAAGGTGGGCAAATCGGGTTAGGATACAGATGAGCCATGATCTCATTGAATGTGGGACAGGCTCGATGGGCTGAACCACCTACTCCTGATCCTGTGTTCCTATTTAACCCCTTGAGTCAGATGGATTTGCCAATATGCCCACATTGAGCAAAATACAATGGAGCAGCACGAGGTGCTGGGAATGGGGGACCGGCCCACCAGTTACTGTAGTATCCCATCTGATCCCAGACATCACCAATCATCTAACAGCGAGTGTTCCTTACCGAAACAACACAGGTTTCTCATGATCAGATGATCAAGCCATTTCTCCAATATCAATAAGCTTCTTGAAACGTTCAGATTAAGAGTTCAAAGATTTATTGAGCATACAGATCATGCAATAGCAAATAAACATACACTAAAAAGATCAGGCTTCCAAACACACCCGATCGTCAGGGAATCAAATGGATTACATTTCTGAGCTCAGTATTCAGGCCCTTCAAACCATTGCAATCGAAATCCTCATTACTCTCTGCCACTTTATTCATTCCTTTCTAAGCTACAGGTTCCCTTGTCCAAATGTCCATCAGTAGAAGCTACACAGCCCTGACCATGTCTGCCTCACGTGTGCAGTTTTCCACCTTTACACTGCAGAATGGTGACCAATGGGTAATTTTACAACACTTCTATTGATTGACGTGGGTGAAGATGGGAACATCTCGCTTCCCACTTCCTCGGGAATAAAACTCCGGATAAGGAGAATCTCACAGGACCCGCCCCTTATCAGTAACTTCAGTTAATAAAGCTGGTGTCCTTACTGTTTCCACTGGGCTCATGAGCTCGGTATAACTTATTTACTTCGTTATCTTATCAAGCATTTAGCTTTTTTCACACATAATTGCTATTCTACCAAATAAAATCTTTACTTATAATTAAATGTTTGATTCTGTAAAGTCCAGAACCAACTATTTCCCCCACTCTGCTGAAACCCCAATTAAAAAGATGAGATCTACACAGAGGTTCTCCTTTTACCACGACTATCTGTTGCCCTTGCACCTGTTATCAGTGCTGAATGCTCCCTGAAGCTTAGGAATCTCTACACAATGGTAGGTCTTCAATGAAGTTCCCTCATTAAGCAGGAGATCACTTCCTCCTGAACTGGGCCAGATCTCTACGGTCAGTCTCGGTTCAGCAGCCCAGTGGTCACTACTTAAAAATGGAATGGTATTTAACACAGCAAAGGCTACAAGCTCCCACACCCCTGCAGTATGAAGAGGAATCAATAGCGATATAAGAATAGCACACACCTAGTTGGAGATTAACCCTTTGCTGACAGTTTCCTTGGGTTAAACAAGTTGAAGGTGAGGCAGAGCCGTAATCGAGCGAGGCTGTGAAACACACGGAGACGGGATCACGGGCTCCGGGCGCTCGCTGATATGGTCGGTCACCTTCATTCTTCCACAACCGAGCACTCAAGGTCATCCGGACTCAAATCGAACCCCTCGTTCGCACATTGATCCTTCAACATCAGCTTCACCTACATCACAGACAGGAGAAAGGATGAGTGTTGCAGCAAGGATGGGGAGGGAAGAGAGATAGACAGAGAGATAGACAGAGAGAGACAGTGACAGAGATAGACAATGTATGAGAAATATAGAGACAGAGACAGTGACAGAGAGAGAGCAAGAGAGAGATAGACAGAGAGAGACAGTGAAAGAGAGAGAAAGACAGAGTCAGAGAGAGAAAGATAGAGACAGATGGAGAGAGAGAGAACAGAGGGTGTGTGAGAAACAGGGAGAGAGACAGACAGGCAGAGAGAGAGAGACAGTGAGGGATAGAATGGGGGAGAAACAGCGACATACAGAGAGAGGAAGAGACAGAGGGGGAGAGAGAGACACAGAGAAAATGAGCGACAAAGTGATTTGATCCTACCCTCAGCAAGTCATTCAGCCCCTCGAGCCTGTTACACAGGAACATGAGGAGGCCATTCAGCCCCACGAGCCTGTTACACAGGAACAGGAGGAGGCCATTCAGCCGCTAGAGCCTGTCACACAGGAACAGGAGGAGGCCATTCAGCCCTTCGAGCCTGTTACACAGGAACAGGAGGAGGTCATTCAGGCCCTCGAGCCTGTTACACAGGAACAAGAGGAGGCCATTCAGCCCCTCGAGCCTGTTACACAGGAACAGGTGGAGGCAATTCAGCCCCTCGAGCCTGTTACACAGGAACATGAGGAGGCCATTCAGCCCCTCGAGCCTGTTACACAGAAACAGGAGGAGGCCATTCAGCCCCTCGAGCCTGTCACACAGGAACATGAGGAGGCCATTCAGCCCCTACAGCCTATTACACAGGAGCAGGAGGAGGCAGTTCTGCGCTCGAACCTGCTACAAAAGAACAGGAGGAGGCAATTCAGCCCTTCCAGCCTGTTACACAGGAACAGGAGGAGGCCATCCAGCCCCTACAGCCTATTACACAGGAACAGGAGGAGGTCATTCAGCCCTCGAACCTGCTACACAGGAACAGGATGAGGCCATTCATCCCCTCGAGCCTGTTACACAGGAACAGGAGGAGACCATTCAGCCCCTCGAGCCTGTTGAACAGGAACAGAAGGAGGCCATTCAGACCCTCGAGCCTGTTACACAGGAACAGGAGGAGGCCATTCAGCCCCTTGATCCTGATACACAGGAACCTGAGGAGCCCATTCAGCCCCTCGAACCTGTTACACAGGAATACGAAGAGGGCATTCAGGCCCTCAAGCCTAGTACATACGACCAGGAGAAGGTCTTTCAGCCCTTCGAGCCTATTACACAGGCGAAGGAGCAGGCCAATCATCCCCTCGAGCCTATTACATAGGACCAGGAGGAGGTGATTCAGCCCCTCGAGCCTGTTACACAGCAACAGGAGGAGGCCATTCAGCCCCTTGATCCTGATACACAGGAACCTGAGGAGCCCATTCAGCCCCTCGATCCTGTTACACAGGAACAGGAGGAGGGCATTCAGGCCCTCAAGCCAAGTACATAGGACCAGGAGAAGGTCGTTCAGCCCTTCGAGCCTGTTACACAGGCGAAGGAGGAGGCCAATCATCCCCTCGAGCCTATTACATAGGACCTGGAGGAGGCCAATCATCCCCTCGAGCTTATTACACAAGAACAGGAGGTGCCCATTCAGCCCCTCGAGCTGCGCTGTCCCACAGCTCTATGAATGAGGTGGTCTGGGTGACAGGATGATATCCAGAGGGGGAAGTGGAGCTGGTTACATATCTGATGTGTTGATGCCCATCAGTGAATTCAGACAGCGAGAGGGAGGATCTGCAGTCGCCCTGTGTTTGCTCTCAGTGCAGTGCAGTCTCTCACCCTCTCCACAGCGATTCTCTTCGCCGTTTCATCATCGAGTTTTGTCATTGAAGTGATCTGCACATCAATCCGCTTGTACTGAATATCTAAAAACAACAGTCACAACTTCAAAAGGTTAAACACGCTGAGAGATTAGCGCAGGTCACGGGATGTATTTAGAACTCTTGCTCCCCTCCATTTCATGCTCTCTTTCCCCCATTTTACATTCGCTCTTTCCTTTCCATCTCCTTTAATCACTTTTTATCTCACCCCTCTTGTGTCCAGGCTGCTCTCTCTGTATATTCGTTCTCTGCCCTCCGTTCTCTCGCCTGCTTTTGTTCCCTCTCCCTATGTGATCGCTTGTCTCTCTGTGCGGCATTCCCTCACACCTCTGCCCCATCACTCAGAGAGAGAGAGAGAGAGAGAGAGAGCAAGGAGAAGAGCGAGACAGTGAGACTGAGAATCAGGGAGAGAAGGCGAGAGAGAAACAGAGAGAGAGAGAGGAAAGAGAGAGACAGAGAGAGAGAGAGGAAATAGAGAGACAGAGAGAATCAGAGAGAGAAGGCGAGAGAGAAACAGAGAGAGAGAGAGGAAAGAGAGAGACAGAGAGAGAGAGAGAGAGAAGGCGAGAGAGAAACAGAGAGAGAGACAGAGAGAGAGACAGAGAGAGAGAATCGGAGAGAGAAGGAGAGAGAGAAACAGAGACAGAATGAGAGAAGGCAAGAGAGAGACAGAGAGAATCAGAGAGAGAGAGAGAGAGAGAGAGAGAAGGCAAGCGAGAGAGAGAGAGAAGCCGAGAGAGAGACAGAGAGAGAGAATCGGAGAGAGAAGGAGAGAGAGAGACAGAGACAGAATGAGAGAAGGCAAGAGAGAGGCAGAGAGAATCAGAGAGAGAGAGAGACAGAGAGAGCAACAATCAGCGAGGGAATGAGAATGAGACAGAGAGAGAATCAGAGAGAGAGGAGAGAGACAGAATCAGTGAGATAAGGCGAGAGAGAGAGAGAATCAGAGAGAGAAGGAGAGAGAAACAGAGGGAGAGACAATGAGAGAGAGTCAGTCAGAGAGAGAGACAGAGTCAAGAAGTAGAGACAGAGACAGAGATACGGAGAGGGAAAGAGGGAGGCAGCGGGAGACATAGGTAGAAAGTGAGAGAGACAGAAATAAAGAGGGACACATAGACAGAGAGAATAAATCAACGAGAGAGAGGAACTTGAGCTGGAAGCCTAGAAAAGATTTGTGAAGTTGCAGATTATATATTCCCGTGATTTCCCCAATGATTTTACATACAGAATACAAGAGACAGCAACTTCTGTTGTGACAGCACTGAAAAGGCAAAACCAGTGACTGAAAGCGATGGCGATTCCTGCACAGACCGATCGCACACCTGTTGTTGAAAGATTCTGCCCTGATATATTTCCGCCAGACTAAGACAGAGGGAGCGATTTCATTTCCCTGTGTTACTGAAAATTTGCAATACTCTTACCTTCACCAGAATCCACCCGAGGGTCGGGAGATTCCTCAGGTTTGGACAGAGCAGTCGGAGAGGGTCGAATAAAGATAACATAAATTCCACGAGGATTCTGACTGATTGATGGAGTGGAGAGAAGACAGGAGTGAGAGAGAGAGAGAGAGAGAGAGACAGAGAGACAGAGAGAGAGAGAGAGAGAGAGAGAGAGGGAAAGACAGAGAGACAGACAGAGAGACAGACAGAGAGACAGACAGGGAGAGACAGACAGGGAGAGACAGACAGAGAGATACAGAGAGAGAGAGACAGACAGAGAGACAGACAGAGAGACAGACAGAGAGAGACAGAGATAGACAGAGAGAGAGAGACAGAGAGAGAGAGAGAGAGAGAGGCAGACAGAGAGACAGAGAGACAGACAGAGAGACAGACAGACAGAGAGACAGGCAGAGAAACAGACAGAGAAAGAAAGACAGAGACAGCACAAAAGTGAGAGAACAGGAGTGAAATAGAATAGCTGAGAGCGACGGGCAGTAGAATAGGGGGAAAGAAGTCATGAGAGAGATACGGAGTCAGAGTAGTGAGAGCAAACAGGAGCGAGATTAGCATGATTGAGCGAGAATAACCTCACACAACTCAGACGCAGCTTTGCCTGTCCCTCTATCACAACAGCCCACTCATAGTCACGAAAGCCCACTCCAGTCAATCACTGCATCCCACTCTCCTCAGCACTTGCTTCACACAAACATCAATTACAACATCCAAATCCTATCGAAATCCTCATCCCACTGGCCTCGGAATCCTCATCCCACTCCAATCAGTCTGCTCATAACGCTCCTCTCAGTCTCCTCATAACGCTCCTCTCAGTCTCCTCATAACGCTCCCCTCAGTCTCCTCACAACACTCGCCTCAGTCTCCTCACAACACTTCCCTCAGTATCCTCATAACACTCCCCTCAGTCTCCTCATAACACTCCCCTCAGTCTCCTCACAACACTCCCCTCAGTCTCCTCATAACACTCCCCTCAGTATCCTCACAACACTCCCCTCAGTCTCCTCACAACACTTCCCTCAGTCTCCAAACACTCCCCTCAGTCTCCTCATAACACTCCCCTCAGTCTCCTCATAACACTTCCCTCAGTCTCCTCACAACACTCCACTCAGTCTCCTCATAAAACTCCCCTCAGTCTCCTCATAACACTTCCCTCAGTCTCCTCATAACACGCCCCTCAGTCTCCTCACAACGCTCCACTCAGTCTCCTCATAACACTCCCCTCAGTCTCCTCATAACACTCCCCTCAGTCTCCTCATAACACTTCCCTCAGTCTCCTCATAACACTCCCCTCAGTCTACTCATAACACTCCCCTCAGTCTCCTCATAACACTTCCCTCAGTCTCCTCATAACACTCCACTCAGTCTCCTCACAACACTGCCCTCAGTCTCCTCACAACGCTCCCCTCAGTCTCCTCATAGCACTCCCCTCAGTCTCCTCACAACACTCCCCTCAGTCTCCTCATAATGCGCCCCTCAGTCTCCTCACAACACTCCACTCAGACTCCTCATAACACTCCCCTCAAGTCTCCTCACAACACTCCCCTCAGTCTCCTCACAACACTCGCATCAGTCTCCTCACAACACTCCCCTCAGTCTCCTCATAACACTCCCCTCAGTCTCCTCACAACACACCCCTCAGTCTCCTCACAACACTCGCCTCAGTCTCCTCACAACACTTCCCTCAGTCTCCTCATAACACTCCCCTCAGTCTCCTCATAACACTCCCCTCAGTCTCCTCACAACACTCCCCTCAGTCTCCTCATAACACTCCCCTCAGTCTCCTCACAACACTTCCCTCAGTCTCCTAACACTCCCCTCAGTCTCCTCATAACACTCCCCTCAGTCTCCTCATAACACTCCCCTCAGTCTCCTCATAACGCTCCCCTCAGTCTCCTCATAACACTCCCCTCGGTCTCCTCACAACACTCCCCTCAGTCTCCTCATAACACTCACCTCAGTCTCCTCATCACACTCCCCTCAGTCTCCTCATAACACTCCCCTCAGTCTCCTCATAACGCTCCCCTCAGTCTCCTCATAACACTCCCCTCAGTCTCCTCATAACACTCTCCTCAGTCTCCTCATAACACTCCCCTCAGTCTCCTCATAACACTCCCCTCAGTCTCCTCACAACACTCCCCTCAGTCTCCTCATAACACTCCCCTCAGTCTCCTCACAACACTCCCCTCAATCTCCTCATAACACTCCCCTCAGTCTCCTCACAACACTCCCCTCGGTCTCCTCATAACACTCCCCTCAGTCCCCTCACAACACTCCCCTCAGTCTCCTCATAACACTCCCCTCAGTCTCCTCACAACACTCCCCTCAGTCTCCTCACAATACTCCCCTCGGTCTCCTCATAACACTCCCCTCAGTCTCCTCATAACACTCCCTTCAGTCTCCTCACAACACTGCCCTCAGTCTCCTCATAACACTCCCCTCAGTCTCCTCATAACACTCCCCTCAGTCTCCTCATAACACTCCCCTCAGTCTCCTCAGAACACTCCCCTCAGTCTCCTCACAACACTCCCCTCAGTCTCCTCACAACACTCCCCTCAGTCTCCTCACAACACTCCGCTCAGTCTCCACATAACACTCCCCTCAGTCTCCTCACAACATTCCCCTCAGTCTCCTCATAACACTCCCCTCAGTCTCCTCACAACACTCCCCTCAGTCTCCTCATAACACTCTCTCAGTCTCCTCACAACACTCCCCTCAGTCTCCTCACAACACTCCCCTCAGTCTCCTCATAACACTCCCCTCAAGTCTCCTCACAACACTCCCCTCAGTCTCCTCACAACACTCGCATCAGTCTCCTCACAACACTCCCCTCAATCTCCTCACAACACACCCCTCAGTCTCCTCACAACACTCGCCTCAGTCTCCTCACAACACTTCCCTCAGTCTCCTCATAACACTCCCCTCAGTCTCCTCATAACACTCCCCTCAGTCTCCTCACAACACTCCCCTCAGTCTCCTCACAACACTCCCCTCAGTCTCCTCACAACACTCCCCTCAGTCTCCTAACACTCCCCTCAGTCTCCTCATAACACTCCCCTCAGTCTCCTCAAACACTCCCCTCAGTCTCCTCATAACGCTCCCCTCAGTCTCCTCATAACACTCCCCTCGGTCTCCTCACAACACTCCCCTCAGTCTCCTCATAACACTCCTCTCAGTCTCCTCATCACACTCCCCTCAGTCTCCTCATAACACTCCCCTCAGTCTCCTCATAACACTCCCCTCAGTCTCCTCAGAACACTCCCCTCAGTCTCCTCACAACACTCCCCTCAGTCTCCTCACAACACTCCCCTCAGTCTCCTCACAACACTCCGCTCAGTCTCCACATAACACTCCCCTCAGTCTCCTCACAACATTCCCCTCAGTCTCCTCATAACACTCCCCTCAGTCTCCTCACAACACTCCCCTCAGTCTCCTCATAACACTCCCTCAGTCTCCTCACAACACTCCCCTCAGTCTCCTCACAACACTCCCCTCAGTCTCCTCACAACACTCCCCTCAGTCCCCTCATAACACTCTCCTCAGTCTCCTCATAACGCTCCACTCAGTCTCCTCAGAACACTCCCCTCAGTCTCCTCACAACACTCCCCTCAGTCTCCTCACAACACTCCCCTCAGTCTCCTCACAACACTCCCCTCAGTCTCCTCATAACACTCCCCTCAGTCTCCTCATAACACTCCCCTCAGTCTCCTCACAACACTCCCCTCAGTCTCCTCATAACACTCCCCTCAGTCTCCTCATAACACTCCCCTCAGTCTCCTCATAACACTCCGCTCAATCTCCTCATAACACTCCCCTCAGTCTCCTCACAACACTCCCCTCAGTCTCCTCACAACACTCCCCACAGTCTCCTCACAACACTCCCCTCAGTCTCCTCATAACACTCCCCTCAGTCTCCTCATAACACTCCCCTCAGTCTCCTCATAACACTCCCCTCAGTCTCCTCATAACACTCCCCTCAGTCTCCTCATAACACTCCCCTCAGTCTCCTCATAACGCTGCCCTCAGTCTCCTCACAACGCTCCCCTCAGTCTCCTCATAACACTCCCCTCAGTCTCCTCATAACACTCCCCTCAGTCTCCTCATAACACTCTCCTCAGTCTCCTCATAACACTCTCCTCAGTCTCCTCACAACACTCCCCTCAGTCTCCTCATAACACTCCCCTCAGTCTCCTCACAACACTCCCCTCAGTCTCCTCATAACACTCCCTCAGTCTCCTCACAACACTCCCCTCAGTCTCCTCATAACACTCCCCTCAGTCTCCTCACAACACTCCCCTCAGTCTCCTCACAACACTCCCCTCAGTCTCCTCATAACAATCCCCTCAGTCTCCTTAAACACTCCCCTCAGTCTCCTCATAACTCTCCCCTCAGTCTCCTCACAACACTCCCCTCAGTCTCCTCATAACACTCCCCTCAGTCTCCTCACAACACTCCCCTCAGTCTCCTCTTAACACTCCCCTCAGTCTCCTCACAACACTCCCCTCAGTCTCCTCATAACACTCCCCTCAGTCTACTCACAACACTCCCCTCAGTCTCCTCACAACACTCCCCTCAGTCTCCTCCTTCCACTCCCCTCAGTCTCCTCATAACACTACCTTCAGTCTCCTCACAACACTCCCCTCAGTCTCCTCACAACACTCTCCACAGACTCCTCACAACACTCCCCTCAGTCTCCTCATAACACTCCCCTCAGTCTCCTCACAACACTCCCCTCAGTCTCCTCACAACACTCCCCTCAGTCTCCTCATAACACTCCCCTCAGTCTCCTCACAACACTCCCCTCAGTCTCCTCACAACACTCCCCTCGGTCTCCTCACAACACTCCCCTCGGTCTCCTCACAAAACTCCCCTCGGTCTCCTCATAGCACTCCACTCAGTCTCCTCATAACACTCCCCTCAGTCTCCTCATAGCACTCCCCTCAGTCTCCTCACAGCACTCCCCTCAGTCTCCTCACAACACTCCCCTCAGTCTCCTCATAACACTCCCCTCAGTCTACTCATAACACTCTCCTCAGTCTCCTCATAACACTCCCCTCAGTCTCCTCACAACACTCCCCTCAGTCTCCTCATAACACTCCCCTCAGTCTCCTCACAACACTCCCCTCAGTCTCCTCATAACACTCCCCACAGTCTCCTCATAACACTTCCCTCAATCTCCTCATAACACTCCCCTCAGTCTCCTCACAACACGCCCCTCAGTCTCCTCATAACACTCCCCTCAGTCTCCTCATAACACTCCCCTCAGTCTCCTCATAACACTCCCCTCAGTCTCCTCATAACACTCCCCTCAGTCTCCTCAGAACACTCCCCTCAGTCTCCTCACAACACTCCCCTCAGTCTCCTCACAACACTCCCCTCAGTCTCCTCACAACACTCCCCTCAGTCTCCTCACAACACTCCGCTCAGTCTCCACATAACACTCCCCTCAGTCTCCTCACAACATTCCCCTCAGTCTCCTCATAACACTCCCCTCAGTCTCCTCACAACACTCCACTCAGTCTCCTCATAACACTCCCTCAGTCTCCTCACAACACTCCCCTCAGTCTCCTCACAACACTCCCCTCAGTCTCCTCACAACACTCCCCTCAGTCTCCTCATAACACTCCCCTCAGTCTCCTCATAACGCTCCGCTCAGTCTCCTCAGAACACTCCCCTCAGTCTCCTCATAACACTCCCCTCAGTCTCCTCATAACACTCCCCTCAGTCTCCTCATAACACTCCCCTCAGTCTCCTCATAACACTCCCCTCAGTCTCCTCATAACACTCCCCTCAGTCTCCTCATAACACTCCCCTCAGTCTCCTCACAACACTCCCCTCAGTCTCCTCACAACACTCCCCACAGTCTCCTCACAACACTCCCCTCAGTCTCCTCACAACACTCCCCTCAGTCTCCTCATAACACTCCCCTCAGTCTCCTCATAACACTCCCCTCAGTCTCCTCATAACACTCCCCTCAGTCTCCTCATAACACTCCCCTCAGTCTCCTCATAACACTCCCCTCAGTCTCCTCACAACGCTCCCCTCAGTCTCCTCACAACGCTCCCCTCAGTCTCCTCATAACACTCCCCTCAGTCTCCTCATAACACTCCCCTCAGTCTCCTCATAACACTCTCCTCAGTCTCCTCATAACACTCTCATCAGTCTCCTCACAACACTCCCCTCAGTCTCCTCATAACACTCCCCTCAGTCTCCTCACAACACTCCCCTCAGTCTCCTCATAACACTCCCTCAGTCTCCTCACAACACTCCCCTCAGTCTCCTCATAACACTCCCCTCAGTCTCCTCACAACACTCCCCTCAGTCTCCTCACAACACTCCACTCAGTCTCCTCATAACACTCCCCTCAGTCTCCTTAAACACTCCCCTCAGTCTCCTCATAACGCTCCCCTCAGTCTCCTCACAACACTCCCCTCAGTCTCCTCATAACACTCCCCTCAGTCTCCTCACAACACTCCCCTCAGTCTCCTCATAACACTCCCCTCAGTCTCCTCCTCCCACTCCCCTCAGTCTCCTCACAACACGCCCCTCAGTTTCCTCATTCCACTCCCCTCAGTCTCCTCACAACACTCCCTTCAGTCTCCTCCTTCCACTCCCCTCAGTCTCCTCATAACACTTCCTTCAGTCTCCTCACAACACTCCCCTCAGTCTCCTCACAACACTCTCCAAAGACTCCTCACAACACTACCCTCAGTCTCCTCATAACACTCCCCTCAGTCTCCTCACAACACTCCCCTCAGTCTCCTCACAACACCCCCTCAGTCTCCTCATAACACTCCCCTCAGTCTCCTCACAACACTCCCCTCAGTCTCCTCATAACACTCCCCTCGGTCTCCTCACAACACTCCCCTCGGTCTCCTCACAACACTCCCCTCGGTCTCCTCAGAACACTCCCCTCAGTCTCCTCACAACACTCCCCTCAGTCTCCTCATAACACACCCCTCAGTCTCCTCACAACACTCCCCTCAGTCTCCTCATAACACTCCCCACAGTCTCCTCATAACACTTCCCTCAATCTCCTCATAACACTCCCCTCAGTCTCCTCACAACACGCCCCTCAGTCTCCTCCTTCCACTCCCCTCAGTCTCCTCATAACACTCCCCTCAGTCTCCTCACAACACTCCCCTCAGTCTCCTCATAACCCTCCCCTCAGTCTACTCATAACACTCCCCCTCAGTCTCCTCACAACACTCCCCTCAGTCTCCTCATAACACTCCCCTCAGTCTCCTCATAACACTCCCCTCAGTCTCCTCACAACACTCCCCTCAGTCTCCTCACAACACTCCCCTCAGTCTCCTCACAACACTCCCCTCAGTCTCCTCACAACACTCCCCTCGGTCTCCTCATAACACTCCCCTCAGTCTCCTCATAACACTCCCCTCAGTCTCCTCACAACACTCCCCTCAGTCTCCTCACAACACTCCCCTCAGTCTCCTCACAACACTCCCCTCAGTCTCCTCATAACACTCCCCTCAGTCTCCTCACAACACTCCCCTCAGTCTCCTCATAACACTCCCCTCAGTCTCCTCATAACTCTCCCCTCAGTCTCCTCATAACACTCCCCTCAGTCTCCTCATAACACTCCCCTCAGTCTCCTCATAACTCTCCCCTCAGTCTCCTCATAACACTCCCCTCAGTCTCCTCATAACACTCATCTCTGTCTCCTCCTCCCACTCCCCTCAGTCTCCTCATAACACTCCCCTCAGTCTTCTCAAAACACTCCCGCTCAGTCTCCTCATAACACTCCCTGTCTCCTCATAACACTCCCCTCAGTCTCCTCATAACACTCAACTCAGTCTCCTCCTCCCACTCCCCTCAGTCTCCTCATAACACTCCCCTCAGTCTCCTCATAACACTCCCCTCAGTCTCCTCATAACACTCCCTGTCTCCTCATAACACTCCCCTCAGTCTCCTCATAACTCTC
This sequence comes from Somniosus microcephalus, assembly GCF_052327205.1. Lineage (NCBI taxonomy): Eukaryota > Metazoa > Chordata > Chondrichthyes > Squaliformes > Somniosidae > Somniosus > Somniosus microcephalus. The sequence continues at coordinate 52,117,185 of NW_028225181.1, forward strand.
CCCTCAGTCTCCTCACAACACTCCCCTCAGTCTCCTCACAACACTCCCTGTCTCCTCATAACACTTCCCTCAATCTCCTCATAACACTCCCCTCAGTCTCCTCACAACACGCCCCTCAGTCTCCTCCTTCCACTCCCCTCAGTCTCCTCATAACACTTCCCTCAATCTCCTCATCACACTCCCCTCAGTCTCTTCATAAAACTACCCTCAGTCTCTTCATAACACTCCCCTCAGTCTCCTCATAACACTCCCCTCAGTCTCCTCACAACACTCCCGTCAGTCTCCTCATAACACTCCCCTCAGTCTCCTCACAACACTCCCCTCAGTCTCCTCATAAAACTCCCCTCAGTCTCCTCACAACACTCCCCTCAGTCTCCTCATAACACTCCCCTCAGTCTCCTCATAACACTCCCCTCAGTCTCCTCATAACACTCCCCTCAGTCTCCTCATAACACTCCCCTCAGTCTCCTCATAACACTCCCCTCAGTCTCCTCATAACACTCCCCTCAGTCTCCTCATAACACTCCCCTCGGTCTCCTCATAACACTCCCCTCTGTCTCCTCATAACACTCCCCTCAGTCTCCTCATAACACTCCCCTCCGTCTCCTCATAACTCTCCCCTCAGTCTCCTCATAACACTCCCCTCAGTCTCCTCATAACACTCAACTCAGTCTCCTCCTCCCACTCCCCTCAGTCTCCTCATAACACTCCCCTCAGTCTCCTCACAACACTTACCTCAGTCTCCTTCTCCCACTCCCCTCAGTCTCCTCATAACACTCCCCTCAGTCTCCTCATAACACTCCCCTCAATCTCCTCATAACACTCCCCTCAGTCTCCTCATAACTCTCCCCTCAGTCTCCTCATAACACTCCCCTCAGTCTCCTCATAACACTCAACTCAGTCTCCTCCTCCCACTCCCCTCAGTCTCCTCATAACACTCCCCTCAGTCTCCTCAAAACACTTCCCCTCAGTCTCCTCATAACACTCCCTGTCTCCTCATAACACTCCCCTCAGTCTCCTCATAACTCTCCCCTCAGTCTCCTCATAACACTCCCCTCAGTCTCCTCATAACACTCAACTCAGTCTCCTCCTCCCACTCCCCTCAGTCTCCTCATAACACTCCCCTCAGTCTCCTCATAACACTCCCCTCAGTCTCCTCATAACACTCCCTGTCTCCTCATAACACTCCCCTCAGTCTCCTCATAACTCTCCCCTCAGTTTCCTCACAACACTCCCCTCAGTCTCCTCACAACACTCCCTGTCTCCTCATAACACTTCCCTCAATCTCCTCATAACACTCCCCTCAGTCTCCTCACAACACGCCCCTCAGTCTCCTCCTTCCACTCCCCTCAGTCTCCTCATAACACTTCCCTCAATCTCCTCATCACACTCCCCTCAGTCTCTTCATAACACTCCCCTCAGTCTCTTCATAACACTCCCCTCAGTCTCCTCATAACACTCCCCTCAGTCTCCTCACAACACTCCCGTCAGTCTCCTCATATAACTCCCCTCAGTCTCCTCACAACACTCCCCTCAGTCTCCTCATAACACTCCCCTCAGTCTCCTCACAACACTCCCCTCAGTCTCCTCACAACACTCCCCTCAGTCTCCTGACAACACTCCCCTCAGTCTCCTCATAACACTCCCCTCAGTCTCCTCATAACACTCCCCTCAGTCTCCTCATAACACTCCCCTCAGTCTCCTCATAACACTCCCCTCGGTCTCCTCATAACACTCCCCTCGGTCTCCTCATAACACTCCCCTCAGTCTCCTCATAACACTCCCCTCAGTCTCCTCATAACACTCCCCTCCGTCTCCTCATAACTCTCCCCTCAGTCTCCTCACAACACTTCCCTCAGTCTCCTTCTCCCACTCCCCTCAGTCTCCTCATAACACTCCCCTCAGTCTCCTCACAACACTCCCCTCGGTCTCCTCACAACACTCCCCTCAGTCTCCTCATAACACTCCCCTCAGTCTCCTCACAACGCTCCCCTCGGTCTCCTCACAACACTCCCCTCAGTCTCCTCATAACACTCCCCTCAGTCTCCTCATAACACTCCCCTCGGTCTCCTCACAACACTCCCCTCAGTCTCCTCATAACACTCCCCTCAGTCTCCTCACAACACTCCCCTCCGTCTCCTCATAACACTCCCCTCAGTCTCCTCATAACTCTCCCCTCAGTCTCCTCACAACACTTCCCTCAGTCTCCTCCTCCCACTCCCCTCAGTCTCCTCATAACACTCCCCTCAGTCTCCTCATAACACTCCCCTCAGTCTCCTCACAGCACTCTCCTCAGTCTCCTCATAACACTTCCCTAAATCTCCTCATAACACTCCCCTCAATCTCCTCACAACACGCCCCTCAGTCTCCTCCTTCCACTCCCCTCAGTCTCCTCATAACACTCCCCTCAGTCTCCTCACAACACTCCCCTCAGTCTCCTCACAACACTCCCCACAGTCTCCTCATAACACTCCCCTCAGTCTCCTCATAACACTCCCCTCAGTCTCCTCATAACACTCCCCTCAGTCTCCTCACAACACTCCCCTCAGTCTCCTCACAACACTCCCCTCAGTCTCCTCACAACACTCCCCTCAGTCTCCTCATAACACCTCCCTCAGCCTCCTCATAACACTTCCCTCAGTCTCCTCATAACACTCCCCTCAGTCTCCTCATAACACTCCCCTCAGTCTCCTCACAACACTCCCCTCAGTCTCTTCATAACACTGCCCTCAGTCTCCTCATAACACTCCCCTCAGTCTCCTCACAACACTCCCCTCAGTCTCCTCACAACACTCCCCTCGGTCTCCTCATAACACTCCCCTCAGTCTCCTCATAACACTCCCCTCAGTCTCCTCATAACACTCCCCTCAGTCTCCTCATAACACTCCCCTCAGTCTCCTCATAACACTTACCTCAGTCTCCTCATAACACTCCCCTCGGTCTCCTCACAACACTACCCTCAGTCTCCTCATAACGCCCCCCTCAGTCTCCTCATAACACTCCCCTCTGTCTCCTCACCACACTCCCCTCAGTCTCCTCACAACACTGCCCTCAGTCTCCTCATAACACTCCCCTAACTCTCCTCACAACACACCCCCTCAGTCTCCTCATAACACTCCCCTCAGTCTCCTCACAACACTCCCCTCAGTCTCCTCACAACACTGCCCTCAGTCTCCTCACAACACTCCCCTCAGTCTCCTCATAACACTCCCCTCAGTCTCCTCACAACAATCCCCTCAGTCTCCTCACAACACTCCCCTCAGTCTCCTCACAACACCCCCCTCAGTCTCCTCACAACACTCCCCTCAGTCTCCTCACAACACTCCCCTCAGTCTCCTCATAACACTCCCCTCAGTCTTCTCATAACACTCCCCTCAGTCTCCTCACAACACTCCCCTCAGTCTCCTCATAACACTCCCTTCAGTCTCCTCATAACTCTCCCCTCAGTCTCCTCATAACACTCCCCTCAGTCTCCTCATAACACTCCCCTCAGTCTCCTCATAACACTCCCCTCAGTCTCCTTTTAACACTCCCCTCAGTCTCCTCATAACGCTCCCCTCAGTCTCCTCATAACACTCCCCTCAGTCTCCTCACAACACTCCCCTCAGTCTCCTCACTCCCCTCAGTCTCCTCACAACACTCCGCTCAGTCTCCTCATAACACTCCCCTCAGTCTCCTCATAACACTCCCCTCAGTCTCCACATAACACACCCCTCAGTCTCCACATAACACTCCCCTCAGTCTCCTCACAACACTCCCCTCAGATCCTCATAACACTCCCCTCAGTGTCCTCAAAACACTCCCCTCAGTCTCCTCATAACACTCCCCTCAGTCTCCTCATAACACTTCCCTCAGTCTCCTCATAACACTCCCCTCGGTCTCCTCACAACTCTCCCCTCAGTCTCCTCATAACGCCCCCCTCAGTCTCCTCATAACGCTCCCCTCAGTCTCCTCACCACACTCCCCTCAGTCTCCTCACAACACTGCCCTCAGTCTCCTCATAACACTCCCCTCACTCTCCTCACAACACACCTCCTCAGTCTCCTCATAACACTCCCCTCAGTCTCCTCACAACACTCCCCTCAGTCTCCTCACAACACTGCCCTCAGTCTCCTCACAACACTGCCCTCAGTCTCCTCACAACACTCCCCTCAGTCTCCTCACAACACTCCCCTCAGTCTGCTCACAACAATCCCCTCAGTCTCCTCACAACTCTCCCCTCAGTCTCCTCACAACACCCCCCTCTGTCTCCTCACAACACTCCCCTCAGTCTCCTCACAACACTCCCCTCAGTCTCCTCATAACACTCCCCTCAGTCTTCTCATAACACTCCCCTCAGTCTCCTCACAACACTCCCCTCAGTCTCCTCATAACACTCCCCTCAGTCTCCTCATAACTCTCCCCTCAGTCTCCTCATAACACTCCCCTCAGTCTCCTCATAACACTCCCCTCAGTCTCCTCATAACACTCCCCTCAGTCTCCTTTTAACACTCCCCTCAGTCTCCTCATAACGCTCCCCTCAGTCTCCTCATAACACTCCCCTCAGTCTCCTCACAACACTCCCCTCAGTCTCCTCACAACACTCCACTCAGTCTCCTCACAACACTCCGCTCAGTCTCCTCATAACACTCCCCTCAGTCTCCTCATAACACTCCCCTCAGTCTCCACATAACACACCCCTCAGTCTCCACATCACACTCCCCTCAGTCTCCTCACAACACTCACCTCAGATCCTCATAACACTCCCCTCAGTGTCCTCAAAACACTCCCCTCAGTCTCCTCATAACACTCCCCTCAGTCTCCTCACAACACTCCCCTCAGTCTCCTCACAACACTCCCCTCAGTCTCCTCATAACACTCCTCTCAGTCTCCTCACAACACTCCCCTCAGTCTCCTCACAACACTCCCCTCAGTCTCCTCACAACACTCCCCTCAGTCTCCTCACAACACTCCCCTCAGTCTCCTCACAACACTCCCCTCAGTCTCCTCATAACGCTCCCCTCAGTCTCCTCAAAACACTCCCCTCAGTCTCCTCACAACACTCCCCTCAGTCTCCTCATAACACTCCCCTCAGTTACCTCATAACTCTCCCCTCAGTCTCCTCATAACACTCCCCTCGGTCTCCTCACAACACTCCCCTCAGTCTCCTCACAACACTCCCCCTCAGTCTCCTCATAACGCTCCCCTCAGTCTCCTCACAACACTGCCCTCAGTCTCCTCATAATACTCACCTCAGTCTCCTCATAACGCTCCCCTCAGTCTCCTCATAACACTCCCCTCAGTCTCCTCATAACGCTCCCCTCAGTCTCCTCATAACACTCCCCTCAGTCTCCTCATAACACTCCCCTCAGTCTCCTCATAACACTCCCCTCAGTCTCCTCACAACACTTCCCTCAGTCTCCTCCTCCGACTCCCCTCAGTCTCCTCATAACACTTCCCTCAGTCTCCTCGTAACACTCCCCTCAGTCTCCTCCTCCCACTCCCCTCAGTCTCCTCCTTCCACTCCCCTCAGTCTCCTCAGAACACTGCCCTCAGTCCCCTCATAACTCTCAACTCAGTCTCCTCACAACACTCCCCTCAGTCTCCTCATAACACTCCCTTCAGTCTCCTCATAACGCTCCCCTCAGTCTCCTCATAACAGTCCCCTCAGTCTCCTCATAACACTCCCCTCAGTCTCCTCATAACACTCCCCTCAGTCTCCTCACAACACTCCCCTCAGGCTCCTCATAACACTCCCCTCAGTCTCCTCCTAACACTCCCCTCAGTCTCCTCACAACACTCCCCTCAGTCTCCTCACAACACTCCCCTCAGTCTCCTCATAACACTCCCCTCAGTCTCCTCATAACACTCCCCTCAGTCTCCTCATAACACTCCCCTCGGTCTCCTCATAACACTCCCCTCAGTCTACTCATAACACTCCCCTCAGTCTCCTCACAACACTCCCCTCAGTCTCCTCATAACGCTCCCCTCAGTCTCCTCACAACACTCCCCTCAGTCTCCACACAACACTCCCCTCAGTCTCCTCATAACACTCCCCTCAGTCTCCTCACAACACTCCCCTCAGTCTCCTCACAACACTCCCCTCAGTCTCCTCATAACACTCCCCTCAGTCTCCTCATAACACTCCCCTCAGTCTCCTCACAACACTCCCCTCATTCTCCTCACAACACTCCCCTCAGACTCCTCAGAACACTCCCCCTCAATCTCCTCATAACACTCCCCTCAGTCTCCTCACAACACTCCCCTCAGTCTCCTCACAACACTCCCCTCAGTCTCCTCACAACACTCCCCTCAGTCTCCTCATAACACTCCCCTCAGTTACCTAATAACACTCCCCTCAGTCTCCTCATAACACTCCCCTCGGTCTCCTCACAACACTCCCCTCAGTCTCCTCACAACTCTCCCCCTCAGTCTCCTCATAACGCTCCCCTCAGTCTCCTCACAACACTGCCCTCAGTCTCCTCATAATACTCACCTCAGTCTCCTCATAACGCTCCCCTCAGTCTCCTCATAACACTCCCCTCAGTCTCCTCATAACGCTCCCCTCAGTCTCCTCATAACACTCCCCTCAGTCTCCTCATAACACTCCCCTCAGTCTCCTCATAACACTCCCCTCAGTCTCCTCACAACAATTCCCTCAGTCTCCTCCTCCGACTCCCCTCAGTCTCCTCATAACACTTCCCTCAGTCTCCTCGTAACACTCCCCTCAGTCTCCTCCTCCCACTCCCCTCAGTCTCCTCCTTCCACTCCCCTCAGTCTCCTCAGAACACTGCCCTCAGTCCCCTCATAACTCTCAACTCAGTCTCCTCACAACACTCCCCTCAGTCTCCTCATAACACTCCCTTCAGTCTCCTCATAACGCTCCCCTCAGTCTCCTCATAACAGTCCCCTCAGTCTCCTCATAACACTCCCCTCAGTCTCCTCATAACACTCCCCTCAGTCTCCTCACAACACTCCCCTCAGGCTCCTCATAACACTCCCCTCAGTCTCCTCCTAACACTCCCCTCAGTCTCCTCACAACACTCCACTCAGTCTCCTCACAACACTCCCCTCAGTCTCCTCATAACACTCCACTCAGTCTCCTAATAACACTCCCCTCAGTCTCCTCATAACACTCCTCTCAGTCTCCTCATAACACTCCCCTCAGTCTCCTCATAACACTCCCCTCGGTCTCCTCATAACACTCCCCTCAGTCTCCTCATAACACTCCCCTCAGTCTCCTCATAACACTCCCCTCATTCTCCTCATAACACACCCCTCAGCCTCCTCATAACACTCCCCTCAGCCTCCTCATAACACTCCACTCAGTCTCCTCATAACATTCCCCTCAGTCTCCTCACAACACTCCCCTCAGTCCCCTCATAAGACTCCCCTCAGTCTCCTCATAACACTCCCCTCAGTCTCCTCATAACACTCCCCTCAGTCTCCTCATAACACTCCCCTCAGTCTCCTCATAACACTCCCCTCAGTCTCCTCACAACACTCCCCTCAGTGTTCTCATAACACTCCCCTCAGTCTCCTCATAACATTCCCCTCAGTCTCCTCATAACACTCCCCTCAGTCTCCTCATAACACTCCCCTCAGTCTTCTCACAACACTCCCCTCAGTCTCCTCACAAAACTCCCCTCAGTCTCCTCATAACATTCCCCTCAGTCTCCTCACAACACTCCCCTCAGTCTCCTCACAACGCTCCACTCAGTCTCCTCATAACACTCCCCTCAGTCTCCTCACAACACTCCCCTCAGTCTCCTCACAACGCTCCCCTCAGACTCCTCATAACACTCCCCACAGTCTCCTCACAACACTCCCCTCAGTCTCCTCATAACACTCCCCTCAGTATCCTCACAACACTCCCCTCAGTCACCGCACAACACTCCGCTCAGACTCCTCAGAACACTCCCCTCAGTCTCCTCACAACACTCCCCTCAGTCTCCTCACAACAATCCCCTCAGTCTCCTCATAACACTCCCCTCAGTCTCCTCATAACATTCCCTCAGTCTCCTCATAACACTCCCCTCAGTCTCCTCATAACACTCCCCTCAGTCTCCTCATAACACTCCCCTCAGTCTCCTCATAACACTCCCCTCAGTCTCCTCACAACACTCCCCTCAGTCTCCTCACAACACTCCCCACAGTCTCCTCACAACACTCCCCTCAGTCTCCTCAAAACACTCCCCTCAGTCTCCTCATAACACTCCCCTCAGTCTCCTCATAACACTCCCCTCAGTCTCCTCATAACACTCCCCTCAGTCTCCTCATAACTCTCCCCTCAGTCTTCTCATAACACTCCCCTCAGTCTCCTCATAACACTCCCCTCAGTCTCCTCACAACGCTCCCCTCAGTCTCCTCATAGCACTCCCCTCAGTCTCCTCATAACACTCCCCTCAGTCTCCTCATAACACTCCCCTCAGTCTCCTCATAACACTCCCCTCAGTCTCCTCATAACACTCCCCTCAGTCTCCTCACAACACACCCCTCAGTCTCCTCATAACACTCCCTCAGTCTCCTCACAACACTCCCCTCAGTCTCCTCATAACACTCCCCTCAGTCTCCTCACAACACTCCCCTCAGTCTCCTCACAACACTCCCCTCAGTCTCCTCATAACACTCCCCTCAGTCTCCTCATAACACTCCCCTCATTCTCCTCATAACACAATTCTCAGCCTCCTCATAACACTACCCTCAGCCTCCTCATAACACTCCACTCAGTCTCCTCATAACATTCCCCTCAGTCTCCTCACAACACTCCCCTCAGTCCCCTCATAACACTCCCCTCAGTCTCCTCATAACACTCCCCTCAGTCTCCTCATAACACTCCCCTCAGTCTCCTCATAACACTCCCCTCAGTCTCCTCACAACACTCCCCTCAGTGTTCTCATAACACTCCCCTCAGTCTCCTCATAACATTCCCCTCAGTCTCCTCATAACACTCCCCTCAGTCTCCTCATAACACTCCCCTCAGTCTTCTCACAACACTCCCCTCAGTCTCCTCACAAAACTCCCCTCAGTCTCCTCATAACATTCCCCTCAGTCTCCTCACAACACTCCCCTCAGTCTCCTCATAATACTCCCCTCAGTCTCCTCATAACACTCCCCTCAGTCTCCTCACAACACTCCCCTCAGTCTCCTCACAACGCTCCCCTCAGTCTCCTCATAACACTCCCCTCAGTCTCCTCATAACACTCCCCTCAGTCTCCTCATAACACTTCCCTCAGTCTCCTCACTACACTTCCCTCAGTCTCCTCACAACACTCCCCTCAGTCTCCTCATAACACTCCCCTCAGTCTCCTCATAACACTCCCCTCAGTCTCCTCACAACACACCCCTCAGTCTCCTCATAACACTCCCTCAGTCTCCTCACAACACTCCCCTCAGTCTCCTCATAACACTCCCCTCAGTCTCCTCACAACACTCCCCTCAGTCTCCTCACAACACTCCCCTCAGTCTCCTCATAACACTCCCCTCAGTCTCCTCATAACACTCCCCTCAGTCTCCTCATAACACTCCCCTCAGTCTCCTCACAACACTCCCCTCAGTCTCCTCATAACACTCCCCTCAGTCTGCTCACAACACACCCCTCAGTCTCCTCATAACACTCCCCTCAGTCTCCTCATAACACTTCCCTCAGTCTCCTCACAACACTGCCCTCAGTCTCCTCACAACACTCCCGTTCAGTCCCCTCACAACACTCCCCTCAGTCTCCTCATAAAACTCCCCTCAGTCTCCTCCTCCCACTCCCCTCAGTCTCCTCACAACACGCCCCTCAGTTTCCTCCTTCCACTACCCTCAGTCTCCTCACAACACTCCCCTCAGTCTCCTCCTTCCACTCCCCTCAGTCTCCTCATAACACTCCCCTCAATCTCCTCACAACACTCCCCTCAGTCTCCTCACAACATTCCCCACGGTCTCCTCACAACACTCATCTCAGTCTCCTCATAACACTCCCCTCAGCCTCCTCACAACACTCCCCTCAGTCTCCTCACAACACTCCCCTCAGTCTCCTCATAACACTCCCCTCAGTCTCCTCACAACACTCCCCTCAGTCTCCTCACAACACTCCCCTCAGTCTCCTCACAACACTCCCCTCGGTCTCCTCACAACACTCCCCTCAGTCTCCTCATAACACTCCCTTCAGTCTACTCATAACACTCCCGTCAGTCTCCTCATAACACTCCCCTCAGTCTCCTCACAACACTCCCCTTAGTCTCCTCACAACACTCCCCTCAGTCTCTTCATAACACTCCCCTCAGTCTCCTCACAACACTCCCCTCAGTCTCCTCATAACACTCCCCACAGTCTCCTCATAACACTCCCCTCAATCTCCTCATAACACTCCACTCAGTCTCCTCACAACACGCCCCTCAGTCTCCTCCTTCCACTCCCCTCAGTCTCCTCATAACACTCCCCTCAGTCTCCTCACAACACTCCCCTCAGTGTCCTCATAACCCTCCCCTCAGTCTACTCATAACACTCCCCCTCAGTCTCCTCACAACAGTCCCCTCAGTCTCCTCATAACACTCCCCTCAGTCTCCTCATAACACTCCCCTCAATCTCCTCAAAACACTCCCCTCAGTCTCCTCACAACACTCCCCTCAGTCTCCTCACAACACTCCCCTCAGTCTCCTCACAACACTCCCCTCGGTCTCCTCATAACACTCCCCTCGGTCTCCGCATAACACTCCCCTCAGTCTCCTCACAACACTCCCCACAGTCTCCTCATAACACTCCCCTCAGTCTCCTCATAACACTCCCCTCAGTCTCCTCATAACACTCCCCTCAGTCTCCTCACAACACTCCCCTCAGTCTCCTCATAACACACCCTCAGTCTCCTCACAACACTCCCCATAGTCTCCTCACAACACTCCCCTCAGTCTCCTCACAACACTCCCCTCAGTCTCCTCATAACACTCCCCTCAGTCTCCTCATAACACTCCCCTCAGTCTCCTCACAACACTCCCCTCAGTCTCCTCACAACACTCCCCTCAGTCTCCTCACAACACTCCCCTCAGTCTCCTCATAACACTCCCCTCAGTCTCCTCATAACACTCCCGTTCAGTCCCCTCACAACACTCCCCTCAGTCTCCTCATAACACTCCCCTCAGTCTCCTCCTCCCACTCCCCTCAGTCACCTCACAACACGCCCCTCAGTTTCCTCCTTCCACTCCCCTCAGTCTCCTCACAACACTCCCCTCAGTCTCCTCCTTCCACTCCCCTCTGTCTCCTCATAACACTCCCCTCAATCTCCTCACAACACTCCCCTCAGTCTCCTCACAGCACTCCCCACAGTCTCCTCACAACACTCCCCTCAGTCTCCTCATAACACTCCCCTCAGTCTCCTCATAACACTCCCCTCAGTCTCCTCACAACACTCCCCTCAGTCTCCTCATAACACTCCCCTCAGTCTCCTCATAACACTCCCCTCAGTCTCCTCACAACACTCCCCTCAGTCTCCTCACAACGCTCCCCTCAGTCTCCTCATAACACTCCCCTCAGTCTCCTCATAACACTCCCCTCAGTATCCTCACAACACTCCCCTCAGTCACCTCACAACACTCCGATCAGTCTCCACATAACACTCCCCTCAGTCTCCTCACAACATTCCCCTCAGTCTCCTCATAACACTCCCCTCAGTCTCCTCACAACACTCCCCTCAGTCTCCTCACAACACTCCGCTCAGACTCCTCAGAACACTCCCCTCAGTCTCCTCACAACACTCCCCTCAGTCTCCTCACAACAATCCCCTCAGTCTCCTCATAACACTCCCCTCAGTCTCCTCATAACACTCACCTCAGTCTCCTCACAACACTCCTCAGTCTCCTCATAACATTCCCTCAGTCTCCTCATAACACTCCCCTCAGTCTCCTCATAACACTCCCCTCAGTCTCCTCATAACACTCCCCTCAGTCTCCTCACAACACTCCCCTCAGTCTCCTCACAACACTCCCCACAGTCTCCTCACAACACTCCCCTCAGTCTCCTCATAACACTCCCCTCAGTCTCCTAATAACACTCCCCTCAGTCTCCTCATAACACTCCCCTCAGTCTCCTCATAACACTCCCCTCAGTCTCCTCATAACTCTCCCCTCTGTCTTCTCATAACACTCCCCTCAGTCTCCTCATAACACTCCCTCAGTCTCCTCATAACACTCCCCTCATTCTCCTCATAACACTCCCCTCAGTCTCCTCACAACACTCCCCTCAGTCTCCTCATAACACTCCCCTCAGTCTCCTCACAACACACCCCTCAGTCTCCTCATAACACTCCCCTCAGTCTCCTCATAACACTTCCCTCAGTCTCCTCACAACACTCCCCTCAGTCTCCTCACAACACTCCCGTTCAGTCCCCTCACAACACTCCCCTCAGTCTCCTCATAAAACTCCCCTCAGTCTCCTCCTCCCACTCCCCTCAGTCTCCTCACAACACGCCCCTCAGTTTCCTCCTTCCACTACCCTCAGTCTCCTCACAACACTCCCCTCAGTCTCCTCCTTCCACTCCCCTCAGTCTCCTCATAACACTCCCCTCAATCTCCTCACAACACTCCCCTCAGTCTCCTCACAACATTCCCCACGGTCTCCTCACAACACTCCCCTCAGTCTCCTCATAACACACCCCTCAGCCACCTCACAACACTCCCCTCAGTCTCCTCACAACACTCCCCTCAGTCTCCTCATAACACTCCCCTCAGTCTCCTCACAACACTCCCCTCAGTCTCCTCACAACACTCCCCTCAGTCTCCTCACAACACTCCCCTCGGTCTCCTCACAACACTCCCCTCAGTCTCCTCATAACACTCCCTTCAGTCTACTCATAACACTCCCGTCAGTCTCCTCATAACACTCCCCTCAGTCTCCTCACAACACTCCCCTTAGTCTCCTCACAACACTCCCCTCAGTCTCTTCATAACACTCCCCTCAGTCTCCTCACAACACTCCCCTCAGTCTCCTCATAACACTCCCCACAGTCTCCTCATAACACTCCCCTCAATCTCCTCATAACACTCCCCTCAGTCTCCTCACAACACGCCCCTCAGTCTCCTCCTTCCACTCCCCTCAGTCTCCTCATAACACTCCCCTCAGTCTCCTCACAACACTCCCCTCAGTGTCCTCATAACCCTCCCCTCAGTCTACTCATAACACTCCCCCTCAGTCTCCTCACAACAGTCCCCTCAGTCTCCTCATAACACTCCCCTCAGTCTCCTCATAACACTCCCCTCAGTCTCCTCAAAACACTCCCCTCAGTCTCCTCACAACACTCCCCTCAGTCTCCTCACAACACTCCCCTCAGTCTCCTCACAACACTCCCCTCGGTCTCCTCATAACACTCCCCTCGGTCTCCGCATAACACTCCCCTCAGTCTCCTCACAACACTCCCCACAGTCTCCTCATAACACTCCCCTCAGTCTCCTCATAACACTCCCCTCAGTCTCCTCATAACACTCCCCTCAGTCTCCTCACAACACTCCCCTCAGTCTCCTCATAACACTCCCTCAGTCTCCTCACAACTCTCCCCTCAGTCTCCTCACAACACTCCCCTCAGTCTCCTCACAACACTCCCCTCAGTCTCCTCATAACACTCCCCTCAGTCTCCTCATAACACACCCCTCAGTCTCCTCACAACACTCCCCTCAGTCTCCTCATAACACTCCCCTCAGTCTCCTCACAACACTCCCCTCAGTCTCCTCATAACACTCCCCTCAGTCTCCTCATAACACTCCCGTTCAGTCCCCTCACAACACTCCCCTCAGTCTCCTCCTCCCACTCCCCTCAGTCTCCTCACAACACGCCCCTCAGTTTCCTCCTTCCACTCCCCTCAGTCTCCTCACAACACTCCCCTCAGTCTCCTCCTTCCACTCCCCTCTGTCTCCTCATAACACTCCCCTCAATCTCCTCACAACACTCCCCTCAGTCTCCTCACAGCACTCCCCACAGTCTCCTCACAACACTCCGCTCAGTCTCCTCATAACACTCCCCTCAGTCTCCTCATAACACTCCCCTCAGTCTCCTCACAACACTCCCCTCAGTCTCCTCATAACACTCCCCTCAGTCTCCTCATAACACTCCCCTCAGTCTCCTCACAACACTCCCCTCAGTCTCCTCACAACGCTCCCCTCAGTCTCCTCACAACACTCCCCTCAGTCTCCTCATAACACTCCCCTCAGTCTCCTCACAACACTCCCCTCAGTCTCCTCACAACACTCCGCTCAGTCTCCACATAACACTCCCCTCAGTCTCCTCACAACATTCCCCTCAGTCTCCTCATAACACTCCCCTCAGTCTCCTCACAACACTCCCCTCAGTCTCCTCATAACACTCCCTCAGTCTCCTCACAACACTCCCCTCAGTCTCCTCACAACACTCCCCTCAGTCTCCTCATAACACTCCCCTCAGTCTCCTCATAACACTCCCCTCAGTCTCCTCATAACACTCCCCTCAGTCTCCTCATAACTCTCCCCTCAGTCTCCTCATAACACTCCCCTCAGTCTCCTCATAACACTCCCCTCAGTCTCCTCACAACGCTCCCCTCAGTCTCCTCATAGCACTCCCCTCAGTCTCCTCATAACACTCACGTTCAGTCCCCTCAGAACACTCCCCTCAGTCTCCTCATAAAACTCCCCTCAGTCTCCTCCTCCCACTCCCCTCAGTCTCCTCACAACACTCCCCTCAGTCTCCTCACAACACTCCCCTCAGTCTCCTCATAACACTCCCTCAGTCTCCTCACAACACTCCCCTCAGTCTCCTCACAACACTCCCCTCAGTCTCCTCATAACACTCCCCTAAATCTCCTCACAACACTCCCCTCAGTCTCCTCACAACATTCCCCTCAGCCTCCTCACAACACTCCCCTCAGTTTCCTCACAACACTCCCCTCAGTCTCCTCATAACACTCCCCTCAGTCTCCTCACAACACTCCCCTCAGTCTCCTCACAACACTCCCCTCAGTCTCCTCACAACACTCCCCTCGGTCTCCTCACAACACTCCCCTCAGTCTCCTCATAACACTCCCTTCAGTCTACTCATAAAACTCCCGTCAGTCTCCTCATAACACTCCCCTCAGTCTCCTCACAACTCTCCCCTCAGTCTCCTCACAACACTCCCCTCAGTCTCTTCATAACACTCCCCTCAGTCTCCTCACAACACTCCCCTCAGTCTCCTCATAACACTCCCCATAGTCTCCTCATAACACTTCCCTCAATCTCCTCATAACACTCCCCTCAGTCTCCTCACAACACACCCCTCAGTCTCCTCCTTCCACTCCCCTCAGTCTCCTCATAACACTCCCCTCAGTCTCCTCACAACACTCCCCTCAGTCTCCTCATAACTCTCCCCTCAGTCTACTCATAACACTCCCCCTCAGTCTCCTCACAACACTCCCCTCAGTCTCCACATAACACTCCCCTCAGTCTCCTCATAACACTCCCCTCAGTCTCCTCAAAACACTCCCCTCAGTCTCCTCACAACACTCCCCTCAGTCTCCTCACAACACTCCCCTCAGTCTCCTCACAACACTCCCCTCGGTCTCTTCATAACACTCACCTCGGTCTCCTCATAAAAATCCCCTCAGTCTCCTCACAACACTCCCCTCAGTCTCCTCATAACACTCCCCTCAGTCTCCTCATAACACTCCCCTCAGTCTCCTCATAACACTCCCCTCAGTCTCCTCACAACACTCCCCTCAGTCTCCTCATAACACTCCCTCAGTCTCCTCTCAACTCTCCCCTCAGTCTCCTCATAACACTCCCCTCAGTCTCCTCACAACACTCCCCTCAGTCTCCTCATAACACTCCCCTCAGTCTCCTCATAACACTCCCCTCAGTCTCCTCACAACACTCCCCTCAGTCTCCTCATAACACTCCCTCAGTCTCCTCTCAACTCTCCCCTCAGTCTCCTCATAACACTCCCCTCAGTCTCCTCATAACACTCCCCTCAATCTCCTCACAACACTCCCCTCAGTCTCCTCACAACACTCCCCACAGTCTCCTCACAACACTCCCCTCAGTCTCCTCATAACACTCCCCTCAGTCTCCTCATAACACTCCCCTCAGTCTCCTCACAACACTCCCCTCAGTCTCCTCATAACACTCCCCTCAGTCTCCTCATAACACTCCCCTCAGTCTCCTCACAACACTCCCCTCAGTCTCCTCACAACGCTCCCCTCAGTCTCCTCATAACACTCCCCTCAGTCTCCTCATAACACTCCCCTCAGTCTCCTCATAACACCTCCCTCAGTCTCCTCACTACACATCCCTCAGTCTCCTCACAACACTCCCCTCAGACTCCTCATAACACTCCCCACAGTCTCCTCACAACACTCCCCTCAGTCTCCTCATAACACTCCCCTCAGTCTCCTCACAACACTCCCCTCAGTCTCCTCACAACACTCCGCTCTGTCTCCACATAACACTCCCCTCAGTCTCCTCACAACATTCCCCTCAGTCTCCTCATAACACTCCCCTCAGTCTCCTCACAACACTCCCCTCAGTCTCCTCATAACACTCCCTCAGTCTCCTCACAACACTCCCCTCAGTCTCCTCACAGCACTCCCCTCAGCCTCCTCACAACACTCTCCTCAGTCTCCTCACAACACTCCCCTCAGTCTCCTCACAACACTCTCCTCAGTCTCCTCATAACAGTACCCTCAGTCTCCTCAGAACACTCCGCTCAGACTCCTCAGAACACTCACCTCAGTCTCCTCACAACACTCCCCTCAGTCTCCTCACAACACTCCCCTCAGTCTCCTCATAACACTCCCCTCAGTCTCCTCATAACACTCCCCTCAGTCTCCTCACAACACTCCCCTCAGTCTCCTCATAACATTCCCCTCAGTCTCCTCATAACACTCCCCTCAGTCTCCTCATAACACTCCCCTCAGTCTCCTCATAACACTCTCCTCAGTCTCCTCACAACACTCCCCTCAGTCTCCTCACAACACTCCCCACAGTCTCCTCACAACACTCCCCTCAGTCTCCTCATAACACTCCCCTCAGTCTCCTCATAACACTCCCCTCAGTCTCCTCATAACACTCCCCTCAGTCTCCTCATAACACTCCCCTCAGTCTCCTCATAAAACTCCCCTCAGTCTCCTCATAACTCTCCCCTCAGTCTCCTCATAACACTCCCCTCAGTCTCCTCATAACACTCCCCTCAGTCTCCTCACAACGCTCCCCTCAGTCTCCTCATAGCACTCCCCTCAGTCTCCTCATAACACTCCCCTCAGTCTCCTCATAACACTCCCCTCAGTCTCCTCCTCCCACTCCCCTCAGTCTCCTCACAACACGCCCCTCAGTTTCCTCCTTCCACTCCCCTCAGTCTCCTCACAACACTCCCCTCAGTCTCCTCCTTCCACTCCCCTCAGTCTCCTCATAACACTCCCCTCAGTCTCCTCACAACACTCCCCTCAGTCTCCTCATAACCCTCCCCTCAGTCCACTCATAACACACCCCCACAGTCTCCTCACAACACTCCCCTCAGTCTCCACATAACACTCCCCTCAGTCTCCTCATAACACTCCCCTCAGTCTCCTCAAAACACTCCCCTCAGTCTCCTCACAACACTCCCCTCAGTCTCCTCACAACACTCCCCTCAGTCTCCTCATAACACTCCCCTCAGTCTCCTCATAACACTCCCCTCAGTCTCCTCATAACACTCCCCTCAGTCTCCTCACAACACTCCCCTCAGTCTCCTCATAACACTCCCTCAGTCTCCTCTCAACTCTCCCCTCAGTCTCCTCATAACACTCCCCTCAGTCTCCTCACAACACTCCCCTCAGTCTCCTCACAACACTCCCCTCAGTCTCCTCATAACACTCCCCTCAGTCTCCTCATAACACTCCCCTCAGTCTCCTCACAACACTCCCCTCACTCTCCTCATAACACTCCCCTCAGTCTCCTCACAACACTCCCCTCAGTCTCCTCATAACACTCCCCTCAGTCTCCTCATAACACTCCCGTTCAGTCCCCTCACAACACTCCCCTCAGTCTCCTCATAACACTCCCCTCAGTCTCCTCCTCCCACTCCCCTCAGTCTCCTCACAACACGCCCCTCAGTTTCCTCCTTCCACTCCCCTCAGTCTCCTCACAACACTCCCCTCAGTCTCCTCCTTCCACTCCCCTCAGTCTCCTCATAACACTCCCCTCAATCTCCTCACAACACTCCCCTCAGTCTCCTCACAACACTCCCCACAGTCTCCTCACAACACTCCCCTCAGTCTCCTCATAACACTCCCCTCAGTCTCCTCACAACACTCCCCTCAGTCTCCTTACAACACTCCCCTCAGTCTCCTCATAACACTCCCCTCAGTCTCCTCACAACACTCCCCTCAGTCTCCTCACAACACTCCCCTCGGTCTCCTCACAACACTCCCCTCAGTCTCCTCATAACACTCCCCTCAGTCTCCTCATAATACTCCCCTCGGTCTCCTCATAACACTCCCCTCGGTCTCCTCATAACACTTCCCTCAGTCTCCTCACAACACTCCCCTCAGTCTCCTCACAACACTCCCCTCAGTCTCCTCATAACACTCCCCTCAGTCTCCTCATAACACTCCCCTCAGTCTCCTCACAACACTCCCCTCAGTCTCCTCATAACACTCCCCTCAGTCTCCTCACAACACTCCCCTCAGTCTCCTCATAACACTCCCCACAGTCACCTCATAACACTTCCCTCAATCTCCTCATAACACTCCCCTCAGTCTCCTCACAACACGCCCCTCAGTCTCCTCATTCCACTCCCCTCAGTCTCCTCATAACACTCCCCTCAGTCTCCTCACAACACTCCCCTCAGTCTCCTCATAACCCTCCCCTCAGTCTACTCATAACACTCCCCCTCAGTCTCCTCACAACACTCCCCTCAGTCTCCTCATAACACTCCCCTCAGTCTCCTCATAACACTCCCCTCAGTCTCCTCATAACACTCCCCTCGGTCTCCTCATAACACTCCCCTCAGTCTCCTCATAACACTCCCCTCAGTCTCCTCATAACACTCCCCTCATTCTCCTCATAACACTCCCCTCAGCCTCCTCATAACATTCCCTTCAGGCTCCTCATAACACTCCACTCAGTCTCCTCATAACATTCCCCTCAGTCTCCTCACAACACTCCCCTCAGTCCCCTCATAACACTCCCCTCAGTCTCCTCATAACACTCCCCTCAATCTCCTCATAACACTCCCCTCAGTCTCCTCATAACTCTCCCCTCAGTCTCCTCACAGCACTCCCCTCAGTCTTCTCATAACACCCCCCTCAGTCTCCTCAAAACATTCCCCTCAGTCTCCTCATAACACTCCCCTCAGTCTCCTCATAACACTCCCCTCAGTCTTCTCACAACACTCCTCTCAGTCTCCTCACAAAACTCCCCTCAGTCTCCTCATAACATTCCCCTCAGTCTCCTCACAACACTCCCCTCAGTCTCCTCATAACACTCCCCTCAGTCTCCTCATAACACTCCCCTCAGTCTCCTCACAACACTCCCCTCAGTCTCCTCAGAACGCTCCCCTCAGTCTCCGCATAACACTCCCCTCAGTCTCCTCACAACACTCCCCTCAGACTCCTCATAACACTCCCCACAGTCTCCTCACAACACTCCCCTCAGTCTCCTCATAACACTCCCCTCAGTCTCCTCACAACACTCCCCTCAGTCTCCTCACAACACTCCCCTCAGTCTCCTCATAACACTCCCCTCAGTCTCCTCACAACACTCCCCTCAGTCTCCTCATAACACTCCCCTCAGTCTCCTCAGAACACTCCGCTCAGACTCCTCAGAACACTCCCCTCAGTCTCCTCACAACACTCCCCTCAGTCTCCTCATAACACTCCCCTCAGTCTCCTCACAACACTCCACTCAGTCTCCTCATAACACTCCCCTCAGTCTCCTCATAACACTCCCCTCAGTCTCCTCACAACACTCCCCTCAGTCTCCTCATAACACTCCCCTCAGTCTCCTCACAACACTCCCCTCAGTCTCCTCATAACACTCCCCTCAGTCTCCTCATAACACTTCCCTCAGTCGCCTCACAACACTCCCCTCAGACTCCTCACAACACTCACGTTCAGTCCCCTCACAACACTCCCCTCAGTCTCCTCATAAAACCCCCCTCAGTCTCCTCCTCCCACTCCCCTCAGTCTCCTCACAACACGCCCCTCAGTTTCCTCCTTCCACTCCCCTCAGTCTCCTCACAACACTCCCCTCAGTCTCCTCCTTCCACTCCCTCAGTCTCCTCATAACACTCCCCTCAATCTCCTCACAACACTCCCCTCAGTTTCCTCACAACATTCCCCACAGTCTCCTCACAACTCTCCCCTCAATCTCCTCATAACACTCCCCTCAGCCTCCTCACAACACTCCCCTCAGTCTCCTCACAACACTCCCCTCAGTCTCCTCATGACACTCCCCTCAGTCTCCTCACAACACTCCCCTCAGTCTCCTCACAACACTCCCCTCAGTCCCCTCACAACACTCCCCTCGGTCTCCTCACAACACTCCCCTCAGTCTCCTCATAACACTCCCTTCAGTCTACTCATAACACTCCCGTCAGTCTCCTCATAACACTCCCCTCAGTCTCCTCACAACTCTCCCCTCAGTCTCCTCACAACACTCCCCTCAGTCTCTTCATAACACTCCCCTCAGTCTCCTCGCAACACTCCCCTCAGTCTCCTCATAACACTCCCCACAGTCTCCTCATAACACTTCCCTTAGTCTCCTCAAAACACTCCCCTCAGTCTCCTCACAACACGCCCCTCAGTCTCCTCCTTCCACTCCCCTCAGTCTCCTCATAACACTCCCCTCAGTCTCCTCACAACACTCCCCTCAGTCTCCTCATAACCCTCCCCTCAGTCTACTCATAACACTCCCCCTCAGTCACCTCACAACACTCCCCTCAGTCTCCTCATAACACTCCCCTCAGTCTCCTCATAACACTCCCCTCAGTCTCCTCAAAACACTCCCCTCAGTCTCCTCACAACACTCCCCCTCAGTCTCCTCACAACACTCCCCTCAGTCTCCTCACAACACTCCCCTCGGTCTCTTCATAACACTCCCCTCGGTCTCCTCAGAACACTCCCCTCAGTCTCCTCACAACACTCCCCCTCAGTCTCCTCATAACACTCCCCTCAGTCTCCTCATAACACTCCCCTCAGTCTCCTCATAACACTCCCCTCAGTCTCCTCACAACACTCCCCTCAGTCTCCTCATAACACACCCTCAGTCTCCTCTCAACTCTCCCCTCAGTCTCCTCATAATACTCCCCTCAGTCTCCTCACAACACTCCCCTCAGTCTCCTCACAACACTCCCCTCAGTCTCCTCATTACACTCCCCTCAGTCTCCTCATAACACTCCCCTCAGTCTCCTCACAACACTCCCCTCACTCTCCTCATAACACTCCCCTCAGTCTCCTCACAACACTCCCCTCAGTCTCCTCATAACACTCCCCTCAGTCTCCTCATAACACTCCCGTTCAGTCCCCTCACAACACTCCCCTCAGTCTCCTCATAACACTCCCCTCAGTCTCCTCCTCCCACTCCCCTCAGTCTCCTCACAACACGCCTCTCAGTTTCCTCCTTCCACTCCCATCAGTCTCCTCACAACACTCCCCTCAGTCTCCTCCTTCCACTCCCCTCAGTCTCCTCATAACACTCCCCTCAATCTCCTCACAACACTCCCCTCAGTCTCCTCACAACACTCCCCACAGTCTCCTCACAACACTCCCCTCAATCTCCTCATAACACTCCCCTCAGTCTCCTCACAACACTCCCCTCAGTCTCCTCACAACACTCCCCTCAGTCTCCTCATAACACTCCCCTCAGTCTCCTCACAACACTCCCCCTCAGTCTCCTCACAACACTCCCCTCAGTCTCCTCATAACACTCCCCTCAGTCTCCTCATAACACTCCCCTCGGTCTCCTCATAACACTCCCCTCAGACTCCTCACAACACTCCCCTCAGTCTCCTCACAACACTCCCCTCAGTCTCCTCATAACACTCCCCTCAGTCTCCTCATAACACTCCCCTCAGTCTCCTCACAACACTCCCCTCAGTCCCCTCATAACACTCCCCTCAGTCTCCTCACAACACTCCCCTCAGTCTCCTCATAACACTCCCCACAGTCTCCTCATAACACTTCCCTCAATCTCCTCATAACACTCCCCTCAGTCTCCTCACAACACGCCCCTCAGTCTCCTCCTTCCACTCCCCTCAGTCTCCTCATAACACTCCCCTCAGTCTCCTCACAACACTCCCCTCAGTCTCCTCATAACCCTCCCCTCAGTCTACTCATAACACTCCCCCTCAGTCTCCTCACAACACTCCCCTCAGTCTCCTCATAACACCCCCCTCAGTCTCCTCATAACACTCCCCTCAGTCTCCTCATAACACTCCCCTCGGTCTCCTCATAACACTCCCCTCAGTCTCCTCATAACACTCCCCTCAGTCTCCTCATAACACTCCCCTCATTCTCCTCATAACACTCCCCTCAGTCTCCTCATAACACTTCCCTCTGTCTCCTCACAACACTTCCCTCAGTCTCCTCACAACACTCCCCTCAGACTCCTCATAACACTCCCCTCAGTCTCCTCATAACACTCCCCTCAGTCTCCTCATAACACTCCCCTCAGTCTCCACATAACACTCCCCTCAGTCTCCTCACAGCACTCCCCTCAGTCTTCTCATAACACTCCCCTCAGTCTCCTCAAAACATTCCCCTCTGTCTCCTCATAACACTCCCCTCAGTCTCCTCATAACACTCCCCTCAGTCTTCTCACAACACTCCCCTCAGTCTCCTCACAAAACTCCCCTCAGTCTCCTCATAACATTCCCCTCAGTCTCCTCACAACACTCCCCTCAGTCTCCTCATAACACTCCCCTCAGTCTCCTCATAACACTCCCCTCAGTCTCCTCACAACACTCACCTCAGTCTCCTCACAACGCTCCCCTCAGTCTCCTCATAACACTCCCCTCAGTCTCCTCATAACACTCCCCTCAGTCTCCTCATAACACTTCCCTCTGTCTCCTCACTACACTTCCCTCAGTCTCCTCACAACACTCCCCTCAGACTCCTCATAACACTCCCCACAGTCTCCTCACAACACTCCCCTCAGTCTCCTCATAACACTCCCCTCAGTCTCCTCACAACACTCCCCTCAGTCTCCTCACAACACTCCCCTCAGTCTCCTCACAACACTCCCCTCAGTCTCCTCATAACACTCCCCTCAGTCTCCTCATAACACTCCCCTCAGTCTCCTCACAACACTCCCCTCACTCTCCTCATAACACTCCCCTCAGTCTCCTCACAACACTCCCCTCAGTCTCCTCATAACACTCCCCTCAGTCTCCTCATAACACTCCCGTTCAGTCCCCTCACAACACTCCCCTCAGTCTCCTCATAACACTCCCCTCAGTCTCCTCCTCCCACTCCCCTCAGTCTCCTCACAACACGCCCCTCAGTTTCCTCCTTCCACTCCCCTCAGTCTCCTCACAACACTCCCCTCAGTCTCCTCCTTCCACTCCCCTCAGTCTCCTCATAACACTCCCCTCAATCTCCTCACAACACTCCCCTCAGTCTCCTCACAACACTCCCCACAGTCTCCTCACCACACTCCCCTCAGTCTCCTCATAACACTCCCCTCAGTCTCCTCACAACACTCCCCTCAGTCTCCTCACAACACTCCCCTCAGTCTCCTCATAACACTCCCCTCAGTCTCCTCACAACACTCCCCTCAGTCTCCTCACAACACTCCCCTCAGTCTCCTCATAACACTCCCCTCGGTCTCCTCATAACACTCCCCTCGGTCTCCTCATAACACTCCCCTCAGACTCCTCACAACACTCCCCTCAGTCTCCTCACAACACTCCCCTCAGTCTCCTCATAACACTCCCCTCAGTCTCCTCATAACACTCCCCTCAGTCTCCTCACAACACTCCCCTCAGTCCCCTCATAACACTCCCCTCAGTCTCCTCACAACACTCCCCTCAGTCCCCTCATAACACTCCCCTCAGTCTCCTCATAACACTCCCCTCAGTCTCCTCATAACACTCCCCTCAGTCTCCACATAACACTCCCCTCAGTCTCCTCACAGCACTCCCCTCAGTCTTCTCATAACACTCCCCTCAGTCTCCTCAAAACATTCCCCTCTGTCTCCTCATAACACTCCCCTCAGTCTCCTCATAACACTCCCCTCAGTCTTCTCACAACACTCCCCTCAGTCTCCTCAAAACACTCCCCTCAGTCTCCTCACAACACTCCCCTCAGTCTCCTCACAACACTCCCCTCAGTCTCCTCACAACACTCCCCTCGGTCTCTTCATAACACTCACCTCGGTCTCCTCATAACACTCCCCTCAGTCTCCTCACAACACTCCCCTCAGTCTCCTCATAACACACCCCTCAGTCTCCTCATAACACTCCCCTCAGTCTCCTCATAACACTCCCCTCAGTCTCCTCACAACACTCCCCTCAGTCTCCTCATAACACTCCCTCAGTCACCTCTCAACTCTCCCCTCAGTCTCCTCATAACACTCCCCTCAGTCTCCTCACAACACTCCCCTCAGTCTCCTCACAACACTCCCCTCAGTCACCTCATAACACTCCCCTCAGTCTCCTCATAACACTCCCCTCAGTCTCCTCACAACACTCCCCTCACTCTCCTCATAACACTCACTTAGTCTCCTCAGAACACTCCCCTCATTCTCCTCATAACACTCCCCTCAATCTCCTCATAACACTCCCGTTCAGTCCCCTCACAACACTCCCCTCAGTCTCCTCATAACACACCCCTCAGTCTCCTCCTCCCACTCCCCTCAGTCTCCTCACAACACGCCCCTCAGTTTCCTCCTTCCACTCCCCTCAGTCTCCTCACAACTCTCCCCTCAGTCTCCTCCTTCCACTCCCCTCAGTCTCCTCATAACACTCCCCTCAATCTCCTCACAACACTCCCCTCAGTCTCCTCACAACACTCCCCACAGTCTCCTCACAACACTTCCCTCAGTCTCCTCATAACACTCCCCTCAGTCTCCTCACAACACTCCCCTCAGTCTCCTCACAACACTCCCCTCAGTCTCCTCATAACACTCCCCTCAGTCTCCTCACAACACTCCCCTCAGTCTCCTCACAACACTCCCCTCGGTCTCCTCACAACACTCCCCTCAGTCTCCTCATAACACTCCCCTCAGTCTCCTCATAACACTCCCCTCGGTCTCCTCATAACACTCCCCTCAGTCTCCTCACAACACTCCCCTCAGTCTCCTCACAACACTCCCCTCAGTCTCCTCATAACACTCCCCTCAGTCTCCTCATAACACTCCCCTCAGTCTCCTCACAACACCCCCTCAGTCTCCTCATAACACTCCCCTCAGTCTCCTCACAACACTCCCCTCAGTCTCCTCATAACACTCCCCACAGTCTCCTCATAACACTTCCCTCAATCTCCTCATAACACTCCCCTCAGTCTCCTCACAACACGCCCCTCAGTCTCCTCATTCCACTCCCCTCAGTCTCCTCATAACACTCCCCTCAGTCTCCTCACAACACTCCCCTCAGTCTCCTCATAACCCTCCCCTCAGTCTACTCATAACACTCCCCCTCAGTCTCCTCACAACACTCCCCTCAGTCTCCTCATAACACTCCCCTCAGTCTCCTCATAACACTCCCCTCAGTCTCCTCATAACACTCCCCTCGGTCTCCTCATAACACTCCCCTCAGTCTCCTCATAACACTCCCCTCAGTCTCCTCATAACACTCCCCTCATTCTCCTCATAACACTCCCCTCAGCCTCCTCATAACACTCCCTTCAGGCTCCTCATAACACTCCACTCAGTCTCCTCATAACATTCCCCTCAGTCTCCTCACAACACTCCCCTCAGTCCCCTCATAACACTCCCCTCAGTCTCCTCATAACACTCCCCTCAGTCTCCTCATAACACTCCCCTCAGTCTCCTCATAACACTCCCCTCAGTCTCCTCACAGCACTCCCCTCAGTCTTCTCATAACACTCCCCTCAGTCTCCTCAAAACATTCCCCTCAGTCTCCTCATAACACTCCCCTCAGTCTCCTCATAACACTCCCCTCAGTCTTCTCACAACACTCCCCTCAGTGTCCTCACAAAACTCCCCTCAGTCTCCTCATAACATTCCCCTCAGTCTCCTCACAACACTCCCCTCAGTCTCCTCATAACACTCCCCTCAGTCTCCTCATAACACTCCCCTCAGTCTCCTCACAACACTCCCCTCAGTCTCCTCACAACGCTCCCCTCAGTCTCCTCATAACACTCCCCTCAGTCTCCTCATAACACTCCCCTCAGTCTCCTCATAACACTTCCCTCAGTCTCCTCACTACACTTCCCTCAGTCTCCTCACAACACTCCCCTCAGACTCCTCATAACACTCCCCACAGTCTCCTCACAACACTCCCCTCAGTCTCCTCATAACACTCCCCTCAGTCTCCTCACAACACTCCGCTCAGTCTCCTCACAACACTCCGCTCAGTCTCCACATAACACTCCCCTCCGTCTCCTCACAACATTCCCCTCAGTCTCCTCATAACACTCCCCTCAGTCTCCTCACAACACTCCCCTCAGTCTCCTCATAACACTCCCTCAGTCTCCTCACAACACTCCCCTCAGTCTCCTCACAACACTCCCCTCAGTCTCCTCACAACACTCCCCTCAGTCTCCTCATAACACTCCCCTCAGTCTCCTCATAACACTCCCCTCAGTCTCCTCATAACACTCCCCTCGGTCTCCTCATAACACTCCCCTCAGTCTCCTCATAACACTCCCCTCAGTCTCCTCATAACACTCCCCTCATTCTCCTCATAACACTCCCCTCAGCCTCCTCATAACACTCCCTTCAGGCTCCTCATAACACTCCACTCAGTCTCCTCATAACATTCCCCTCAGTCTCCTCACAACACTCCCCTCAGTCCCCTCATAACACTCCCCTCAGTCTCCTCATAACACTCCCCTCAGTCTCCTCATAACACTCCCCTCAGTCTCCTCATAACACTCCCCTCAGTCTCCTCACAGCACTCCCCTCAGTCTTCTCATAACACTCCCCTCAGTCTCCTCAAAACATTCCCCTCAGTCTCCTCATAACACTCCCCTCAGTCTCCTCATAACACTCCCCTCAGTCTTCTCACAACACTCCCCTCAGTGTCCTCACAAAACTCCCCTCAGTCTCCTCATAACATTCCCCTCAGTCTCCTCACAACACTCCCCTCAGTCTCCTCATAACACTCCCCTCAGTCTCCTCATAACACTCCCCTCAGTCTCCTCACAACACTCCCCTCAGTCTCCTCACAACGCTCCCCTCAGTCTCCTCATAACACTCCCCTCAGTCTCCTCATAACACTCCCCTCAGTCTCCTCATAACACTTCCCTCAGTCTCCTCACTACACTTCCCTCAGTCTCCTCACAACACTCCCCTCAGACTCCTCATAACACTCCCCACAGTCTCCTCACAACACTCCCCTCAGTCTCCTCATAACACTCCCCTCAGTCTCCTCACAACACTCCGCTCAGTCTCCTCACAACACTCCGCTCAGTCTCCACATAACACTCCCCTCAGTCTCCTCACAACATTCCCCTCAGTCTCCTCATAACACTCCCCTCAGTCTCCTCACAACACTCCCCTCAGTCTCCTCATAACACTCCCTCAGTCTCCTCACAACACTCCCCTCAGTCTCCTCACAACACTCCCCTCAGTCTCCTCACAACACTCCCCTCAGTCTCCTCATAACACTCCCCTCAGTCTCCTCAGAACACTCCGCTCAGACTCCTCAGAACACTCCCCTCAGTCTCCTCACAACACTCCCCTCAGTCTCCTCATAACACTCCCCTCAGTCTCCTCACAACACTCCACTCAGTCTCCTCACAACACTCCCCTCAGTCTCCTCATAACACTCCCCTCAGTCTCCTCATAACACTCCCCTCAGTCTCCTCATAATACTCCCCTCAGTCTCCTCACAACACTCCCCACAGTCTCCTCACAACACTCCCCTCAGTCTCCTCATTACACTCCCCTCAGTCTCCTCATAACACTCCCCTCAGTCTCCTCACAACACTCCCCTCACTCTCCTCATAACACTCCCCTCAGTCTCCTCACAACACTCCCCTCAGTCTCCTCATAACACTCCCCTCAGTCTGCTCATAACACTCCCGTTCAGTCCCCTCACAACACTCCCCTCAGTCTCCTCATAACACTCCCCTCAGTCTCCTCCTCCCACTCCCCTCAGTCTCCTCACAACACGCCCCTCAGTTTCCTCCTTCCACTCCCCTCAGTCTCCTCATAACACTCCCCTCAGTCTCCTCCTTCCACTCCCCTCAGTCTCCTCATAACACTCCCCTCAATCTCCTCACAACACTCCCCTCAGTCTCCTCACAACACTCCCCACAGTCTCCTCACAACACTCCCCTCAGTCTCCTCATAACACTCCCCTCAGTCTCCTCACAACACTCCCCTCAGTCTCCTCACAACACTCCCCTCAGTCTCCTCATAACACTCCCCTCAGTCTCCTCACAACACTCCCCTCAGTCTCCTCACAACACTCCCCTCAGTCTCCTCATAACACTCCCCTCAGTCTCCTCATAACACTCCCCTCGGTCTCCTCATAACACTCCCCTCAGACTCCTCACAACACTCCCCTCAGTCTCCTCACAACACTCCCCTCAGTCTCCTCATAACACTCCCCTCAGTCTCCTCATAACACTCCCCTCAGTCTCCTCACAACACTCCCCTCAGTCCCCTCATAACACTCCCCTCAGTCTCCTCACAACACTCCCCTCAGTCTCCTCATAACACTCCCCACAGTCTCCTCATAACACTTCCCTCAATCTCCTCATAACACTCCCCTCAGTCTCCTCACAACACGCCCCTCAGTCTCCTCCTTCCACTCCCCTCAGTCTCCTCATAACACTCCCCTCAGTCTCCTCACAACACTCCCCTCAGTCTCCTCATAACCCTCCCCTCAGTCTACTCATAACACTCCCCCTCAGTCTCCTCACAACACTCCCCTCAGTCTCCTCATAACACCCCCCTCAGTCTCCTCATAACACTCCCCTCAGTCTCCTCATAACACTCCCCTCGGTCTCCTCATAACACTCCCCTCAGTCTCCTCATAACACTCCCCTCAGTCTCCTCATAACACTCCCCTCAATCTCCTCATAACACTCCCCTCAGTCTCCTCACAACACGCCCCTCAGTCTCCTCATTCCACTCCCCTCAGTCTCCTCATAACACTCCCCTCAGTCTCCTCACAACACTCCCCTCAGTCTCCTCATAACCCTCCCCTCAGTCTACTCATAACACTCCCCCTCAGTCTCCTCACAACACTCCCCTCAGTCTCCTCATAACACTCCCCTCAGTCTCCTCATAACAATCCCCTCAGTCTCCTCATAACACTTCCCTCGGTCTCCTCATAACACTCCCCTCAGTCTCCTCATAACACTCCCCTCAGTCTCCTCATAACACTCCCCTCAGCCTCCTCATAACACTCCCTTCAGGCTCCTCATAACACTCCACTCAGTCTCCTCATAACATTCCCCTCAGTCTCCTCACAACACTCCCCTCAGTCCCCTCATAACACTCCCCTCAGTCTCCTCATAACACTCCCCTCAGTCTCCTCATAACACTCCCCTCAATCTCCTCATAACACTCCCCTCAGTCTCCTCACAACACGCCCCTCAGTCTCCTCATTCCACTCCCCTCAGTCTCCTCATAACACTCCCCTCAGTCTCCTCACAACACTCCCCTCAGTCTCCTCATAACCCTCCCCTCAGTCTACTCATAACACTCCCCCTCAGTCTCCTCACAACACTCCCCTCAGTCTCCTCATAACACTCCCCTCAGTCTCCTCATAACACTCCCCTCAGTCTCCTCATAACACTTCCCTCGGTCTCCTCATAACACTCCCCTCAGTCTCCTCATAACACTCCCCTCAGTCTCCTCATAACACTCCCCTCAGCCTCCTCATAACACTCCCTTCAGGCTCCTCATAACACTCCACTCAGTCTCCTCATAACATTCCCCTCAGTCTCCTCACAACACTCCCCTCAGTCCCCTCATAACACTCCCCTCAGTCTCCTCATAACACTCCCCTCAGTCTCCTCATAACACTCCCCTCAGTCTCCTCATAACACTCCCCTCAGTCTCCTCACAGCACTCCCCTCAGTCTTCTCATAACACTCCCCTCAGTCTCCTCAAAACATTCCCCTCAGTCTCCTCATAACACTCCCCTCAGTCTCCTCATAACACTCCCCTCAGTCTTCTCACAACACTCCCCTCAGTGTCCTCACAAAACTCCCCTCAGTCTCCTCATAACATTCCCCTCAGTCTCCTCACAACACTCCCCTCAGTCTCCTCATAACACTCCCCTCAGTCTCCTCATAACACTCCCCTCAGTCTCCTCACAACACTCCCCTCAGTCTCCTCACAACGCTCCCCTCAGTCTCCTCATAACACTCCCCTCAGTCTCCTCATAACACTCCCCTCAGTCTCCTCATAACACTTCCCTCAGTCTCCTCACTACACTTCCCTCAGTCTCCTCACAACACTCCCCTCAGACTCCTCATAACACTCCCCACAGTCTCCTCACAACACTCCCCTCAGTCTCCTCATAACACTCCCCTCAGTCTCCTCACAACACTCCCCTCAGTCTCCTCACAACACTCCGCTCAGTCTCCACATAACACTCCCCTCAGTCTCCTCACAACATTCCCCTCAGTCTCCTCATAACACTCCCCTCAGTCTCCTCACAACACTCCCCTCAGTCTCCTCATAACACTCCCTCAGTCTCCTCACAACACTCCCCTCAGTCTCCTCACAACACTCCCCTCAGTCTCCTCACAACACTCCCCTCAGTCTCCTCATAACACTCCCCTCAGTCTCCTCAGAACACTCCGCTCAGACTCCTCAGAACACTCCCCTCAGTCTCCTCACAACACTCCCCTCAGTCTCCTCATAACACTCCCCTCAGTCTCCTCACAACACTCCACTCAGTCTCCTCACATCACTCCCCTCAGTCTCCTCATAACACTCCCCTCAGTCTCCTCATAACACTCCCCTCAGTCTCCTCACAACACTCCCCTCAGTCTCCTCATAACACTCCCCTCAGTCTCCTCACAACACTCCCCTCAGTCTCCTCATAACACTCCCCTCAGTCTCCTCATAACACTTCCCTCAGTCGCCTCACAAAACTCCCCTCAATCTCCTCACAACACTCACGTTCAGTCCCCTCACAACACTCCCCTCAGTCTCCTCATAAAACTCCCCTCAGTCTCCTCCTCCCACTCCCCTCAGTCTCCTCACAACACGCCCCTCAGTTTCCTCCTTCCACTCCCCTCAGTCTCCTCACAACACTCCCCTCAGTCTCCTCCTTCCACTCCCCTCAGTCTCCTCATAACACTCCCCTCAATCTCCTCACAACACTCCCCTCAGTCTCCTCACAACATTCCCCACAGTCTCCTCGCAACTCTCCCCTCAGTCTCCTCATAACACTCACCTCAGCCTCCTCATAACACTCCCCTCAGTCTCCTCATAACACTCCCCTCAGTCTCCTCACAGCACTCCCCTCAGTCTTCTCATAACACTCCCCTCAGTCTCCTCAAAACATTCCCCTCAGTCTCCTCATAACACTCCCCTCAGTCTCCTCATAACACTCCCCTCAGCCTTCTCACAACACTCCCCTCAGTGTCCTCACAAAACTCCCCTCAGTCTCCTCATAACATTCCCCTCAGTCTCCTCACAACACTCCCCTCAGTCTCCTCATAACACTCCCCTCAGTCTCCTCATAACACTCCCCTCAGTCTCCTCACAACACTCCCCTCAGTCTCCTCACAACGCTCCCCTCAGTCTCCTCATAACACTCCCCTCAGTCTCCTCATAACACTCCCCTCAGTCTCCTCATAACACTTCCCTCAGTCTCCTCACTACACTTCCCTCAGTCTCCTCACAACACTCCCCTCAGACTCCTCATAACACTCCCCACAGTCTCCTCACAACACTCCCCTCAGTCTCCTCATAACACTCCCCTCAGTCTCCTCACAACACTCCCCTCAGTCTCCTCACAACACTCCGCTCAGTCTCCACATAACACTCCCCTCAGTCTCCTCACAACATTCCCCTCAGTCTCCTCATAACACTCCCCTCAGTCTCCTCACAACACTCCCCTCAGTCTCCTCATAACACTCCCTCAGTCTCCTCACAACACTCCCCTCAGTCTCCTCACAACACTCCCCTCAGTCTCCTCACAACACTCCCCTCAGTCTCCTCATAACACTCCCCTCAGTCTCCTCAGAACACTCCGCTCAGACTCCTCAGAACACTCCCCTCAGTCTCCTCACAACACTCCCCTCAGTCTCCTCATAACACTCCCCTCAGTCTCCTCACAACACTCCACTCAGTCTCCTCACAACACTCCCCTCAGTCTCCTCATAACACTCCCCTCAGTCTCCACATAACACTCCCCTCAGTCTCCTCACAACACTCCCCTCAGTCTCCTCATAACACTCCCCTCCGTCTCCTCACAACACTCCCCTCAGTCTCCTCATAACACTCCCCTCAGTCTCCTCATAACACTTCCCTCAGTCGCCTCACAACACTCCCCTCAGTCTCCTCACAACACTCACGTTCAGTCCCCTCACAACACTCCCCTCAGTCTCCTCATAAAACTCCCCTCAGTCTCCTCCTCCCACTCCCCTCAGTCTCCTCACAACACGCCCCTCAGTTTCCTCCTTCCACTCCCCTCAGTCTCCTCACAACACTCCCCTCAGTCTCCTCCTTCCACTCCCCTCAGTCTCCTCATAACACTCCCCTCAATCTCCTCAAAACACTCCCCTCAGTCTCCTCACAACATTCCCCACAGTCTCCTCGCAACTCTCCCCTCAGTCTCCTCATAACACTCCCCTCAGCCTCCTCACAACACTCACCTCAGTCTCCTCACAACACTCCCCTCAGTCACCTCACAACACTCCCCTCAGTCTCCTCACAACACTCCCCTCAGTCTCCTCACAACACTCCCCTCAGTCCCCTCACAACACTCCCCTCGGTCTCCTCACAACACTCCCCTCAGTCTCCTCATAACACTCCCTTCAGTCTACTCATAACACTCCCGTCAGTCTCCTCATAACACTCCCCTCAGTCTCCTCACAACTCTCCCCTCAGTCTCCTCACAACACTCCCCTCAGTCTCTTCATAACACTCCCCTCAGTCTCCTCACAACACTCCCCTCAGTCTCCTCATAACACTCCCCACAGTCTCCTCATAACACTTCCCTCAATCTCCTCATAACACTCCCCTCAGTCTCCTCACAACACGCCCCTCAGTCTCATCCTTCCACTCCCCTCAGTCTCCTCATAACACTCCCCTCAGTCTCCTCACAACACTCCCCTCAGTCTCCTCATAACCCTCCCCTCAGTCTACTCATAACACTCCCCCTCAGTCACCTCACAACACTCCCCTCAGTCTCCTCATAACACTCCCCTCAGTCTCCTCATAACACTCCCCTCAGTCTCCTCAAAACACTCCCCTCAGTCTCCTCACAACACTCCCCTCAGTCTCCTCACAACACTCCCCTCAGTCTCCTCACAACACTCCCCTCGGTCTCTTCATAACACTCCCCTCGGTCTCCTCAGAACACTCCCCTCAGTCTCCTCACAACACTCCCCTCAGTCTCCTCATAACACTCCCCTCAGTCTCCTCATAACACTCCCCTCAGTCTACTCATAACACTCCCCTCAGTCTCCTCATAACACTCCCCTCAGTCTCCTCACAACACTCCCCTCAGTCTCCTCATAACATTCCCTCAGTCTCCTCTCAACTCTCCCCTCAGTCTCCTCATAACACTCCCCTCAGTCTCCTCACAACACTCCCCTCAGTCTCCTCACAACACTCCCCTCAGTCTCCTCATAACACTCCCCTCAGTCTCCTCATAACACTCCCCTCAGTCTCCTCACAACACTCCCCTCACTCTCCTCATAACACTCCCCTCAGTCTCCTCACAACACTCCCCTCAGTCTCCTCATAACACTCCCCTCAGTCTCCTCATAATACTCCCGTTCAGTCCCCTCACAACACTCCCCTCAGTCTCCTCATAACACTCCCCTCAGACTCCTCATAACACTCCCCACAGTCTCCTCACAACACTCCCCTCAGTCTCCTCATAACACTCCCCTCAGTCTCCTCACAACACTCCCCTCAGTCTCCTCACAACACTCCGCTCAGTCTGCACATAACACTCCCCTCAGTCTCCTCACAACATTCCCCTCAGTCTCCTCATAACACTCCCCTCAGTCTCCTCACAACACTCCCCTCAGCCTCCTCATAACACTCCCTCAGTCTCCTCACAACACTCCGCTCAGTCTCCACATAACACTCCCCTCAGTCTCCTCACAACATTCCCCTCAGTCTCCTCATAACACTCCCCTCAGTCTCCTCACAACACTCCCCTCAGTCTCCTCATAACACTCCCTCAGTCTCCTCACAACACTCCCCTCAGTCTCCTCACAACACTCCCCTCAGTCTCCTCACAACACTCCCCTCAGTCTCCTCATAACACTCCCCTCAGTCTCCTCAGAACACTCCGCTCAGACTCCTCAGAACACTCCCCTCAGTCTCCTCACAACACTCCCCTCAGTCTCCTCATAACACTCCCCTCAGTCTCCTCACAACACTCCACTCAGTCTCCTCACAACACTCCCTTCAGTCTCCTCATAACACTCCACTCAGTCTCCTCATAACACTCCCCTCAGTCTCCTCACAACACTCCCCTCAGTCTCCTCATAACACTCCCCTCAGTCTCCTCACAACACTCCCCTCAGTCTCCTCATAACACTCCCCTCAGTCTCCTCATAACACTTCCCTCAGTCGCCTCACAACACTCCCCTCAGTCTCCTCACAACACTCACGTTCAGTCCCCTCACAACACTCCCCTCAGTCTCCTCATAAAACTCCCCTCAGTCTCCTCCTCCCACTCCCCTCAGTCTCCTCACAACACGCCCCTCAGTTTCCTCCTTCCACTCCCCTCAGTCTCCTCACAACACTCCCCTCAGTCTCCTCCTTCCACTCCCCTCAGTCTCCACATAACACTCCCCTCAATCTCCTCACAACACTCCCCTCAGTCTCCTCACAACATTCCCCACAGTCTCCTCGCAACTCTCCCCTCAGTCTCCTCATAACACTCCCCTCAGCCTCCTCACAACACTACCCTCAGTCTCCTCACAACTCTCCCCTCAGTCTCCTCATAACACTCCCCTCAGTCTCCTCACAACACTCCCCTCAGTCTCCTCACAACACTCCCCTCAGTCCCCTCACAACACTCCCCTCGGTCTCCTCACAACACTCCCCTCAGTCTCCTCATAACACTCCCTTCAGTCTACTCATAACACTCCCGTCAGTCTCCTCATAACACTCCCCTCAGTCTCCTCACAACTCTCCCCTCAGTCTCCTCACAACACTCCCCTCAGTCTCTTCATAACACTCCCCTCAGTCTCCTCACAACACTCCCCTCAGTCTCCTCATAACACTCCCCACAGTCTCCTCATAACACTTTCCTCAATCTCCTCATAACACTCCCCTCAGTCTCCTCACAACACGCCCCTCAGTCTCCTCCTTCCACTCCCCTCAGTCTCCTCATAACACTCCCCTCAGTCTCCTCACAACACTCCCCTCAGTCTCCTCATAACCCTCCCCTCAGTCTACTCATAACACTCCCTCTCAGTCACCTCACAACACTCCCCTCAGTCTCCTCATAACACTCCCCTCAGTCTCCTCATAACACTCCCCTCAGTCTCCTCAAAACACTCCCCTCAGTCTCCTCACAACACTCCCCTCAGTCTCCTCACAACACTCCCCTCAGTCTCCTCACAACACTCCCCTCGGTCTCTTCATAACTCTCCCCTCGGTCTCCTCAGAACACTGCCCTCAGTCTCCTCACAACACTCCCCTCAGTCTCCTCATAACACTCCCCTCAGTCTCCTCATAACACTCCCCTCAGTCTCCTCATAACACTCCCCTCAGTCTCCTCACAACACTCCCCTCAGTCTCCTCATAATACTCCCTCAGTCTCCTCTCAACTCTCCCCTCAGTCTCCTCATAACACGCCCCTCAGTCTCCTCACAACACTCCCCTCAGTCTCCTCACAACACTCCCCTCAGTCTCCTCATAACACTCCCCTCAGTCTCCTCATAACACTTCCCTCAGTCTCCTCACAACACTCCCCTCACTCTCCTCATAACACTCCCCTCAGTCTCCTCACAACACTCCCCTCAGTCTCCTCATAACACTCCCCTCAGTCTCCTCATAATACTCCCGTTCAGTCCCCTCACAACACTCCCCTCAGTCTCCTCATAACACTCCCCTCAGACTCCTCATAACACTCCCCACAGTCTCCTCACAACACTCCCCTCAGTCTCCTCATAACACTCCCCTCAGTCTCCTCACAACACTCCCCTCAGTCTCCTCACAACACTCCGCTCAGTCTGCACATAACACTCCCCTCAGTCTCCTCACAACATTCCCCTCAGTCTCCTCATAACACTCCCCTCAGTCTCCTCACAACACTCCCCTCAGCCTCCTCATAACACTCCCTCAGTCTCCTCACAACACTCCGCTCAGTCTCCACATAACACTCCCCTCAGTCTCCTCACAACATTCCCCTCAGTCTCCTCATAACACTCCCCTCAGTCTCCTCACAACACTCCCCTCAGTCTCCTCATAACACTCCCTCAGTCTCCTCACAACACTCCCCTCAGTCTCCTCACAACACTCCCCTCAGTCTCCTCACAACACTCCCCTCAGTCTCCTCATAACACTCCCCTCAGTCTCCTCAGAACACTCCGCTCAGACTCCTCAGAACACTCCCCTCAGTCTCCTCACAACACTCCCCTCAGTCTCCTCATAACACTCCCCTCAGTCTCCTCACAACACTCCACTCAGTCTCCTCACAACACTCCCTTCAGTCTCCTCATAACACTCCACTCAGTCTCCTCATAACACTCCCCTCAGTCTCCTCACAACACTCCCCTCAGTCTCCTCATAACACTCCCCTCAGTCTCCTCACAACACTCCCCTCAGTCTCCTCATAACACTCCCCTCAGTCTCCTCATAACACTTCCCTCAGTCGCCTCACAACACTCCCCTCAGTCTCCTCACAACACTCACGTTCAGTCCCCTCACAACACTCCCCTCAGTCTCCTCATAAAACTCCCCTCAGTCTCCTCCTCCCACTCCCCTCAGTCTCCTCACAACACGCCCCTCAGTTTCCTCCTTCCACTCCCCTCAGTCTCCTCACAACACTCCCCTCAGTCTCCTCCTTCCACTCCCCTCAGTCTCCACATAACACTCCCCTCAATCTCCTCACAACACTCCCCTCAGTCTCCTCACAACATTCCCCACAGTCTCCTCGCAACTCTCCCCTCAGTCTCCTCATAACACTCCCCTCAGCCTCCTCACAACACTACCCTCAGTCTCCTCACAACTCTCCCCTCAGTCTCCTCATAACACTCCCCTCAGTCTCCTCACAACACTCCCCTCAGTCTCCTCACAACACTCCCCTCAGTCCCCTCACAACACTCCCCTCGGTCTCCTCACAACACTCCCCTCAGTCTCCTCATAACACTCCCGTCAGTCTCCTCATAACACTCCCCTCAGTCTCCTCACAACTCTCCCCTCAGTCTCCTCACAACACTCCCCTCAGTCTCTTCATAACACTCCCCTCAGTCTCCTCACAACACTCCCCTCAGTCTCCTCATAACACTCCCCACAGTCTCCTCATAACACTTTCCTCAATCTCCTCATAACACTCCCCTCAGTCTCCTCACAACACGCCCCTCAGTCTCCTCCTTCCACTCCCCTCAGTCTCCTCATAACACTCCCCTCAGTCTCCTCACAACACTCCCCTCAGTCTCTTCATAACCCTCCCCTCAGTCTACTCATAACACTCCCTCTCAGTCACCTCACAACACTCCCCTCAGTCTCCTCATAACACTCCCCTCAGTCTCCTCATAACACTCCCCTCAGTCTCCTCAAAACACTCCCCTCAGTCTCCTCACAACACTCCCCTCAGTCTCCTCACAACACTCCCCTCAGTCTCCTCACAACACTCCCCTCGGTCTCTTCATAACTCTCCCCTCGGTCTCCTCAGAACACTGCCCTCAGTCTCCTCACAACACTCCCCTCAGTCTCCTCATAACACTCCCCTCAGTCTCCTCATAACACTCCCCTCAGTCTCCTCATAACACTCCCCTCAGTCTCCTCACAACACTCCCCTCAGTCTCCTCATAATACTCCCTCAGTCTCCTCTCAACTCTCCCCTCAGTCTCCTCATAACACGCCCCTCAGTCTCCTCACAACACTCCCCTCAGTCTCCTCACAACACTCCCCTCAGTCTCCTCATAACACTCCCCTCAGTCTCCTCATAACACTTCCCTCAGTCTCCTCACAACACTCCCCTCACTCTCCTCATAACACTCCCCTCAGTCTCCTCACAACACTCCCCTCAGTCTCCTCATAACACTCCCCTCAGTCTCCTCATAACACTCCCGTTCAGTCCCCTCACAACACTCCCCTCAGTCTCCTCATAACACTCCCCTCAGTCTCCTCCTCCCACTCCCCTCAGTCTCCTCACAACACGCCCCTCAGTTTCCTCCTTCCACTCCCCTCAGTCTCCTCACAACACTCCCCTCAGTCTCCTCCTTCCACTCCCCTCAGTCTCCTCATAACACTCCCCTCAATCTGCTCACAACACTCCCCTCAGTCTCCTCACAACACTCCCCACAGTCTCCTCACAACACTCCCCTCAGTCTCCTCATAACACTCCCCTCAGTCTGCTCACAACACTCCCCTCAGTCTCCTCACAACACTCCCCTCAGTCTCCTCATAACACTCCCCTCAGTCTCCTCACAACACTCCCCTCAGTCTCCTCACAACACTCCCCTCAGTCTCCTCATAACACTCCCCTCAGTCTCCTCATAACACTCCCCTCGGTCTCCTCATAACACTCCCCTCAGACTCCTCACAACACTCCCCTCAGTCTCCTCACAACACTCCCCTCAGTCTCCTCATAACACTCCCCTCAGTCTCCTCATAACACTCCCCGCAGTCTCCTCACAACACTCCCCTCAGTCTCCTCATAACACTCCCCTCAGTCTCCTCACAACACTCCCCTCAGTCTCCTCATAACACTCCCCACAGTCTCCTCATAACACTTCCCTCAATCTCCTCATAACACTCCCCTCAGTCTCCTCACAACACGCCCCTCAGTCTCCTCCTTCCACTCCCCTCAGTCTCCTCATAACACTCCCCTCAGTCTCCTCACAACACTCCCCTCAGTCTCCTCATAAGCCTCACCTCAGTCTGCTCATAACACTCCCCCTCAGTCTCCTCACAACACTCCCCTCAGTCTCCTCATAACACTTCCCTCAGTCTCCTCACTACACTTCCCTCAGTCTCCTCACTACACTCCCCTCAGACTCCTCATAACACTCCCCACAGTCTCCTCACAACACTCCCCTCAGTCTCCTCATAACACTCCCCTCAGTCTCCTCACAACACTCCCCTCAGTCTCCTCACAACACTCCGCTCAGTCTCCACATAACACTCCCCTCAGTCTCCTCACAACATTCCCCTCAGTCTCCTCATAACACACCCCTCAGTCTCCTCACAACACTCCACTCAGTCTCCTCATAACACTCCCTCAGTCTCCTCACAACACTCCCCTCAGTCTCCTCACAACACTCCCCTCAGTCTCCTCACAACACTCCCCTCAGTCTCCTCATAACACTCCCCTCAGTCTCCTCAGAACACTCCGCTCAGACTCCTCAGAACACTCCCCTCAGTCTCCTCACAACACTCCCCTCAGTCTCCTCACAACACTCCCCTCAGTCTCCTCACAACACTCCCCTCAGTCTCCTTACAGCACTCCCCACAGTCTCCTCACAACACTCCCCTCAGTCTCCTCATAACACTCCCCTCAGTCTCCTCATAACAATCCCCTCAGTCTCCTCATAACACTCCCCTCAGTCTCCTCATAACACTCCCCTCAGTCTCCTCACAACACTCCCCTCAGTCTCCTCACAACACTCCCCTCAGTCTCCTCATAACACTCCCCTCAGTCTCCTCATAACACTCCCCTCAGTCTCCTCACAACACTCCCCTCACTCTCCTCATAACACACCCCTCAGTCTACTCACAACACTCCCCTCAGTCTCCTCATAACACTCCCCTCAGTCTCCTCATAACAATCCCGTTCAGTCCCCTCACAACACTCCCCTCAGTCTCCTCATAGCACTCCCCTCAGTCTCCTCCTCCCACTCCCGTCAGTCTCCTCACAACACGCCCCTGAGTTTCCTCCTTCCACTCCCCTCAGTCTCCTCACAACACTCCCCTCAGTCTCCTCCTTCCACTCCCCTCAGTCTCCTCATAACACTCCCCTCAATCTCCTCACAACACTCCCCTCAGTCTCCTCACAACACTCCCCACAGTCTCCTCACAACACTCCTCTCAGTCTCCTCATAACACTCCCCTCAGTCTCCTCACAACACTCCCCTCAGTCTCCTCACAACACTCCCCTCAGTCTCCTCATAACACTCCCCTCAGTCTCCTCACAACACTCCCCTCAGTCTCCTCACAACACTCCCCTCAGTCTCCTCATAACACTCCCCTCAGTCTCCTCATAACACTCCCCTCGGTCTCCTCATAACACTCCCCTCAGACTCCTCACAACACTCCCCTCAGTCTCCTCACAACACTCCCCTCAGTCTCCTCATAACACTCCCCTCAGTCTCCTCATAACACTCCCCTCAGTCTCCTCCCAACACTCCGCTCAGTCTCCTCATAACACTCCCCTCAGTCTCCTCACAACACTCCCCTCAGTCTCCTCATAACACTCCCCACAGTCTCCTCATAACACTTCCCTCAATCTCCTCATAACACTCCCCTCAGTCTCCTCACAACACGCCCCTCAGTCTCCTCCTTCCACTCCCCTCAGTCTCCTCATAACACTCCCCTCAGTCTCCTCACAACACTCCCCTCAGTCTCCTCATAACCCTCCCCTCAGTCTACTCATAACACTCCCCCTCAGTCTCCTCACAACACTCCCCTCAGTCTCCTCATAACACTCCCCTCAGTCTCCTCATAACACTCCCCTCAGTCTCCTCATAACACTCCCCTCGGTCTCCTCATAACACTCCCCTCAGTCTCCTCATAACACTCCCCTCAGTCTCCTCATAACACTCCCCTCATTCTCCTCATAACACTCCCCTCAGCCTCCTCATAACACTCCCCTCAGGCTCCTCATAACACTCCACTCAGTCTCCTCATAACATTCCCCTCAGTCTCCTCACAACACTCCCCTCAGTCCCCTCATAACACTCCCCTAAGTCTCCTCATAACACTCCCCTCAGTCTCCTCATAACACTCCCCTCAGTCTCCTCATAACACTCCCCTCAGTCTCCTCACAGCACTCCCCTCAGTCTTCTCATAACACTCCCCTCAGTCTCCTCAAAACATTCCCCTCAGTCTCCTCATAACACTCCCCTCAGTCTCCTCATAACACTCCCCTCAGTCTTCTCACAACACTCCCCTCAGTCTCCTCACAAAACTCCCCTCAGTCTCCTCATAACATTCCCCTCAGTCTCCTCACAACACTCCCCTCAGTCTCCTCATAACACTCCCCTCAGTCTCCTCATAACACTCCCCTCAGTCTCCTCACAACACTCCCCTCAGTCTCCTCACAACGCTCCCCTCAGTCTCCTCATAACACTCCCCTCTGTCTCCTCATAACACTCCCCTCAGTCTCCGCATAACACTTCCCTCAGTCTCCTCACTACACTTCCCTCAGTCTCCTCACAACACTCCCCTCAGACTCCTCATAACACTCCCCACAGACTCCTCACAACACTCCCCTCAGTCTCCTCATAACACTCCCCTCAGTCTCCTCACAACACTCCCCTCAGTCTCCTCACAACACTCCACTCAGTCTCCACATAACACTCCCCTCAGTCTCCTCACAACATTCCTATCAGTCTCCTCATAACACACCCCTCAGTCTCCTCACAACACTCCCCTCAGTCTCCTCACAACACTCCCCTCAGTCTCCTCATAACACTCCCCTCAGTCTCCTCATAACACTACCCTCAGTCTCCTCACAACACTCCCCTCAGTCTCCTCATAACATTCCCCTCAGTCTCCGCATAACACTCCCCTCAGTCTCCTCATAACACTCCCCTCAGTCTCCTCAGAACACTCCCCTCAGTCTCCTCACAACACTCCCCTCAGTCTCCTCACAACACTCCCCACAGTCTCCTCACAACGCTCCCCTCAGTCTCCTCATAACACTCCCCTCAGTCTCCTCATAACAATCCCCTTAGTCTCCTCATAACACTCCCCTCAGTCTCCTCATAACACTTCCGTCAGTCTCCTCATAACACTCCCCTCAGTCTCCTCATAGCACTCCCCTCAGTCTCCTCATAACACTCCCCTCAGTCTCCTCATAACACTCCCCTCAGTCTCCTCATAACACTCCCCTCAGTCTCCTCACAACACACCCCTCAGTCTCCTCATAACACTCCCTCAGTCTCCTCACAACACTCCCCTCAGTCTCCTCATAACACTCCCCTCAGTCTCCTCACAACACTCCCCTCAGTCTCCTCACAACACTCCCCTCAGTCTCCTCATAACACTCCCCTCAGTCTCCTCATAACACTCCCCTCAGTCTCCTCATAACACTCCCCTCAGTCTCCTCACAACACTCCCCTCAGTCTCCTCATAACACTCCCCTCAGTCTCCTCACAACACTCCACTCAGTCTCCTCATAACACTCCCCTCAGTCTCCTCATAACACTTCCCTCAGTCTCCTCACAACACTCCCCTCAGTCTCCTCACAACACTCCCGTTCAGTCCCCTCACAACACTCCCCTCAGTCTCCTCATAAAACTCCCCTCAGTCTCCTCCTCCCACTCCCCTCAGTCTCCTCACAACACGCCCCTCAGTTTCCTCCTTCCAATACGCTGAGTCTCCTCACAACACTCCCCTCAGTCTCCTCCTTCCACTCCCCTCAGTCTCCTCAAAACACACCCCTCAATCTCCTCACAACACGCCCCTCAGTTTCCTCCTTCCACTCCCCTCAGTCTCCTCACAACACTCCCCTCAGTCTCCTCCTTCCACTCCCCTCAGTCTCCACATAACACTCCCCTCAATCTCCTCACAACACTCCCCTCAGTCTCCTCACAACATTCCCCACAGTCTCCTCGCAACTCTCCCCTCAGTCTCCTCATAACACTCCCCTCAGCCTCCTCACAACACTACCCTCAGTCTCCTCACAACTCTCCCCTCAGTCTCCTCATAACACTCCCCTCAGTCTCCTCACAACACTCCCCTCAGTCTCCTCACAACACTCCCCTCAGTCCCCTCACAACACTCCCCTCGGTCTCCTCACAACACTCCCCTCAGTCTCCTCATAACACTCCCTTCAGTCTACTCATAACACTCCCGTCAGTCTCCTCATAACACTCCCCTCAGTCTCCTCACAACTCTCCCCTCAGTCTCCTCACAACACTCCCCTCAGTCTCTTCATAACACTCCCCTCAGTCTCCTCACAACACTCCCCTCAGTCTCCTCATAACACTCCCCACAGTCTCCTCATAACACTTTCCTCAATCTCCTCATAACACTCCCCTCAGTCTCCTCACAACACGCCCCTCAGTCTCCTCCTTCCACTCCCCTCAGTCTCCTCATAACACTCCCCTCAGTCTCCTCACAACACTCCCCTCAGTCTCCTCATAACCCTCCCCTCAGTCTACTCATAACACTCCCTCTCAGTCACCTCACAACACTCCCCTCAGTCTCCTCATAACACTCCCCTCAGTCTCCTCATAACACTCCCCTCAGTCTCCTCAAAACACTCCCCTCAGTCTCCTCACAACACTCCCCTCAGTCTCCTCACAACACTCCCCTCAGTCTCCTCACAACACTCCCCTCGGTCTCTTCATAACTCTCCCCTCGGTCTCCTCAGAACACTGCCCTCAGTCTCCTCACAACACTCCCCTCAGTCTCCTCATAACACTCCCCTCAGTCTCCTCATAACACTCCCCTCAGTCTCCTCATAACACTCCCCTCAGTCTCCTCACAACACTCCCCTCAGTCTCCTCATAATACTCCCTCAGTCTCCTCTCAACTCTCCCCTCAGTCTCCTCATAACACGCCCCTCAGTCTCCTCACAAC
Source organism: Somniosus microcephalus (assembly GCF_052327205.1). Classification (NCBI taxonomy): domain Eukaryota; kingdom Metazoa; phylum Chordata; class Chondrichthyes; order Squaliformes; family Somniosidae; genus Somniosus; species Somniosus microcephalus. The sequence goes on from NW_028225181.1 coordinate 52,161,380, forward strand.
ACTCCCCTCAGTCTCCTCACAACACTCCCCTCAGTCTCCTCATAACACTCCCCTCAGTCTCCTCATAACACTTCCCTCAGTCTCCTCACAACACTCCCCTCACTCTCCTCATAACACTCCCCTCAGTCTCCTCACAACACTCCCCTCAGTCTCCTCATAACACTCCCCTCAGTCTCCTCATAACACTCCCGTTCAGTCCCCTCACAACACTCCCCTCAGTCTCCTCATAACACTCCCCTCAGTCTCCTCCTCCCACTCCCCTCAGTCTCCTCACAACACGCCCCTCAGTTTCCTCCTTCCACTCCCCTCAGTCTCCTCACAACACTCCCCTCAGTCTCCTCCTTCCACTCCCCTCAGTCTCCTCATAACACTCCCCTCAATCTGCTCACAACACTCCCCTCAGTCTCCTCACAACACTCCCCACAGTCTCCTCACAACACTCCCCTCAGTCTCCTCATAACACTCCCCTCAGTCTGCTCACAACACTCCCCTCAGTCTCCTCACAACACTCCCCTCAGTCTCCTCATAACACTCCCCTCAGTCTCCTCACAACACTCCCCTCAGTCTCCTCACAACACTCCCCTCAGTCTCCTCATAACACTCCCCTCAGTCTCCTCATAACACTCCCCTCGGTCTCCTCATAACACTCCCCTCAGACTCCTCACAACACTCCCCTCAGTCTCCTCACAACACTCCCCTCAGTCTCCTCATAACACTCCCCTCAGTCTCCTCATAACACTCCCCGCAGTCTCCTCACAACACTCCCCTCAGTCTCCTCATAACACTACCCTCAGTCTCCTCACAACACTCCCCTCAGTCTCCTCATAACACTCCCCACAGTCTCCTCATAACACTTCCCTCAATCTCCTCATAACACTCCCCTCAGTCTCCTCACAACACGCCCCTCAGTCTCCTCCTTCCACTCCCCTCAGTCTCCTCATAACACTCCCCTCAGTCTCCTCACAACACTCCCCTCAGTCTCCTCATAAGCCTCACCTCAGTCTGCTCATAACACTCCCCCTCAGTCTCCTCACAACACTCCCCTCAGTCTCCTCATAACACTTCCCTCAGTCTCCTCACTACACTTCCCTCAGTCTCCTCACTACACTCCCCTCAGACTCCTCATAACACTCCCCACAGTCTCCTCACAACACTCCCCTCAGTCTCCTCATAACACTCCCCTCAGTCTCCTCACAACACTCCCCTCAGTCTCCTCACAACACTCCGCTCAGTCTCCACATAACACTCCCCTCAGTCTCCTCACAACATTCCCCTCAGTCTCCTCATAACACACCCCTCAGTCTCCTCACAACACTCCACTCAGTCTCCTCATAACACTCCCTCAGTCTCCTCACAACACTCCCCTCAGTCTCCTCACAACACTCCCCTCAGTCTCCTCACAACACTCCCCTCAGTCTCCTCATAACACTCCCCTCAGTCTCCTCAGAACACTCCGCTCAGACTCCTCAGAACACTCCCCTCAGTCTCCTCACAACACTCCCCTCAGTCTCCTCACAACACTCCCCTCAGTCTCCTCACAACACTCCCCTCAGTCTCCTTACAGCACTCCCCACAGTCTCCTCACAACACTCCCCTCAGTCTCCTCATAACACTCCCCTCAGTCTCCTCATAACAATCCCCTCAGTCTCCTCATAACACTCCCCTCAGTCTCCTCATAACACTCCCCTCAGTCTCCTCACAACACTCCCCTCAGTCTCCTCACAACACTCCCCTCAGTCTCCTCATAACACTCCCCTCAGTCTCCTCATAACACTCCCCTCGGTCTCCTCATAACACTCCCCTCAGACTCCTCACAACACTCCCCTCAGTCTCCTCACAACACTCCCCTCAGTCTCCTCATAACACTCCCCTCAGTCTCCTCATAACACTCCCCTCAGTCTCCTCCCAACACTCCGCTCAGTCTCCTCATAACACTCCCCTCAGTCTCCTCACAACACTCCCCTCAGTCTCCTCATAACACTCCCCACAGTCTCCTCATAACACTTCCCTCAATCTCCTCATAACACTCCCCTCAGTCTCCTCACAACACGCCCCTCAGTCTCCTCCTTCCACTCCCCTCAGTCTCCTCATAACACTCCCCTCAGTCTCCTCACAACACTCCCCTCAGTCTCCTCATAACCCTCCCCTCAGTCTACTCATAACACTCCCCCTCAGTCTCCTCACAACACTCCCCTCAGTCTCCTCATAACACTCCCCTCAGTCTCCTCATAACACTCCCCTCAGTCTCCTCATAACACTCCCCTCGGTCTCCTCATAACACTCCCCTCAGTCTCCTCATAACACTCCCCTCAGTCTCCTCATAACACTCCCCTCATTCTCCTCATAACACTCCCCTCAGCCTCCTCATAACACTCCCCTCAGGCTCCTCATAACACTCCACTCAGTCTCCTCATAACATTCCCCTCAGTCTCCTCACAACACTCCCCTCAGTCCCCTCATAACACTCCCCTAAGTCTCCTCATAACACTCCCCTCAGTCTCCTCATAACACTCCCCTCAGTCTCCTCATAACACTCCCCTCAGTCTCCTCATAACACTCCCCTCAGTCTTCTCACAACACTCCCCTCAGTCTCCTCACAAAACTCCCCTCAGTCTCCTCATAACATTCCCCTCAGTCTCCTCACAACACTCCCCTCAGTCTCCTCATAACACTCCCCTCAGTCTCCTCATAACACTCCCCTCAGTCTCCTCACAACACTCCCCTCAGTCTCCTCACAACGCTCCCCTCAGTCTCCTCATAACACTCCCCTCTGTCTCCTCATAACACTCCCCTCAGTCTCCGCATAGCACTTCCCTCAGTCTCCTCACTACACTTCCCTCAGTCTCCTCACAACACTCCCCTCAGACTCCTCATAACACTCCCCACAGTCTCCTCACAACACTCCCCTCAGTCTCCTCATAACACTCCCCTCAGTCTCCTCACAACACTCCCCTCAGTCTCCTCACAACACTCCACTCAGTCTCCACATAACACTCCCCTCAGTCTCCTCACAACATTCCTATCAGTCTCCTCATAACACACCCCTCAGTCTCCTCACAACACTCCCCTCAGTCTCCTCACAACACTCCCCTCAGTCTCCTCATAACACTCCCCTCAGTCTCCTCATAACACTCCCCTCAGTCTCCTCACAACACTCCCCTCAGTCTCCTCATAACATTCCCCTCAGTCTCCGCATAACACTCCCCTCAGTCTCCTCATAACACTCCCCTCAGTCTCCTCAGAACACTCCCCTCAGTCTCCTCACAACACTCCCCTCAGTCTCCTCACAACACTCCCCACAGTCTCCTCACAACGCTCCCCTCAGTCTCCTCATAACACTCCCCTCAGTCTCCTCATAACAATCCCCTCAGTCTCCTCATAACACTCCCCTCAGTCTCCTCATAACACTTCCGTCAGTCTCCTCATAACACTCCCCTCAGTCTCCTCATAGCACTCCCCTCAGTCTCCTCATAACACTCCCCTCAGTCTCCTCATAACACTCCCCTCAGTCTCCTCATAACACTCCCCTCAGTCTCCTCACAACACACCCCTCAGTCTCCTCATAACACTCCCTCAGTCTCCTCACAACACTCCCCTCAGTCTCCTCATAACACTCCCCTCAGTCTCCTCACAACACACCCCTCAGTCTCCTCACAACACTCCCCTCAGTCTCCTCATAACACTCCCCTCAGTCTCCTCATAACACTCCCCTCAGTCTCCTCATAACACTCCCCTCAGTCTCCTCACAACACTCCCCTCAGTCTCCTCATAACACTCCCCTCAGTCTCCTCACAACACTCCACTCAGTCTCCTCATAACACTCCCCTCAGTCTCCTCATAACACTTCCCTCAGTCTCCTCACAACACTCCCCTCAGTCTCCTCACAACACTCCCGTTCAGTCCCCTCACAACACTCCCCTCAGTCTCCTCATAAAACTCCCCTCAGTCTCCTCCTCCCACTCCCCTCAGTCTCCTCACAACACGCCCCTCAGTTTCCTCCTTCCAATACGCTGAGTCTCCTCACAACACTCCCCTCAGTCTCCTCCTTCCACTCCCCTCAGTCTCCTCAAAACACACCCCTCAATCTCCTCACAACACTCCCCTCAGTCTCCTCACAACATTCCCCACAGTCTCCTCACAACACTCCCCTCAGTCTCCTCATAACACTCCCCTCAGCCTCCTCACAACACTCCCCTCAGTCTCCTCACAACACTCCCCTCAGTCTCCTCATAACACTCCCCTCAGTCTCCTCACAACACTCCCCTCAGTCTCCTCACAACACTCCCCTCAGTCTCCTCACAACACTCCCCTCGGTCTCCTCACAACACTCCCCTCAGTCTCCTCATAACACTCCCTTCAGTCTACTCATAACACACCCGTCAGTCTCCTCATAACACTCCCCTCAGTCTCCTCACAACACTCCCCTCAGTCTCCTCACAACACTCCCCTCAGTCTCCTCACAACACTCCCCTCAGTCTCTTCATAACACTCCCCTCAGTCTCCTCACAACACTCCCCTCAGTCTCCTCATAACACTCCCCACAGTCTCCTCATAACACTTCCCTCAATCTCCTCATAACACTCCCCTCAGTCTCCTCACAACACGCCCCTCAGTCTCCTCCTTCCACTCCCCTCAGTCTCCTCATAACACTCCCCTCAGTCTCCTCACAACACTCCCCTCAGTCTCCTCATAACCCTCACCTCAGTCTACTCATAACACTCCCCCTCAGTCTCCTCACAACACTCCCCTCAGTCTCCTCATAACACTCCCCTCAGTCTCCTCATAACACTCCCCTCAGTCTCCTCAAAACACTCCCCTCAGTCTCCTCACAACACTCCCCTCAGTCTCCTCACAACACTCCCCTCAGTCTCCTCACAACACTCCCCTCGGTCTCCTCATAACACTCCCCTCGGTCTCCTCATAACACTCCCCTCAGTCTCCTCACAACACTACCCTCAGTCTCCTCATAACACTCCCCTCAGTCTCCTCATAACACTCCCCTCGGTCTCCTCATAACACTCCCCTCAGTCTCCTCACAACACTCCCCTCAGTTTCCTCATAACACTCCCTCAGTCTCCTCACAACACTCCCCTCAGTCTCCTCATAACACTCCCCTCAGTCTCCTCACAACACTCCCCTCAGTCTCCTCACAACACTCCCCTCAGTCTCCTCATAACACTCCCCTCAGTCTCCTCATAACACTCCCCTCAGCCTCCTCAGAACACTCCCCTCAGTCTCCTCATAACACTCCCCTCAGTCTCCTCACAACACTCCCCTCAGTCTCCTCATAACACTCCCCTCAGTCTCCTCATAACACTCCCGTTCAGTCCCCTCACAACACTCCCCTCAGTCTCCTCATAACACTCCCCTCAGTCTCCTCCTCCCACTCTCCTCAGTCTCCTCACAACACGCCCCTCAGTTTCCTCCTTCCACTCCCCTCAGTCTCCTCACAACACTCCCCTCAGTCTCCTCCTTCCACTCCCCTCAGTCTCCTCATAACACTCCCCTCAATCTCCTCACAACACTCCCCTCAGTCTCCTCACAACACTCCCCACAGTCTCCTCACAACACTCCCCTCAGTCTCCTCATAACACTCCCCTCAGTCCACTCACAACACTCCCCTCAGTCTCCTCACAACACTCCCCTCAGTCTCCTCACAACACTCCCCTCAGTCTCCTCATAACACTCCCCTCAGTCTCCTCATAACACTCCCCTCAGTCTCCTCACAACACCCCCCTCAGTCTCCTCATAACACTCCCCTCAGTCTCCTCACAACACTCCCCTCAGTCTCCTCATAACACTCCCCACAGTCTCCTCATAACACTTCCCTCAATCTCCTCATAACGCTCCCCTCAGTCTCCTCACAACACGCCCCTCAGTCTCCTCCTTCCACTCCCCTCAGTCTCCTCATAACACTCCCCTCAGTCTCCTCACAACACTCCCCTCAGTCTCCTCACAACACTCCCCTCAGTCTCCTCATAATCCTCCCCTCAGTCTACTCATAACACTCCCCCTCATTCTCCTCACAACACTCCCCTCAGTCTCCTCATAACACTCCCCTCAGTCTCCTCATAACACTCCCCTCAGTCTCCTCACAACACTCCCCTCGGTCTCCTCACAACACTCCCCTCAGTCTCCTCACAACACTCCCCTCAGTCTCCTCATAACACTCCCCTCAGTCTCCTCACAACACTCCCCTCAGTCTCCTCACAACACTCCCCTCAGTCTCCTCATAACACTCCCCTCAGTCTCCTCACAACACTCCCCTCAGTCTCCTCATAACACTCCCCTCAGTCTCCTCATAACTCTCCGCTCAGTCTCCTCATAACACTCCCCTCAGTCTCCTCATAACACTCCCCTCAGTCTCCTCATAACTCTCCCCTCAGTCTCCTCATAACACTCCCCTCAGTCTCCTCATAACACTCAACTCAGTCTCCTCCTCCCACTACCCTCAGTCTCCTCATAACACTCCCCTCAGTCTCCTCACAACACTCCCCCTCAGTCTCCTCTTCACACTCCCCTCAGTCTCCTCATAACACTCCCCTCAGTCTCCTCATAACTCTCCCCTCAGTCTCCTCACAACACTCCCCTCAGTCTCCTCACAACACTCCATGTCTCCTCATAACACTTCCCTCAATCTCCTCATAACACTCCCCTCAGTCTCCTCACAACACGCCCCTCAGTCTCCTCCTTCCACTCCCCTCAGTCTCCTCATAACACTCCCCTCAGTCTCCTCATAACACTCCCCTCAGTCTCCTCATAACACTCTCATTCAGTCCCCTCACAACACTCCCCTCAGTCTCCTCATAACACTCCCCTCAGTCTCCTCCTCCCACTCCCCTCAGTCTCCTCACAACACGCCCCTCAGTTTCCTCCTTCCACTCCCCTCAGTCTCCTCACAACACTCCCCTCAGTCTCCTCCTTCCACTCCCCTCAGTCTCCTCATAACACTCCCCTCAATCTCCTCACAACACTCCCCTCAGTCTCCTCACAACACTCCCCACAGTCTCCTCACAACACTCCCCTCAGTCTCCTCATAACACTCCCCTCAGTCTCCTCACAACACACCCCTCAGTCTCCTCACAACACTCTCCTCAGTCTCCTCATAACACTCCCCTCAGTCTCCTCACAACACTCCCCTCAGTCTCCTCACAACACTCCACTCGGTCTCCTCACAACACTCCCCTCAGTCTCCTCATAACACTCCCCTCAGTCTCCTCATAACACTCCCCTCAGTCTCCTCACAACACTCCCCTCAGTCTCCTCACAACACTCCCCTCAGTCTCCTCATAACACTCCCCTCAGTCTCCTCATAACACTCCCCTCAGTCTCCTCACAACACTCCCCTCAGTCTCCTCATAACACTCCCCTCAGTCTCCTCACAACACTCCCCTCAGTCTCCTCATAACACTCCCCACAGTCTCCTCATAACACTTCCCTCAATGTCCTCATAACGCTCCCCTCAGTCTCCTCACAACACGCCCCTCAGTCTCCTCCTTCCACTCCCCTCAGTCTCCTCACAACACTCCCCTCAGTCTACTCACAACACTCCCCTCAGTCTCCTCATAACCCTCCCCTCAGTCTACTCATAACACTCCCCCTCATTCTCCTCACAACACTCCCCTCAGTCTCCTCATAACACTCCCCTCAGTCTCCTCATAACACTCCCCTCAGTCTCCTCACAACACTCCCCTCGGTCCCCTCACAACACTCCCCTCAGTCTCCTCACAACACTCCCCTCAGTCTCCTCATAACACTCCCCTCAGTCTCCTCACAACACTCCCCTCAGTCTCCTCCTTCCACTCCCCTCAGTCTCCTCATAACACTCCCCTCAGTCTCCTCACAACACTCCCCTCAGTCTCCTCACAACACTCCCCTCAGTCTCCTCATAATCCTCCCCTCAGTCTACTCATAACACTCCCCCTCATTCTCCTCACAACACTCCCCTCAGTCTCCTCATAACACTCCCCTCAGTCTCCTCATAACACTCCCCTCAGTCTCCTCACAACACTCCCCTCGGTCTCCTCACAACACTCCCCTCAGTCTCCTCACAACACTCCCCTCAGTCTCCTCACAACACTCCCCTCAGTCTCCTCACAACACTCCCCTCAGTCTCCTCACAACACTCCCCTCAGTCTCCTCATAACACTCCCCTCAGTCTCCTCACAACACACCCCTCAGTCTCCTCATAACACTCCCCTCAGTCTCCTCATAACTCTCCGCTCTGTCTCCTCATAACACTCCCCTCAGTCTCCTCATAACACTCCCCTCAGTCTCCTCATAACTCTCCCCTCAGTCTCCTCATAACACTCCCCTCAGTCTCCTCATAACACTCAACTCAGTCTCCTCCTCCCACTACCCTCAGTCTCCTCATAACACTCCCCTCAGTCTCCTCACAACACTCCCCCTCAGTCTCCTCTTCACACTCCCCTCAGTCTCCTCATAACACTCCCCTCAGTCTCCTCATAACTCTCCCCTCAGTCTCCTCACAACACTCCCCTCAGTCTCCTCACAACACTCCATGTCTCCTCATAACACTTCCCTCAATCTCCTCATAACACTCCCCTCAGTCTCCTCACAACACGCCCCTCAGTCTCCTCCTTCCACTCCCCTCAGTCTCCTCATAACACTCCCCTCAGTCTCCTCATAACACTCCCCTCAGTCTCCTCATAACACTCCCGTTCAGTCCCCTCACAACACTCCCCTCAGTCTCCTCATAACACTCCCCTCAGTCTCCTCCTCCCACTCACCTCAGTCTCCTCACAACACGCCCCTCAGTTTCCTCCTTCCACTCCCCTCAGTCTCCTCACAACACTCCCCTCAGTCTCCTCCTTCCACTCCCCTCAGTCTCCTCATAACACTCCCCTCAATCTCCTCACAACACTCCCCTCAGTCTCCTCACAACACTCCCCACAGTCTCCTCACAACACACCCCTCAGTCTCCTCACAACACTCCCCTCAGTCTCCTCATAACACTCCCCTCAGTCTCCTCACAACACTCCCCTCAGTCTCATCACAACACTCCACTCGGTCTCCTCACAACACTCCCCTCAGTCTCCTCATAACACTCCCCTCAGTCTCCTCATAACACTCCCCTCAGTCTCCTCATAACACTCCCCTCAGTCTCCTCACAACACTCCCCTCAGTCTCCTCACAACACTCCCCTCAGTCTCCTCATAACACTCCCCTCAGTCTCCTCATAACACTCCCCTCAGTCTCCTCACAACACTCCCCTCAGTCTCCTCATAACACTCCCCTCAGTCTCCTCACAACACTCCCCTCAGTCTCCTCATAACACTCCTCACAGTCTCCTCATAACACTTCCCTCAATCTCCTCATAACGCTCCCCTCAGTCTCCTCACAACACGCCCCTCAGTCTCCTCCTTCCACTCCCCTCAGTCTCCTCATAACACTCCCCTCAGTCTCCTCACAACACTCCCCTCAGTCTCCTCACAACACTCCCCTCAGTCTCCTCATAACCCTCCCCTCAGTCTACTCATAACACTTCCCCTCATTCTCCTCACAACACTCCCCTCAGTCTCCTCATAACACTCCCCTCAGTCTCCTCATAACACTCCCCTCAGTCTCCTCACAACACTCCCCTCGGTCCCCTCACAACACTCCCCTCAGTCTCCTCACAACACTCCCCTCAGTCTCCTCATAACACTCCCCTCAGTCTCCTCACAACACTCCCCTCAGTCTCCTCACAACACACCCCTCAGTCTCCTCATAACACTCCCCTCAGTCTCCTCACAACACTCCCCTCAGTCTCCTCATAACACTCCCCTCAGTCTCCTCATAACTCTCCGCTCAGTCTCCTCATAACACTCCCCTCAGTCTCCTCATAACACTACCCTCAGTCTCCTCATAACTCTCCCCTCAGTCTCCTCATAACACTCCCCTCAGTCTCCTCATAACACTCAACTCAGTCTCCTCCTCCCACTACCCTCAGTCTCCTCATAACACTCCCCTCAGTCTCCTCACAACACTCCCCTCAGTCTCCTCATAACACTCCCCTCAGTCTCCTCACAACACTCCCCCTCAGTCTCCTCTTCACACTCCCCTCAGTCTCCTCATAACACTCCCCTCAGTCTCCTCATAACTCTTCCCTCAGTCTCCTCACAACACTCCCCTCAGTCTCCTCACAACACTCCATGTCTCCTCATAACACTTCCCTCAATCTCCTCATAACACTCCCCTCAGTCTCCTCACAACACGCCCCTCAGTCTCCTCCTTCCACTCCCCTCAGTCTCCTCATAACACTCCCCTCAGTCTCCTCATAACACTCCCCTCAGTCTCCTCACAACACGCCCCTCAGTTTCCTCCTTCCACTCCCCCCAGTCTCCTCACAACACTCCCCTCAGTCTCCTCCTTCCACTCCCCTCAGTCTCCTCATAACACTCCCCTCAATCTCCTCACAACACTCCCCTCAATCTCCTCACAACACTCCCCACAGTCTCCTCACAACACTCCCCTCAGTCTCCTCATAACACTCCCCTCAGTCTCCTCACAACACACCCCTCAGTCTCCTCACAACACTCCCCTCAGTCTCCTCATAACACTCCCCTCAGTCTCCTCACAACACTCCCCTCAGTCTCCTCACAACACTCCACTCGGTCTCCTCACAACACTCCCCTCAGTCTCCTCATAACACTCCCCTCAGTCTCCTCATAACACTCCCCTCAGTCTCCTCACAACACTCCCCTCAGTCTCCTCACAACACTCCCCTCAGTCTCCTCATAACACTCCCCTCAGTCTCCTCATAACACTTCCCTCAGTCTCCTCACAACACTCCCCTCAGTCTCCTCATAACACTCCCCTCAGTCTCCTCACAACACTCCCCTCAGTCTCCTCATAACACTCCCCACAGTCTCCTCATAACACTTCCCTCAATCTCCTCATAACGCTCCCCTCAGTCTCCTCACAACACGCCCCTCAGTCTCCTCCTTCCACTCCCCTCAGTCTCCTCATAACACTCCCCTCAGTCTCCTCACAACACTCCCCTCAGTCTCCTCACAACACTCCCCTCAGTCTCCTCATAACCCTCCCCTCAGTCTACTCATAACACTCCCCCTCATTCTCCTCACAACACTCCCCTCAGTCTCCTCATAACACTCCCCTCAGTCTCCTCATAACACTCCCCTCAGTCTCCTCACAACACTCCCCTCGGTCCCCTCACAACACTCCCCTCAGTCTCCTCACAGCACTCCCCTCAGTCTCCTCATAACACTCCCCTCAGTCTCCTCACAACACTCCCCTCAGTCTCCTCACAACACACCCCTCAGTCTCCTCATAACACTCCCCTCAGTCTCCTCACAACACTCCCCTCAGTCTCCTCATAACACTCCCCTCAGTCTCCTCATAACTCTCCGCTCAGTCTCCTCATAACACTCCCCTCAGTCTCCTCATAACACTCCCCTCAGTCTCCTCATAACTCTCCCCTCAGTCTCCTCATAACACTCCCCTCAGTCTCCTCATAACACTCAACTCAGTCTCCTCCTCCCACTACCCTCAGTCTCCTCATAACACTCCCCTCAGTCTCCTCACAACACTCCCCCTCAGTCTCCTAACACTCCCCTCAGTCTCCTCATAACACTCCCCTCAGTCTCCTCATAACTCTCCCCTCAGTCTCCTCACAACACTCCCCTCAGTCTCCTCACAACACTCCATGTCTCCTCATAACACTTCCCTCAATCTCCTCATAACACTCCCCTCAGTCTCCTCACAACACGCCCCTCAGTCTCCTCCTTCCACTCCCCTCAGTCTCCTCATAACACTTCCCTCAATCTCCTCACAACACTCCCCTCAGTCTCCTCACAACATTCCCCACGGTCTCCTCACAACACTCCCCTCAGTCTCCTCATAACACTCCCCTCAGCCTCCTCATAACACTCCCCTCAGGCTCCTCATAACACTCCACTCAGTCTCCTCATAACATTCCCCTCAGTCTCCTCACAACACTCCCCTCAGTCCCCTCACAACACTCCCCTCAGTCTCCTCATAACACTCCCCTCCGTCTCCTCATAACACTCCCCTCAGTCTCCTCACAACACTCCCCTCAGTGTTCTCATAACACTCCCCTCAGTCTCCTCATAACATTCCCCTCAGTCTCCTCATAACACTCCCCTCAGTCTCCTCATAACACTCCCCTCAGTCTTCTCACAACACTCCCCTCAGTCACCTCACAAAACTCCCCTCAGTCTCCTCATAACATTCCCCTCAGTCTCCTCACAACACTCCCCTCAGTCTCCTCATAACACTCCCCTCAGTCTCCTCATAACACTCCCCTCAGTCTCCTCACAACACTCCCCTAAGTCTCCTCACAACGCTCCCTCATTCTCCACATAACACTTCCCTCAGTCTCCTCATAACACTCCCCTCAGTCTCCTCACTACACTTCCCTCAGTCTCCTCACAACACTCCCCTCAGACTCCTCATAACCCTCCCCACAGTCTCCTCACAACACTCCCCTCAGTCTCCTCATAACACTCCCCTCAGTATCCTCACAACACTCCCCTCAGTCTCCTCACAACACTCCGCTCAGTCTCCACATAACACTCCCCTCAGTCTCGTCACAACATTCCCCTCAGTCTCCTCATAACACTCCCCTCAGTCTCCTCACAACACTCCCCTCAGTCTCCTCATAACACTCCCCTCAGTCTCCTCACAACACTCCCCTCAGTCTCCTCATACCACACCCCTCAGTCTCCTCAGAACACTCCGCTCAGACTCCTCAGAACAATCCCCTCAGTCTCCTCACAACACTCCCCTCAGTCTCCTCACAACACTCCCCTCAGTCTCCTCATAACACTCCCCTCAGTCTCCTCATAACACTCCCCTCAGTCTCCTCACAACACTCCCCTCAGTCTCCTCATAACATTCCCCTCAGTCTCCTCATAACACTCCCCTCAGTCTCCTCATAACACTCCCCTCAGTGTCCTCATAACACGCCCCTCAGTCTCCTCACAACACTCCCCTCAGTCTCCTAACAACACTCCCCACAGTCTCCTCACAACACTCCCCTCAGTCTCCTCATAACACTCCCCTCAGTCTCCTCATAACACTCCCCTCAGTCTCCTCATAACTCTCCCCTCAGTCTCTTCATAACACTCCCCTCAGTCTCCTCATAACACTCCCCTCAGTCTCCTCACAACGCTCCCCTCAGTCTCCTCATAGCACTCCCCTCAGTCTCCTCATAACACTCCCCTCAGTCTCCTCATAACACTCCCCTCAGTCTCCTCATAACACTCCCCTCAGTCTCCTCACAACACTCCCCTCAGTCTCCTCATAACACTCCCTCAGTCTACTCACAACACTCCCCTCAGTCTCCTCATAACACTCCCCTCAGTCTCCTCACAACACTCCCCTCAGTCTCCTCACAACACTCCCCTCAGTCTCCTCATAACACTCCCCTCAGTCTCCTCATAACACTCCCCTCAGTCTCCTCATAACACTCCCCTCAGTCTCCTCACAACACTCCCCTCACTCTCCTCATAACACTCCCCTCAGTCTCCTCACAACACTCCCCTCAGTCTCCTCATAACACTCCCCTCAGTCTCCTCATAACACTTCCCTCAGTCTCCTCACAACACACCCCTCAGTCTCCTCACAACACTCCCGTTCAGTCCCCTCACAACACTCCCCTCAGTCTCCTCATAAAACTCCCCTCAGTCTCCTCCTCCCACTCCCCTCAGTCTCCTCACAACACGCCCCTCAGTTTCCTCCTTCCAGTACCCTCAGTCTCCTCACAAAACTCCCCTCAGTCTCCTCCTTCCACTCCCCTCAGTCTCCTCATAACACTCCCCTCAGTCTCCTCATAACACTCCCCTCAGTCTCCTCACAACACTCCCCTCAGTCTCCTCATAACATTCCCCTCAGTCTCCTCCTAACACTCCCCTCAGTCTCCTCATAACACTCCCCTCAGTGTCCTCATAACACGCCCCTCAGTCTCCTCACAACACTCCCCTCAGTCTCCTAACAACACTCCCCACAGTCTCCTCACAACACTCCCCTCAGTCTCCTCATAACACTCCCCTCAGTCTCCTCATAACACTCACCTCAGTCTCCTCATAACTCTCCCCTCAGTCTCCTCATAACACTCCCCTCAGTCTCCTCATAACACTCCCCTCAGTCTCATCACAACGCTCCCCTCAGTCTCCTCACAGCACTCCCCTCAGTCTCCTCATAACACTCCCCTCAGTCTCCTCATAACACTCCCCTCAGTCTCCTCATAACACTCCCCTCAGTCTCCTCATAACACTCCCCTCAGTCTCCTCACAACACTCCCCTCAGTCTCCTCATAACACTCCCTCAGTCTACTCACAACACTCCCCTCAGTCTCCTCATAACACTCCCCTCAGTCTCCTCATAACACTCCCCTCAGTCTCCTCACAACACTCCCCTCACTCTCCTCATAACACTCCCCTCAGTCTCCTCACAACACTCCCCTCAGTCTCCTCATAACACTCCCCTCAGTCTCCTCATAACACTTCCCTCAGTCTCCTCACAACACACCCCTCAGTCTCCTCACAACACTCCCGTTCAGTCCCCTCACAACACTCCCCTCAGTCTCCTCATAAAACTCCCCTCAGTCTCCTCCTCCCACTCCCCTCAGTCTCCTCACAACACGCCCCTCAGTTTCCTCCTTCCAGTACCCTCAGTCTCCTCACAAAACTCCCCTCAGTCTCCTCCTTCCACTCCCCTCAGTCTCCTCATAACACTCCCCTCAATCTCCTCACAACACTCCCTTCAGTCTCCTCACAATATTCCCCACGGACTCCTCACAACACTCCACTCAGTCTCCTCATAACACTCCCCTCAGCCTCCTCACAACACTCCCCTCAGTCTCCTCACAACACTCCCCTCAGTCTCCTCATAACACTCCCCTCAGTCTCCTCACAACACTCCCCTCAGTCTCCTCATAACACTCCCTTCAGTCTACTCATAACACTCCCGTCAGTCTCCTCATAACACTCCCCTCAGTCTCCTCACAACACTCCCCTTAGTCTCCTCACAACACTCCCCTCAGTCTCCTCATAACACTCCCCACAGTCTCCTCATAACACTTCCCTCAATCTCCTCATAACACTCCCCTCAGTCTCCTCACAACACGCCCCTCAGTCTCCTCCTTCCACTCCCCTCCGTCTCCTCATAACACTCCCCTCAGTCTCCTCACAACACTCCCCTCAGTGTCCTCATAAACCTCCCCTCAGTCTACTCATAACACTCCCCCTCAGTCTCCTCACAACAGTCCCCTCAGTCTCCTCATAACACTCCCCTCAGTCTCCTCATAACACTCCCCTCAGTCTCCTCAAAACACTCCCCTCAGTCTCCTCACAACACTCCCCTCAGTCTCCTCACAACACTCCCCTCAGTCTCCTCACAACACTCCCCTCGGTCTCCTCATAACACTCCCCTCGGTCTCCTCATAACACTCCCCTCAGTCTCCTCACAACACTCCCCACAGTCTCCTCATAACACTCCCCTCAGTCTCCTCATAACACTCACCTCAGTCTCCTCATAACACTCGCCTCAGTCTCCTCACAACACTCCCCTCAGTCTCCTCATAACACTCCCTCAGTCTCCTCACAACACTCCCCTCAGTCTCCTCACAACACTCCCCTCAGTCTCCTCACAACACTCCCCTCAGTCTCCTCATAACACTCCCCTCAGTCTCCTCATAACACTCCCGTTCAGTCCCCTCACAACACTCCCCTCAGTCTCCTCATAACACTCCCCTCAGTCTCCTCCTCCCACTCCCCTCAGTCTCCTCACAACACGCCCCTCAGTTTCCTCCTTCCACTCCCCTCAGTCTCCTCCTTCCACTCCCCTCAGTCTCCTCATAACACTCCCCTCAATCTCCTCACAACACTCCCCTCAGTCTCCTCACAACACTCCCCACAGTCTCCTCACAACACTCCCCTCAGTCTCCTCAGAACACTCCCCTCAGTCTCCTCATAACACTCCCCTCAGTCTCCTCACAACACTCCCCTCAGTCTCCTCATAACACTCCCCTCAGTCTCCTCATAACACTCCCCTCAGTCTCCTCACAACACTCCCCTCAGTCTCCTCACAACGCTCCCCTCAGTCTCCTCATAACACTCCCCGCAGTCTCCTCATAACACTCCCCTCAGTCTCCTCATAACACCTCCCTCAGTCTCCTCACTACACTTCCCTCAGTCTCCTCACAACACTCCCCTCAGACTCCTCATAACACTCCCCACAGTCTCCTCACAACACTCCCCTCAGTCTCCTCATAACACTCCCCTCAGTCTCCTCACAACACTCCCCTCAGTCTCCTCACAACACTCCGCTCAGTCTCCACATAACACTCCCCTCAGTCTCCTCACAACATTCCCCTCAGTCTCCTCATAACACTCCCCTCAGTCTCCTCACAACACTCCCCTCAGTCTCCTCATAACACTCCCTCAGTCTCCTCACAACACTCCCCTCAGTCTCCTCACAACACTCCCCTCAGTCTCCTCACAACACTCCCCTCAGTCTCCTCATAACACTCCCCTCAGTCTCCTCATAACACTCCCCTCAGTCTCCTCACAACACTCCCCTCAGTCTCCTCATAACATTCCCCTCAGTCACCTCATAACACTCCCCTCAGTCTCCTCATAACACTCCCCTCAGTCTCCTCATAACACTCTCCTGAGTCTCCTCACAACACTCCCCTCAGTCTCCTCACAACACTCCCCACAGTCTCCTCACAACACTCCCCTCAGTCTCCTCATAACACTCCCCTCAGTCTCCTCATAACACTCCCCTCAGTCTCCTCATAACACTCCCCTCAGTCTCCTCATAACACTCCCCTCAGTCTCCTCATAACACTCCCCTCAGTCTCCTCATAACTCTCCCCTCAGTCTCCTCATAACACTCCCCTCAGTCTCCTCATAACACACCCCTCAGTCTCCTCACAACGCTCCCCTCAGTCTCCTCATAGCACTCCCCTCAGTCTCCTCATAACACTCCCCTCAGTCTCCTCATAACACTCCCCTCAGTCTCCTCATAACACTCCCCTCAGTCTCCTCATAACACTCCCCTCAGTCTCCTCACAACACTCCCCTCAGTCTCCTCATAACACCTCCCTCAGTCTCCTCACTACACTTCCCTCAGTCTCCTCATAACACTCCCCTCAGTCTCCTCACAACACTCCACTCAGTCTCCTCACAACACTCCCCTCAGTCTCCTCATAACACTCCCCTCAGTCTCCTCATACCACTCCCCTCAGTCTCCTCATAACACTCCCCTCAATCTCCTCACAACACTCCCCTCAGTCTCCTCATAACACTCCCCTCAGTCTCCTCACAACACTCCCCTCAGTCTCCTCATAACACTCCCCTCAGTCTCCTCATAACACTTCCCTCAGTCGCCTCACAACACTCCCCTCAGTCTCCTCACAACACACACGTTCACTCCCCTCACAACACTCCCCTCAGTCTCCTCATAAAACTCCCCTCAGTCTCCTCCTTCCACTCCCCTCAGTCTCCTCACAACACGCCCCTCAGTTTCCTCCTTCCACTCCCCTCAGTCTCCTCACAACACTCCCCTCAGTCTCCTCCTCTCGCTCCCCTCAGTCTCCTTCTCCCGCTCCCCTCAGTCTCCTCCTCCCTCTCCCTTCAGTCTCCTCCTCCCGCTCCCCTCAGTCTCCTCCTCCCGCTCCCCTCAGTGTCCTCCTCCCGCTCCCCTCAGTCTCCTCCTCCCGCTCCCCTCAGTCTCCTCCTCCCGCTCCCCTCAGTCTCCTCCTCCCGCTCCCCTCAGTCTCCTCCTCCCGCTCCCCTCAGTCTCCTCCTCCCGCTCCACTCAGTCTCCTCCTCCCGCTCCCCTCAGTCTCCTACTCCCGCTCCCCTCAGTCTCCTCCTCCCGCTCCCCTCAGTCTCCTCCTCCCTCTCCCCTCAGTCTCCACCTCCCGCTCCCCTCAGTCTCCTCCTCCCTCTCCCCTCAGTCTCCTCCTCCCACTCCCCTCAGTCTCCTCCTCCCTCTCCCCTCAGTCTCCTCCTCCCACTCCCCCTGTCTCCTCCTCCCGCTCACCTCAGTCTCCTCCTCCCACTCCCCTCAGTCTCCTCCTCCCGCTCCGCTCTGTCTCCTCCTCCCGCTCCCCACAGTATCCTCCTCCCACTCCCCTCAGTCTCCTCCTCCCGCTCCTCTCAGTCTCCTCCTCCCTTTCCCCTCAGTCTCCTCCTCCCACTCCCATCTGTCTCCTCCTCCCGCTCACCTCAGTCTCCTCCTCCCACTTCCCTCAGTCTCCTCCTCCCACTCCCCTCAGTCTCCTCCTCCCACTCCCCTCAGTCTCCTCCTCCCGCTCCCCTCAGTCTCCTCTTCCCACTCCCCTCAGTCTCCTCCTCCCACTCCCCCAGTCTCCTCCTCCCACTCCCCTCAGTCTCCTCCTCCCACTCCCCTCAGTCTCCTCCTCCCGCTCCCCTCAGTCTCCTCCTCCCGCTCCCCTCAGTCTCCTCCTCCCGCTCCTCTCAGTCTCCTCCTCCCACTCCCCTCAGTCTCCTCCTCCCACTCCCCTCAGTCTCTTCCTCCCGCTCCCCTCAGTCTCTTCCTCCCACTCCCCTCAGTCTCCTTCTCCCACTCCCCTCAGTCTCCTCCTCCCCCTCCCCTCAGTCTCCTCCTCCCGCTCCCCTCAGTCTCCTCCTCCCACTCCCCTCACTCTCCTCCTCCCGGTCCCCTCAGTCTCCTCCTCCCACTCCCCTCAGTCTCCTCCTCCCACTCCCCTCAGTCTCCACCTCCCGCTCCCCTCAGTCTCCTCCTCCCGCTCCCCTCAGTCTCCTCCTCCCGCTCCCCTCAGTCTCCTCCTCTCGCTCCCCTCAGTCTCCTCCGCCCGCTCCCCTCAGTCTCCTCCTCCCACTCCCCTCAGTCTCCTCCTCCCACTCCCCTCAGTCTCCTCCTCCCACTCCCCTCAGTCTTCTCCTCCCACGCCCCTCAGTCTCCTCCTCCCTCTCCCCTCAGTCTCCTCCTCCCACTCCCCTCAGTCTCCTCCTCCCACTCCCCTCACATTCCTCCTCCCACTCCCCTCAGACTCATCCTCCCGCTCCCCTCAGTCTCCTCCTCCAACTCCCCCCAGTCACTTACATACCCTTCCCTCAGTTACTGGATCCCACTCCCCTCAGTTTCTGAATCCCAATCCCCTCAGTCCCTTTCATCCACCTCCCCTCAGTTACTGAATCCCACTCCCCTCAGTCACTTACAACCCCCTCCCCTCATTTACTGAATCCCACTCCCCTCAGTTACTGAATCCCAATCCCCTCAGTCCCTTACATCACCCTCCCCTCAGTCACTTACATACCCCTCCCCTCAGTTCCTGAATCCCACTCCCCTCAGTTACTGAATCCCACTCCCCTCAGTCACTTACATCCCCCTCCCCTCAGTTACTGAATCCCACTCCCCTCAATCTCAGAATCCCACTCTCCTCAGTCACTTACAAGCCCCTCCCCTCAGTTACTGCATCCCACTCCCCTCAGTCACTTACATCCCCCTCCCCTCAGTTACTGAATCCCACTCCCCTCAGTCACTTACATCCCCCTCCCCTCAGTTACTGAATCCCACTCCCCTCAGTCACTTACATCCCCCTCCCCTCAGTTACTGAATCCCACTCCCCTCAGTCACTTACACCCCCCTCCCCTCAATTACAGAATCCCACTCCCCTCAGACACTTACATCCCCCTCCCCTCAATTACAGAATCCCACTCTCCTCAGTCACTTACATCCCCCACCCCTCAGTTACTGAATCCCACTCTCCTCAGTCACTTACATCCCCCTCCCCTCAGTTACTGAATCGCACTCTACTCAGACACTTACATCCCCCTCCCCTCAGTTACTGAATCCCACTCCCCTCAGTTACTGAATCCCACTCCCCTCAGTTACTGAATCCCACTCCCCTCAGTCACTTACATCCCCCTCCCCTCAGTTACTGAATCCCACTCCCCTCAGTCACTTACATCCCCCTCCCCTCAGTTACTGAATACAACTCCCCTCAGACACTTACATCCCCCTCCCCTCAGTTACTGAATCGCACTCTACTCAGACACTTACATCCCCCTCCCCTCAGTTACTGAATCCCACTCCCCTCAGTTACTGAATCCCACTCCCCTCAGTTACTGAATCCCACTCCCCTCAGTCACTTACATCCCCCTCCCCTCAGTTACTGAATCCCACTCCCCTCAGTCACTTACATCCCCCTCCCCTCAGTTACTGAATACAACTCCCCTCAGACACTTACATCCCCCTCCCCTCAGTTACTGAATCCCACTCCCCTCAGTCACTAACATCCCCCTCCCCTCAGTTACTGAATCCCACTCCCCTCAGTCACTTACATCCTCCTCCCCTCAGTTACTGAATCGCACTCTCCTCAGTCACTTACATCCCCCTCCCCTCTGTTACTGAATCCCACTCCCCTCAGTCACTTACATCACCCTCCCCTCAGTTACTGAATCCCACTCCCCTCAGTCACTGAATCCCCCTCCCCTCAGTTACTGAATCCCACTCCCCTCAGTCACTAACATCCCCCTCTCCTCAGTTACTGAATCCCACTCTCCTCAGTCACTTACATCCCCCTCCCCTCAGTTACTGAATCACACTCTCCTCAGACACTTACATCCCCCTCCCCTCAATTATTGAAACGCAATTGCCTGAGTGATTTACATCCTCCTCCCCTCTTTTATTGAATCCCATTTCCCTCAGTTACTGAATCCCACTCCCTCAATCACTTATATCCCACTCCCCTCAGTCACTAACAACACCTTCCCCTCAGTTACTGAATCCCACTCTCCTCATTCACTAACAACACCTTCCCCTCAGTTACTGAATCCCACTCCCCTCAGTCACTAACAACACCTTCCCCTCCGTTACTGAATCCCACTCCCCTCAGTCACTAACAACACCTTCCCCTCCGTTGCTGAATCCCACTCCCCTCAGTCACTAACAACACCTTCCCCTCCGTTACTGAATCCCACTCCCCTCAATCACTTACATTCAACTCCCCTCAGTTACTGAATGCCACTCCACTCAGTCACTTACAACTCCTTCCCCTCAGTTACTGAATCCCAATCCCCTCGATCACAACATCACCCCCTCTCAGTTATAGAATCCCACTCTCTCCAGTCACTTACATCGCCCTCCCCTCAATTATTGAAACGCAGTTGCCTGAGTCACTTATATTCCCCTCCCCTCGTTTATTGAATCCCACTCACCTCAGTTACTGAATCCCACCCCCAACAGTTGCTGAATCCCGTCCCTCACAGTTACTGAATCACCCTCACCTCAGTTACTGTATCCCATTCCCCTCAGTCATTAAATCCCCCCCTCAGTTAATGAATCTCACTCCGCACCGACACTTACGTCACCCATCCCTCAGTTACTGAATCCCACTCCCCTCAGTCACTTTCATCCTCCTCCCCTCAGTTACTGGATCCCACTCCCCTCAGTCACTTTCATCCTCCTCCCCTCAGTTACTGAATCCCACTCCCCTCAGTCGCTTACATCCCCCTCCCCTCAGTTACTGAATCCGACTCCCCTCAGTCACTTACATCCCCCTCCCCTCAGTTACTGAATCCCACTCCCCTCAGTCACTTACATCCCCCTCCCCTCAGTTACTGAATCCCACTCCTCTCAGTCGCTTACATCACCCCCCCTCAGTTACTGAATCCCACTCCCCTCAGTCACTTACATCCCCCTCCCCTCAGTTACTGAATCCCACTCCCCTCAGTCACTTACATCACCCTCCCCTCAGTTACTGAATCCCACTCCCCTCAGTCACTTACATCACCCTCACCTCAGTTACTGAATCCCACTCCCCTCAGTCACTTACATCACCATCCCCTCAGTTACTGAATCCCACTCCCCTCAGTCACTACATCCGACTTCCCTCAGTCACTTCAATCCAATCTCCGCATCCCACAGCCATTAATCTCCACAACCCAGTCCCCTCTATAAGAGTCTGGTGAAGGACAGATGAACAGATTATTTCTGAAGATTATTTCGGTCAATCTATTTAGAATGGACGCCACAAGGCTGATACCAGAGGTGGCAGACCACGCTGGGATAGAGGATGAATTGTCAGCGGATTCCAGAGTCGATTGTTCGTCGGGTTCCTGAGTTGGAGATGTCTCGCGTTCTGTAGAAAAGGAAGACACACATGGGCGAGTGTAGAGTGGAAATCACCCGAATAGCTCATCAGGTTTCGAGTGAAGATTGGTGAATGTCAGACTTCGGTCTTTATATATATACCAGAATCATCCTATCCAATGCCGTTACGTCACTGCATGCCGCTCCCCTCAGGCACAGTATCCCGCTCCCCTCAGACACGACATCCCACTCCCCTCAGACACTACATCCCACTCCCCTCAGAAACTAAATCACACTCCCCTCAGACACTACATACCACTCCCCTCAGACACTACATCACACTCCCCTCAGACACTACATCCCATTCCCCTCAGACACTACATCCCACTCCCCTCAGACACTACATCCCATTCCCCTCAGGCACTACATCCCACTCCCCTCAGACACTACATCCCACTCCCCTCAGACACAACATCCCATTCCCCTCAGACACTACATCCCACTCCCCTCAGTCACTACATCCCACTCCCCTCAGACACTACATCCCACTCCCCTCAGACACTACATCCCAATCCCCTCAGTCACTACATCCCACTCCCCTCAGGCACTACATCCCACTCCCCTGAGTCACTACATCCCACTCCCCTCAGTCACCACATCCCACTCCCCTCAGACACTACATCCCACTCCCCTCAGAGACTAAAGCCCACTCCCCTCAGACACTACATCCCACACCCCTCAGACACTACTTCCCACTCCTCTCAGACACTACATCCCACTCCCCTCAGACACTACATCCCACTCCCCTCAGACACTACATCCCACTCCCCTCAGACACTACATCCCACTCCCCTCAGACACTACATCCCACTCACCACAGACACTACATCCCACTCCGCTCAGACACTACATTCCACTCCCCTCAGTCACTACATCCCACTCCCCTCAGACACTACATCAAACTCCCCTCAGACACTACATCGCACTCCCCTCAGACACTACATCCCACTCCCCTCAGACACTACATCCCACTCCCCTCAGAGACTAAAGCCCACTCCCCTCATACACTACATCCCACACCCCTCAGACACTACTTCCCACTCCTCTCAGACACTACATCCCACTCCCCTCAGACACTACATCCCACTCCCCTCAGACACTACATCCCACTCCCCTCAGACACTACATCCCACTCCCCTCAGACACTACATCCCACTCACCACAGACACTACATCCCACTCCGCTCAGACACTACATTCCACTCCCCTCAGTCACTACATCCCACTCCCCTCAGACACTACATCAAACTCCCCTCAGACACTACATCCCACTCCCCTCAGACACTACATTCCACTCCCCTCAGACACTACAACCCACTCCCCTCAGACACTACATCCCACCCCCCTCAGACACTACATCCCACTCCCCTCAGACACTACATCACACTCCCCTCAGTCACTACATCCCACTCCCCTCAGACACTACATCCCACTCCCCTCAGACACTACATCCCACCCCCCTCAGACACTACATCCCACTCCCCTCAGACACTACATCTCACTCCCCTCATTCACTACATCACACTCCCCTCATTCACTACATCTCACTCCCCAGTTTCACTACATCACACTCCCCTCATTCACTACATCACACTTCCCTCAATCACTAAATCACACTCCCCACATTCACTGCATCACACTCCCCGCATTCACTGCATCACACTCCCCGCATTCACGACATCACACTCCCCTCAGACACTACATCCCACTCCCCTCATTCACTACATCTCACTCCCCTCATTCACTACATCACACTCCCCTCATTCACTACATCTCACTCCCCTCATTCACTATATCACACTCCCCTCATTCACTACATCACACTTCCCTCAATCACTAAATCACACACCCCTCATTCACTGCATCACACTCCCCTCAGACACTACATCCCACTCCCCTCAGACACTACATCTCACTCCCCTCATTCACTACATCACACTCCCCTCATTCACTGCATCACACTCCCCTCATTCCCGACATCACACTCCCCCATTCACTACATCGCACTCCCCTCATTCACTACATCCCACTCCCCTCAGACACTACATCCCACTCCCCTCAGACACTACATCTCACTCCCCTCATTCACTACATCACACTCCCCTCATTCACTGCATCACACTCCCCTCATTCACTACATCACACTCCCCTCATTCACGACATCACACTCCCCTCATTCACTACATCTCACTCCCCTCATTCACTACATCACACTCCCCTCATTCACTGCATCACACTCCCCTCATTCACGACATCACACTCCCCTCATTCACTACATCGCACTCCCCTCATTCACTACATCCCACTCCCCTCATTCACTGCAGCACACTCCCCTCATTCACTACATCCCACTGCCCTCATTCACTACATCACACTCCCCTCATTCACTACATTACACTCCCCTCATTCACTACAGCACACTCCCCTCATTCACTACATCACACTCCCCTCATTCACTACATCACACTCCCCGCATTCACTACATCTCACTCCCCTCATTCACTACATCACACTCCCCTCATTCACTACATTACACTCCCCTCATTCACTACATCACACTCCCCTCATTCACTACATCACACTCCCCTCATTCACTACATCACACTCCCCTCATTCACTCCATCACACTCCCCCATTCACTACATCGCACTCCCCTCATTCACTACATCGCACTCCACTCATTCACTACATCGCACTCCCCTCATTCACTACATCGCACTCCCCTCATTCACTACATCCCACTCCCCTCATTCACTACAGCACACTCCCCTCATTCACTACTTCACACTCCCCTCATTCACTACATCACACTCTCCTCATTCACTACATCACACTCCCCTCATTCACTACATCACACTCCCCTCATTCACTGCATCACACTCCCCTCATTCACTGCATCACACTCCTCATTCACTGCATCACACTACCCTCATTCATTACATCACACTCCACTCATTCACTACATCACGCTCCCCTGATTCACTACATCACACTCCCCTCATTCACTACATCACACTCCCCTCATTCACTGCATCACACTCCCCTCATTCAATGCATCACACTCCCCTCATTCACTACATCACACTTCCCTCATTCACTGTTTCACACACCCCTCATTCACTACATCACACTCCCCTCATTCACTACATCCCACTCCCCTCAATCACTACATCACACTCCCCTGAATCACTACATCACACTCCCCTCATTCACTACTTCACACTCCCCTCATTCACTACATCACACTCTCCTCATTCACTACATCACACTCCCCTCATTCACTACATCACACTCCCCTCATTCACTGCATCACACTCCCCTCATTCACTGCATCACACTCCTCATTCACTACATCACACTCCCGTCATTCACGACATCACACTCTCCTCATTCACTATATCACACTCCCCTCATTCTTTACATCACACTCCCCTCATTCACTACATCACACTCCACTCATTCACTACATCACACTCCCCTCATTCACTACATCCCACTCCCCTCATTCACTACATCACACTCCCCTCATTCACTACATCACACTCCTCTCATTCACTACATCACACTCCCCTCATTCACTACATCACGCTCCCCTCTTTCACTAATTCACACTCCCCTCATTCACTACATCACACTCTCCTCATTCACTACATCACACTTCCCTCAATCACTAAATCACACTCCCCTCATTCACTACATCACACTCCCCTCATTCACTACATCACACTCCCCTCATTCATTACATCACACTCCCCTCATTCACTACATCAAACTCCCCTCAGTCACCACATCACACTCCCCTCATTCACTACATCACACTCCCCTCATTCACTACATCACACTCCCCTCATTCACTACATCACACTCCCCTCATTCACTACATGACACTCCCCTCATTCACTACATCACACTCCCCTCATTCACTACATCACACTCCCCTCATTCACTACATCACACTCCCCTCATTCACTACATCACACTCCCCTCATTCACTCCATCACACTCCCCCATTCACTACATCGCACTCCCCTCATTCACTACATCGCACTCCACTCATTCACTACATCGCACTCCCCTCATTCACTACATCGCACTCCCCTCATTCACTACATCCCACTCCCCTCATTCACTACAGCACACTCCCCTCATTCACTACTTCACACTCCCCTCATTCACTACATCACACTCTCCTCATTCACTACATCACACTCCCCTCATTCACTACATCACACTCCCCTCATTCACTGCATCACACTCCCCTCATTCACTGCATCACACTCCTCATTCACTGCATCACACTACCCTCATTCATTACATCACACTCCACTCATTCACTACATCACGCTCCCCTGATTCACTACATCACACTCCCCTCATTCACTACATCACACTCCCCTCATTCACTGCATCACACTCCCCTCATTCAATGCATCACACTCCCCTCATTCACTACATCACACTTCCCTCATTCACTGTTTCACACACCCCTCATTCACTACATCACACTCCCCTCATTCACTACATCCCACTCCCCTCAATCACTACATCACACTCCCCTGAATCACTACATCACACTCCCCTCATTCACTACTTCACACTCCCCTCATTCACTACATCACACTCTCCTCATTCACTACATCACACTCCCCTCATTCACTACATCACACTCCCCTCATTCACTGCATCACACTCCCCTCATTCACTGCATCACACTCCTCATTCACTACATCACACTCCCGTCATTCACGACATCACACTCTCCTCATTCACTACATCACACTCCCCTCATTCTTTACATCACACTCCCCTCATTCACTACATCACACTCCACTCATTCACTACATCACACTCCCCTCATTCACTACATCCCACTCCCCTCATTCACTACATCACACTCCCCTCATTCACTACATCACACTCCTCTCATTCACTACATCACACTCCCCTCATTCACTACATCACGCTCCCCTCATTCACTAATTCACACTCCCCTCATTCACTACATCACACTCTCCTCATTCACTACATCACACTTCCCTCAATCACTAAATCACACTCCTCTCATTCACTACATCACACTCCCCTCATTCACTACATCACACTCCCCTCATTCATTACATCACACTCCCCTCATTCACTACATCAAACTCCCCTCAGTCACCACATCACACTCCCCTCATTCACTACATCACACTCCCCTCATTCACTACATCACACTCCCCTCATTCACTACATCACACTCCCCTCATTCACTACATCACACTCCCCTCATTCACTGCATCACACTCCCCTCAGTCACTACATCACACTCCCCTCATTCACTACATCGCACTCCCCTCATTCACTACATCGCACTCCCCTCATTCACTACATCGCAATCCCCTCATTCACTACATCGCACTCCCCTCATTCACTACATCACACGCCCCTCATTCACTACATCACACTCCCCTCATTTACTACATCACACTCCCCTCATTCACTACATCACACTCCCCTCATTCACTACATCACACTCCCTCATTCACTACATCACACTCCCCTCATTCACTACATCACACGCCCCTCATTCACTACATCACACTCCCCTCATTCACTGCATCACACTCCCCTCATTCACTACATCACACTCCCCTCATTCACTACATCACACTCCCCTCATTCACTACATCACACTCGTCTCATTCACTACATCACACTCCCCTCATTCACTACATCACACTCCCCTCATTCACTACATCACACTCCCCTCATTCACTACATCACACGCCCCTCATTCACTACATCACACTCCCCTCATTCACTGCATCACACTCCCCTCATTCACTCCATCACACTCCCCTCATTCACTCCATCACACTCCCCTCATTCACTACATCACACTCCCCTCTTTCACTACATCACACTGCTC
Source organism: Somniosus microcephalus (assembly GCF_052327205.1). NCBI lineage: Eukaryota > Metazoa > Chordata > Chondrichthyes > Squaliformes > Somniosidae > Somniosus > Somniosus microcephalus. The sequence goes on from NW_028225181.1 coordinate 52,189,424, forward strand.
TCATTCACTACATCACACTCCCCTCATTCACTACATCACACTCCCCTCATTCACATCACACTCCCCTCATTCACTACATCACACTCCCCTCATTCACTACATCACGCTCCCCTCATTCACTACACCACACTCCCCTCATTCACTACATCACACACCCCTCATTCACTACATCACACACCCCTCATTCACTTCATCACACTCCCCTCATTCACTACATCACACACCCCTCATTCACTACATCACACACCCCTCATTCACTACACCACACTCCCCTCATTCACTACATCACACACCCCTCATTCACTACATCACACACCCCTCATTCACTACATCACGCTCCCCTCATTCACTACACCACACTCCCCTCATTCACTACATCACACACCCCTCATTCACTACATCACACACCCCTCATTCACTGCATCACACTCCCCTCATTCAATACATCACACTCCCCTCATTTCACTACATCACACTCCCCTCATTCACCACATCACCTTCCCCTCATTCACTACATCACACTCCCATCATTCACTGCATCACACTCCCCTCATTCACTACATCACACTCCGCTCATTCACTACATCACACTCCCCTCATTCACTACATCACACTCCCCTCATTCACTACATCACACTCTCCTCATTCACGACATCGCACTCCCCTCATTCACTACATCCCACTCCCCTCATTCACTACATCAGATTCCCTCATTCACTACATCACACTCCCCTCATTCACTACATCTCTCTTCCCTCATTCACTGCTTCACATAACCCTCATTTACTACATCACACTCCCCTCATTCACTACATCACACTCCCCTCATTCACTACATCACAATCCCTCATTTACTACATCACACTCCGCTCATTCACTACATCACACTCACGTCATTCACTACATCACTCTTCCCTCATTCACTGCTTCACATACCCCTCATTCACTACATCACACTTCCCTCATTCACAACATCACACTACCCTCATTCACTATATCACACTCCCCTCATTCACTACATCACACTCACCTCATTCACTATATCACACTCTCCTCATTCACTACATCACACTCCACTCATTCACTACATCACACTCCACTCATTCACTACATCACACTACCCTCATTCACTACATCACACTCCCCTCATTCACTACATCACACTCCCCTCATTCACTACATCACACTGCCCTCATTCACTATATCACACTCCTCTCATTCACTACATCACACTCCTCTCATTCACTACATCACACTCCCCTCATTCACTACATCACACTGCCCTCATTCACTACATCACACTCCGCTCATTCACTACATCACACTCCCCTCATTCACTTCATCACACTCCCCTCATTCACTACATCACACTCCCCTCATTCACTACATCGCACTCCACTCATTCACTACATCACACTCGCCTCATTCACTGCATCACACTCCCCTCATTCACTACATCGCACTCCACTCATTCACTACATCACACTCCCCTCATTCACTGCATCACACTCCACTCATTCACTACATCACACTCCCCTCATTCACGACATCACACTCCCCTCATTCACTACATCGCACTCCACTCATTCACTACATCACACTCCCCTCATTCACTACATCGCACTCCACTCATTCACTACATCACACTCCCCTCATTCACTACATCGCACTCCACTCATTCACTACATCACACTCCCCACATTCACTGCATCACACTCCCCTCATTCTCTGCATCACACTCCCCTCATTCACTGCATCACACACCCCTCATTCTCTGCATCATACTCCCCTCATTCACTACATCACACTCCCCTCATTCACTACATCACACTCTCCTCATTCACTACATCACACTCCGCTCATTCACTACATCACACTCCCCTCATTCACTGCATCACACTCCCCTCATTCACTACATCACACTCCCCTCATTCACTACATCACACTTCCCTCAATCATTAATCACACTCCCCTCATTCACTACATCACACTCCCCTCATTCACTACATCACACTCCCCTCATTCACTACATCACACTCCCCTCATTCACTGCATCACACTCCCCTCATTCACTGCATCACACGCCCCTCATTCACTCCATCACACTCCCCGAATTCACGACATCACACTCCCCTCATTCACGACATCACACTCCCCTCATTCACTGCATCACACTCCCCTCATTCACTACATCACACTCCCCTCATTCATTACATCACACTCCCCTCATTCACTACATCAAACTCCCCTCAGTCACTACATCACACTCCCCTCATTCACTACATCACACTCCCCTCATTCACTACATCACACTCCCCTCATTCACTACATCACACTCCCCTCATTCACTACATCACACTCCCCTCATTCACTGCATCACACTCCCCTCAGTCACGACATCACACTCCCCTCATTCACTACATCGCACTCCCCTCATTCACTACATCGCACTCCCCTCATTCACTACATCGCAATCCCCTCATTCACTACATCGCACTCCCCTCATTCACTGCATCTCACTCCCCTCATTCACTACATCACACGCCCCTCATTCACTACATCACACTCCCCTCATTCACTACATCACACTCCCCTCATTCACTGCATCACACTCCCCTCATTCACTACATCACACTCCCCTCATTCACTACATCACACGCCCCTCATTCACTACATCACACTCCCCTCATTCCCTGCATCACACTCCCATCATTCACTACATCACACTCCCCTCATTCACTACATCACAATCCCCTCATTCACTGCATCACACTCCTCTCATTCACTACATCACACTCCCCTCATTCACTACATCACACTCCCCTCATTCACTACATCACACTCCCCTCATTCACTACATCACACACCCCTCATTCACTACATCACGCACCCCTCATTCACTACATCACACACCCCTCATTCACTACATCACACACCCCTCATTCACTACATCACGCTCCCCTCATTCACTACACCACACTCCCCTCATTCACTACATCACACACCCCTCATTCACTGCATCACACACCCCTCATTCACTACATCACACTCCCCTCAATCACTACACCACACTCCCCTCATTCACTACATCACACTCACCTCATTTCACTACATCACACTCCCCTCATTCACTACATCACCTTCCCCTGATTCACTACATCACACTCCCATCATTCACAACATCACACTCCCCTCATTCACTGCATCACACTCCCCTCATTCACTGCATCACACTCCCCTCATTCACTGCATCACACTCTCCTCATTCACTACATCGCACTCCCCTCATTCACTACATCCCACTCCCCTCATTCACTACATCAGACTCCCCTCATTCACTACATCACACTCCCCTCATTCACTACATCACTCTTCCCTCATTCACTGCTTCACATACCCCTCATTCACTACATCACACTCCCCTCATTCACTACATCACACTCCCCTCATTCACTACATCACACTCCGCTCATTCACTACATCACACTCCCCTCATTCACTACATCAGACTCCCCTCATTCACTACATCACACTCCCCTCATTCACTACATCACTCTTCCCTCATTCACTGCTTCACATACCCCTCATTCACTACATCACACTCCCCTCATTCACTACATCACACTCCCCTCATTCACTACATCACACTCTGCTCATTCACTACATCACACTCCCCTCATTCACTACATCACACTCCCCTCATTCACTACATCAGACTCCCCTCATTCACTACATCACACTCCCCTCATTCACTGCATCGCACTCCCCTCATTCACTGCATCACACGCCCCTCATTCACTCCATCACACTCCCCGAATTCACGACATCACACTCCCCGACTTCACGACATCACACTCCCCTCATTCACTGCATCACACTCCCCTCATTCACTACATCACACTCCCCTCATTCATTACATCACACTCCCCTCATTCACTACATCACACTCCCCTCATTCACTACATCACACTCCCCTCATTCACTACATCACACTCCCCTCATTCACTACATCACACTCCCCTCATTCACTACATCACACTCCCCTCATTCACTACATCACACTCCCCTCATTCACAACATCACACGCCCCTCATTCACTACATCACACTCCCCTCATTCACTGCATCACACTCCCCTCATTCACTACATCACACTCCCCTCATTCACTACATCACACTCCCCTCATTCACTACATCACACTCCTCTCATTCACTACATCACACTCCCCTCATTCACTACATCACACTCCCCTCATTCACTACATCACACTCCCCTCATTCACTGCATCACACTCCCCTCATTCACTACATCACACGCCCCTCATTCACTACATCACGCTCCCCTCATTCACTACACCACCCTCCCCTCATTCACTACATCACACACCCCTCATTCACTACATCACACACCCCTCATTCACAACATCACACTCCCCTCATTCACTACATCACACACCCCTCATTCACTACACCACACTCCCCTCATTCACTACATCACACACCACTCATTCACTACATCACACACCCCTCATTCACAACATCACGCTCCCCTCATTCACTACACCACACTCCCCTCATTCACTACATCACACACCCCTCATTCACTACATCACACACCCCTCATTCACTACATCACACTCCCCTCAATCACTACACCACACTCCCACCATTCACTACATCACACTCCCCTCATTTCACTACATCACACTCCCCTCATTCACTACATCACCTTCCCCTGATTCACTTCATCACACTCCCATCATTCACTACATCACACTCCCCTCATTCACTGCATCACACTCCCCTCATTCACTGCATCACACTCCCCTCATTCACTACATCACACTCTCCTCATTCACTACATCGCACTCCCCTCATTCACTACATCCCACTCCCCTCATTCACTACATCAGACTCCCCTCATTCACTACATCACACTCCCCTCATTCACTACATCACTCTTCCCTCATTCACTGCTTCACATACCCCTCATTCACGACATCACACTCCCCTCATTCACTACATCACACTCCCCTCATTCACTACATCACACTCCGCTCATTCACTACATCACACTCTCCTCATTCACTACATCACACTCCACTCATTCACTACATCACACTACCCTCATTCACTACATCACACTCCCCTCATTCACTACATCACACTCCCCTCATTCACTACATCACACTCTCCTCATTCACTACATCACACTCCACTCATTCACTACATCGCACTCCCCTCATTCACTACATCACACTACCCTCATTCACTACATCACACGCCCCTCATTCACTACATCACACTTCCCTCATTCACTACATCACACTACCCTCATTCACTACATCACACTCCCCTCATTCACTACATCACACTGCCCTCATTCACTACATCACACTCCGCTCATTCACTACATCACACTCCCCTCATTCACTACATCACACTCCCCGCATTCACTACATCACACTGCCCTCATTCACTACATCACACTCCCCTCATTCACGACATCACACTCCCCTCATTTACTACATCACACTCCGCTCATTCACTACATCACACTCCCCTCATTCACTACATCACACTCCCCTCATTCACTACATCGCACTCCACTCATTCACTACATCACACTCCCCTCATTCACTGCATCACACTCCCCTCATTCACTACATCGCACTCCACTCATTCACTACATCACACTCCCCTCATTCACTACATCGCACTCCACTCATTCACTACATCACACTCCCCTCATTCACTACATCGCACTCCACTCATTCACTACATCACACTCCGCTCATTCACTACATCGCACTCCACTCATTCACTACATCACACTCCCCACATTCACTGCATCACACTCCCCTCATTCTCTGCATCACACTCCCCTCATTCACTGCATCACACTCCCCTCATTCTCTGCATCACACTCCCCTCATTCACTACATCACACTCCCCTCATTCACTACATCACACTCTCCTCATTCACTACATCACACTCCGCTCATTCACTACATCACTCCCCTCATTCACTACATCACACTCCCCTCATTCACTACATCACACTCCAATCATTCACTACATCACACTACCCTAATTCACTACATCACACTCCCCTCATTCACTACATCACACTCTCCTCATTCACTGCATCACACTCTGCTCATTCACTACATCACTCCCCTCATTCACTACATCCCACTCCCCTCATTCACTGCATCGCACTCCCCTCATTCTCTGCATCACTCTCCCCTCATTCACTACATCGCACTCCCCTCATTCACTGCATCGCACTCCCCTCATTCACTACATCACACTCCACTCATTCACTATATCACACTACCCTCATTCACTACATCACACTCCCCGCATTCACTACATCACACTCCCCTCATTCACGACATCACTCTACCCTCATTCACTACATCACACTCTCCTCATTTACTACATCACACTCCCCTCATTCACCACATCACTCCCCTCATTCACTATATCACACTCCCCTCATTCACTACATCACACTCCCCTCATTCACTACATCACACTCTCCTCATTCACTACATCACACTCCGCTCATTCACTACATCACTCCCCTCATTCACTACATCACACTCCCCTCATTCACTACATCACACTCCAATCATTCACTACATCACACTACCCTAATTCACTACATCACACTCCCCTCATTCACTACATCACACTCTCCTCATTCACTGCATCACACTCTGCTCATTCACTACATCACTCCCCTCATTCACTACATCCACTCCCCTCATTCACTACATCGCACTCCACTCATTCACTACATCGCACTCCACTCATTCACTACATCACACTCCCCGCATTCACGACATCACACTCCCCTCATTCACTACATCACTCTCCCCTCATTCACTACATCACACTCACCTCATTCACTACATCACAATCCCCTCATTCACTACATCACACTCCCCTCATTCACTGCATCGCACTCCCCTCATTCTCTGCATCACTCTCCCCTCATTCACTACATCGCACTCCCCTCATTCACTGCATCGCACTCCCCTCATTCACTACATCACACTCCACTCATTCACTATATCACACTACCCTCATTCACTACATCACACTCCCCGCATTCACTACATCACACTCCCCTCATTCACGACATCACTCTCCCCTCATTCACTACATCACACTCTCCTCATTTACTACATCACACTCCCCTCATTCACCACATCACTCCCCTCATTCACTACATCACACTCCCCTCATTCACTACATCACACTCCCCTCATTCACTACATCACTCTCCCCTCCTTCACTACATCACACTCCCCTCATTCACTGCATCACACTCCCCTCATTCACTACATCACACTCCCCTCATTCACTACATCACACTCCCCTCATTCACTACATCACACTCCACTCATTCACTACATCACACTCCCCTCATTCACTACATCACACTCCCCTCATTCACTGCATCACACTCCCCTCATTCACTACATCACACTCCCCTCGTTCAGTACATCACACTCCCCTCATTCACTGCATCACACTCCCCTCATTCTCTGCATCACACTCCCCTCATTCACTACATCACTCTCCCCTCATTCACTACATCACACTCCCCTCATTCACTGCATCACACTCCCCTCATTCACTACATCGCACTCCACTCATTCACTACGTTACACTCCCCTCATTCACTGCATCACACTCCCCTCATTCACTACATCACACTCCCCTCATTCACATCACACTCCCCTCATTCACTACATCACACTCCCCTCATTCACTACATCACGCTCCCCTCATTCACTACACCACACTCCCCTCATTCACTACATCACACACCCCTCATTCACTACATCACACACCCCTCATTCACATCATCACACTCCCCTCATTCACTACATCACACACCCCTCATTCACTACATCACACACCCCTCATTCACTACACCACACTCCCCTCATTCACTACATCACACACCCCTCATTCACTACATCACACACCCCTCATTCACTACATCACGCTCCCCTCATTCACTACACCACACTCCCCTCATTCACTACATCACACACCCCTCATTCACTACATCACACACCCCTCATTCACTGCATCACACTCCCCTCATTCACTACATCACACTCCCCTCATTTCACTACATCACACTCCCCTCATTCACCACATCACCTTCCCCTCATTCACTACATCACACTCCCATCATTCACTGCATCACACTCCCCTCATTCACTACATCACACTCCCCTCATTCACTACATCACACTCCGTTCATTCACTACATCACACTCCGCTCATTCACTACATCACACTCCCCTCATTCACTACATCACACTCCCCTCATTCACTACATCACACTTCCCTCATTCACTACATCACACTCTCCTCATTCACGACATCGCACTCCCCTCATTCACTACATCCCACTCCCCTCATTCACTACATCAGATTCCCTCATTCACTACATCACACTCCCCTCATTCACTACATCTCTCTTCCCTCATTCACTGCTTCACATAACCCTCATTTACTACATCACACTCCCCTCATTCACTACATCACACTCCCCTCATTCACTACATCACACTCCCCTCATTTACTACATCACACTCCGCTCATTCACTACATCACACTCCCCTCATTCACTACATCACTCTTCCCTCATTCACTGCTTCACATACCCCTCATTCACTACATCACACTTCCCTCATTCACAACATCACACTACCCTCATTCACTATATCACACTCCCCTCATTCACTACATCACACTCACCTCATTCACTATATCACACTCTCCTCATTCACTACATCACACTCCACTCATTCACTACATCACACTCCACTCATTCACTACATCACACTACCCTCATTCACTACATCACACTCCCCTCATTCACTACATCACACTCCCCTCATTCACTACATCACACTGCCCTCATTCACTATATCACACTCCTCTCATTCACTACATCACACTCCTCTCATTCACTACATCACACTCCCCTCATTCACTACATCACACTGCCCTCATTCACTACATCACACTCCGCTCATTCACTACATCACACTCCCCTCATTCACTACATCACACTCCCCTCATTCACTACATCACACTCCCCTCATTCACTACATCGCACTCCACTCATTCACTACATCACACTCGCCTCATTCACTGCATCACACTCCCCTCATTCACTACATCGCACTCCACTCATTCACTACATCACACTCCCCTCATTCACTGCATCGCACTCCACTCATTCACTACATCACACTCCCCTCATTCACGACATCACACTCCCCTCATTCACTACATCGCACTCCACTCATTCACTACATCACACTCCCCTCATTCACTACATCGCACTCCACTCATTCACTACATCACACTCCCCTCATTCACTACATCGCACTCCACTCATTCACTACATCACACTCCCCACATTCACTGCATCACACTCCCCTCATTCTCTGCATCACACTCCCCTCATTCACTGCATCACACACCCCTCATTCTCTGCATCATTCTCCCCTCATTCACTACATCACACTCCCCTCATTCACTACATCACACTCTCCTCATTCACTACATCACACTCCGCTCATTCACTACATCACACTCCCCTCATTCACTGCATCACACTCCCCTCATTCACTACATCACACTCCCCTCATTCACTACATCACACTTCCCTCAATCATTAATCACACTCCCCTCATTCACTACATCACACTCCCCTCATTCACTACATCACACTCCCCTCATTCACTACATCACACTCCCCTCATTCACTGCATCACACTCCCCTCATTCACTGCATCACACGCCCCTCATTCACTCCATCACACTCCCCGAATTCACGACATCACACTCCCCTCATTCACGACATCACACTCCCCTCATTCACTGCATCACACTCCCCTCATTCACTACATCACACTCCCCTCATTCATTACATCACACTCCCCTCATTCACTACATCAAACTCCCCTCAGTCACTACATCACACTCCCCTCATTCACTACATCACACTCCCCTCATTCACTACATCACACTCCCCTCATTCACTACATCACACTCCCCTCATTCACTACATCACACTCCCCTCATTCACTGCATCACACTCCCCTCAGTCACGACATCACACTCCCCTCATTCACTACATCGCACTCCCCTCATTCACTACATCGCACTCCCCTCATTCACTACATCGCAATCCCCTCATTCACTACATCGCACTCCCCTCATTCACTGCATCTCACTCCCCTCATTCACTACATCACACGCCCCTCATTCACTACATCACACTCCCCTCATTCACTACATCACAATCCCCTCATTCACTGCATCACACTCCTCTCATTCACTACATCACACTCCCCTCATTCACTACATCACACTCCCCTCATTCACTACATCACACTCCCCTCATTCACTACATCACACACCCCTCATTCACTACATCACGCACCCCTCATTCACTACATCACACACCCCTCATTCACTACATCACACACCCCTCATTCACTACATCACGCTCCCCTCATTCACTACACCACACTCCCCTCATTCACTACATCACACACCCCTCATTCACTGCATCACACACCCCTCATTCACTACATCACACTCCCCTCAATCACTACACCACACTCCCCTCATTCACTACATCACACTCACCTCATTTCACTACATCACACTCCCCTCATTCACTACATCACCTTCCCCTGATTCACTACATCACACTCCCATCATTCACAACATCACACTCCCCTCATTCACTGCATCACACTCCCCTCATTCACTGCATCACACTCCCCTCATTCACTGCATCACACTCCGCTCATTCACTGCATCACACTCTCCTCATTCACTACATCGCACTCCCCTCATTCACTACATCCCACTCCCCTCATTCACTACATCAGACTCCCCTCATTCACTACATCACACTCCCCTCATTCACTACATCACTCTTCCCTCATTCACTGCTTCACATACCCCTCATTCACTACATCACACTCCCCTCATTCACTACATCACACTCCCCTCATTCACTACATCACACTCCGCTCATTCACTACATCACACTCCCCTCATTCACTACATCAGACTCCCCTCATTCACTACATCACACTCCCCTCATTCACTACATCACTCTTCCCTCATTCACTGCTTCACATACCCCTCATTCACTACATCACACTCCCCTCATTCACTACATCACACTCCCCTCATTCACTACATCACACTCTGCTCATTCACTACATCACACTCCCCTCATTCACTACATCACACTCCCCTCATTCACTACATCAGACTCCCCTCATTCACTACATCACACTCCCCTCATTCACTGCATCGCACTCCCCTCATTCACTGCATCACACGCCCCTCATTCACTCCATCACACTCCCCGAATTCACGACATCACACTCCCCGAATTCACGACATCACACTCCCCTCATTCACTGCATCACACTCCCCTCATTCACTACATCACACTCCCCTCATTCATTACATCACACTCCCCTCATTCACTACATCAAACTCCCCTCAGTCACTACATCACACTCCCCTCATTCACTACATCACACTCCCCTCATTCACGACATCACACTCCCCTCATTCACTACATCACACTCCCCTCATTCACTGCATCACACTCCCCTCAGTCACTACATCACACTCCCCTCATTCACTACATCGCACTCCCCTCATTCACTGCATCGCACTCCCCTCATTCACTACATCGCACACCCCTCATTCACTACATCACACTCCCCTCATTCACTACATCACACTCCCCTCATTCACTACATCACACTCCCCTCATTCACAACATCACACGGCCCTCATTCACTACATCACACTCCCCTCATTCACTGCATCACACTCCCCTCATTCACTACATCACACTCCCCTCATTCACTACATCACACTCCCCTCATTCACTACATCACACTCCTCTCATTCACTACATCACACTCCCCTCATTCACTACATCACACTCCCCTCATTCACTACATCACACTCCCCTCATTCACTGCATCACACTCCCCTCATTCACTACATCACACGCCCCTCATTCACTACATCACGCTCCCCTCATTCACTACACCACCCTCCCCTCATTCACTACATCACACACCCCTCATTCACTACATCACACACCCCTCATTCACAACATCACACTCCCCTCATTCACTACAGCACACACCCCTCATTCACTACATCACACACCCCTCATTCACTACACCACACTCCCCTCATTCACTACATCACACACCACTCATTCACTACATCACACACCCCTCATTCACAACATCACGCTCCCCTCATTCACTACACCACACTCCCCTCATTCACTACATCACACACCCCTCATTCACTACATCACACACCCCTCATTTACTACATCACACTCCCCTCAATCACTACACCACACTCCCACCATTCACTACATCACACTCCCCTCATTTCACTACATCACACTCCCCTCATTCACTACATCACCTTCCCCTGATTCACTTCATCACACTCCCATCATTCACTACATCACACTCCCCTCATTCACTGCATCACACTCCCCTCATTCACTGCATCACACTCCCCTCATTCACTGCATCACACTCCGCTCATTCACTACATCACACTCTCCACATTCACTACATCGCACTCCCCTCATTCACTACATCCCACTCCCCTCATTCACTACATCAGACTCCCCTCATTCACTACATCACACTCCCCTCATTCACTACATCACTCTTCCCTCATTCACTGCTTCACATACCCCTCATTCACTACATCACACTCCCCTCATTCACTACATCACACTCCCCTCATTCACTACATCACACTCCCCTCATTCACTACATCACACTCCCCTCATTCACAACATCACACGCCCCTCATTCACTACATCACACTCCCCTCATTCACTGCATCACACTCCCCTCATTCACTACATCACACTCCCCTCATTCACTACATCACACTCCCCTCATTCACTACATCACACTCCTCTCATTCACTACATCACACTCCCCTCATTCACTACATCACACTCCCCTCATTCACTACATCACACTCCCCTCATTCACTGCATCACACTCCCCTCATTCACTACATCACACGCCCCTCATTCACTACATCACGCTCCCCTCATTCACTACACCACCCTCCCCTCATTCACTACATCACACACCCCTCATTCACTACATCACACACCCCTCATTCACAACATCACACTCCCCTCATTCACTACATCACACACCCCTCATTCACTACATCACACACCCCTCATTCACTACACCACACTCCCCTCATTCACTACATCACACACCACTCATTCACTACATCACACACCCCTCATTCACAACATCACGCTCCCCTCATTCACTACACCACACTCCCCTCATTCACTACATCACACTCCCCTCATTCACTGCATCACACTCCCCTCATTCTCTGCATCACACTCCCCTCATTCACTACATCACACTCCCCTCATTCACTACATCACACTCTCCTCATTCACTACATCACACTCCGCTCATTCACTACATCACTCCCCTCATTCACTACATCACACTCCCCTCATTCACTACATCACACTCCAATCATTCACTACATCACACTACCCTAATTCACTACATCACACTCCCCTCATTCACTACATCACACTCTCCTCATTCACTGCATCACACTCTGCTCATTCACTACATCACTCCCCTCATTCACTACATCCCACTCCCCTCATTCACTACATCGCACTCCACTCATTCACTACATCGCACTCCACTCATTCACTACATCACACTCCCCGCATTCACGACATCACACTCCCCTCATTCACTACATCACTCTCCCCTCATTCACTACATCACACTCACCTCATTCACTACATCACAATCCCCTCATTCCCTACATCACACTCCCCTCATTCACTGCATCGCACTCCCCTCATTCTCTGCATCACTCTCCCCTCATTCACTACATCGCACTCCCCTCATTCACTGCATCGCACTCCCCTCATTCACTACATCACACTCCACTCATTCACTATATCACACTACCCTCATTCACTACATCACACTCCCCGCATTCACTACATCACACTCCCCTCATTCACGACATCACTCTACCCTCATTCACTACATCACACTCTCCTCATTTACTACATCACACTCCCCTCATTCACCACATCACTCCCCTCATTCACTACATCACACTCCCCTCATTCACTACATCACACTCCCCTCATTCACTACATCACACTCTCCTCATTCACTACATCACACTCCGCTCATTCACTACATCACTCCCCTCATTCACTACATCACACTCCCCTCATTCACTACATCACACTCCAATCATTCACTACATCACACTACCCTAATTCACTACATCACACTCCCCTCATTCACTACATCACTCTCTCCTCATTCACTGCATCACACTCTGCTCATTCACTACATCACTCCCCTCATTCACTACATCCCACTCCCCTCATTCACTACATCGCACTCCACTCATTCACTACATCGCACTCCACTCATTCACTACATCACACTCCCCGCATTCACGACATCACACTCCCCTCATTCACTACATCACTCTCCCCTCATTCACTACATCACACTCACCTCATTCACTACATCACAATCCCCTCATTCACTACATCACACTCCCCTCATTCACTGCATCGCACTCCCCTCATTCTCTGCATCACTCTCCCCTCATTCACTACATCGCACTCCCCTCATTCACTGCATCGCACTCCCCTCATTCACTACATCACACTCCACTCATTCACTATATCACACTACCCTCATTCACCACATCACACTCCCCGCATTCACTACATCACACTCCCCTCATTCACGACATCACTCTCCCCTCATTCACTACATCACACTCTCCTCATTTACTACATCACACTCCCCTCATTCACCACATCACTCCCCTCATTCACTACATCACACTCCCCTCATTCACTACATCACACTCCCCTCATTCACTACATCACTCTCCCCTCCTTCACTACATCACACTCCCCTCATTCACTGCATCACACTCCCCTCATTCACTACATCACACTCCCCTCATTCACTACATCACACTCCCCTCATTCACTACATCACACTCCCCTCATTCACTACATCACACTCCCCTCATTCACTGCATCACACTCCCCTCATTCACTACATCACACTCCCCTCGTTCAGTACATCACACTCCCCTCATTCACTGCATCACACTCCCCTCATTCTCTGCATCACACTCCCCTCATTCACTACATCACTCTCCCCTCATTCACTACATCACACTCCCCTCATTCACTGCATCACACTCCCCTCATTCACTACATCGCACTCCACTCATTCACTACGTTACACTCCCCTCATTCACTGCATCACACTCCCCTCATTCACTACATCACACTCCCCTCATTCACTACATCACTCTCCCCTCATTCACTACATCACACTCCACTCATTCACTGCATCACACTCCCCTCATTCTCTGCATCACACTCCCCTCATTCACAACATCACACTCCCGTCATTCACTGCATCACACTCCCCTCATTCACTGCATCACACTCCCCTCATTCACTACATTACACTCCCCTCATTCACTACATCACACTCACCTCATTCACTACTTCACACCCCCCTCATTCACTACATCACTCTCCCCTCATTCACTACATCACACTCCCCTCATTCACTGCATCGCACTCCCCTCATTAACTACTTCACACTCCCCTCATTCACTACATCGCACTCCACTCATTCACTACATTGCACTCCACTCATTCACTACATCACACTCCCCTCATTCACTACATCACACTCCCCTCATTCACTACATCGCACTCCACTCATTCACTACATTACACTCCCCTCATTCACTACATCACACTCCCCTCATTCACTGCATCACACTCCCCTCATTCACTGCATCACACACCACTCATTCACTGCATCAAACTCCCCTGATTCACTACATCACACTCACCTCATTCACTACTTCACACCCCCCTCATTCACTACATCACTCTCCCCTCATTCACTACATCACACTCCCCTCATTCACTGCATCACACTCCCCTCATTCACTACATCACACTCCCCTCATTCACTACATCACACTCACCTCATTCACTACTTCACACCCCCCTCATTCACTACATCACTCTCCCCTCATTCACTACATCACACTCCCCTCATTCACTGCATCACACTCCCCTCATTCACTACATCACACTCCCCTCATTCACTACATCGCACTCCACTCATTCACTACATTGCACTCCACTCATTCACTACATCACACTCCCCTCATTCACTACATCACACTCCCCTCATTCACTACATCGCACTCCACTCATTCACTACATTACACTCCCCTCATTCACTACATCACACTCCCCTCATTCACTGCATCACACTCCCCTCATTCACTGCATCACACACCACTCATTCACTGCATCAAACTCCCCTGATTCACTTCATCACACTCCCCTCATTCACTTCATCACACTCCCCTCATTCACTACATCACACTCCCCTCAATCACTACATCACACTCCCCTCATTCACTACATCACACTCCCCTCATTCGCTACATCACACTCCCCTCATTCACTACATCCCACTCCCCTCATTCACTGCATCACACTCCCCTCATTCACTACATCACACTCGCCTCATTCACTACATCACACTCCCCTCATTCACTACATCACACTCCCCTCATTCACTACATCACACTCCCCTCATTCACTGCATCACAATCCCCTCAATCACTGCATCACACTCCCCTCATTCACGACATCAAACTCCCCTCATTCACTACATCACACTCCCCTGATTCACGACATCACACTCCCCTCATTCACTACATCCCACTCCCCTCATTCACTGCATCACACTCCCCTCATTCACTACATCACACTCCCCTCATTCACTGCATCACAATCCCCTCAATCACTACATCAAACTCCCCTCATTCACTACATCACACTCCCCTCATTCACTACATCACACTCCCCTCATTCACTGCATCACACTCCCCTCATTCAATGCATCACACTCCCCTCATTCACTACATCACACTCCCCTCATTCACTACATCACACTCCACTGATTCACTGCATCACACTCCCCTCATTCACTACAGCACACTCTCCTCATTCACGACATCACACTCCCCTCATTCACTACATCACACTCCCCTCATTCACTACATCACACGCCCCTCATTCACTACCTCACACTCCGCTAATTCACTACATCACACTCCCCTCATTCACTACATCACACTCCCCTCATTCACTACATCACACTCCCCTCATTCACTACATCACATTCCCCTCATTCACTGCATCACACACCCCTCATTCACTGCATCACATTCCCCTCATTCACTACATCACATTCCCCTCATTCACTACATCACACTCCCCTCATTCACTACATCACACTCCCCTCAGTCACTGCATCACACTCCCCTCATTCACTACATCACACTGCACTCATTCACTACATTGCACTCCACTCATTCACTACATCACACTCCCCGCATTCACATCACACTCCCCTCATTCACTACATCACTCTCCCCTCATTCACTATATCACACTCCCCTCATTCACTACATCACTCTCCCCTCATTTACTACATCACACTCCCCTCATTCACTACATCACTCTCCCCTCATTCACTACATCACACTCCCCGCATTCACATCACACTCCCCTCATTCACTGCATCACTCTCCCCTCATCACTAAATCACACTCCCCTCATTCACTACATCACACTCCCCTCATTCACTGCATCACACTCCCCTCATTCACTACATCACACTCCCCTCATTCACTACATCACATCCCCTCATTCACTACATCACACTCCCCTCATTCACTGCATCACACTCCCCTCATTCACTGCATCACACTCCCCTCATTCTCTGCATCACACTCCCCTCATTCACTGCATCTCACTCCCCTCATTCACTGCATCACACTCCACTCATTCACTGCATCACACTCCCCTCATTCACTAAATCACACTCCCCTCATTCACTACATCACACTCCCCTCATTCACTACATCACACTCCCCTCATTCACTACATCACACTCCCCTCATTCGCTACATCACACTCCCCTCATTCGCTACATCACACTCCCCTCATTCACTATATCACACTCCCCTCATTCACTACATCACTCCCCTCATTCACTACATCACACTCCCCTCATTCACTCCATCGCACTCCCCTCATTCACTACATCACACTCCCCTTATTCACTACATCACAATCCCCTCATTCATAACATCACACTCCCCTCATTCACTACTTCACCTTCCCCTCATTCACTACATCGCACTCCCCTCATTCACTACATCGCACTCCCCTCATTCACCACATTGCACTCCCCTCATTCACTACATCGCACTCCCCTCATTCACTGCATCGCACTCTCCTCATTCACTACATCACAATTCCCTCATTCACTACATCACACTCCCCTCATTCACTACATCACACTCCCCTCATTCACTACATCAAACTGCCCTCATTCACTACATCGCACTCCACTCATTCACTACATCACACTCCCCTCATTCACGACATCACTCTCCCCTCAGTCACTACATTACACTCCCCTCATTCACTGCATCAGACTCCCCTAATTCTCTGCATCACACTCCCCTCATTCACTACATCACACTCCCCTCATTCTCTGCATCACACTCCCCTCATTCACTGCATCACACTCCCCTCATTCACTGCATCACACTCCACTCATTCACTACATCACACTCCCCTGATTCACTACATCACACTCCCCTCATTCACTGCATCACACTCCACTCATTCACTACATCACACTCCCCTCATTCACTACATCACACTCCCCTCATTCACTACATCACTCTCCCCTCATTCACTACATCACACTCCCCTCATTCACTACATCACACTCCCCTCATTCACTGCATCACACTCCCCTCATTCACTGCATCACACACCCCTCATTCACTACATCACACACTCCTCATTCACTACATCACACTCCCCTCATTCACTACAGCACACTCCCCTCATTCACTTCATCCAACTTCCCTCATTCACTACATCACACTCCCCTTATTCACTCCTTCACACTCCCCTCATTCACTGCATCACACTCCCCTCATTCACTGCATCACTCTCCCCTCATTCACTACATCGCACTCCCCTCATTCACTGCATCGCACTCCCCTCATTCACTGCATCACACTCCACTCATTCACTATATCACACTACCCTCATTCACTACATCACACTCCCGCATTCACTACATCACACTCCCCTCATTCACTACATCACACTCCCCTCATTCACTACTTCACTCTCCCCTCATTCACTACATCACACTCTCCTCATTTACTACATCACACTCCCCTCATTCACTACATCACTCCCCTCATTCACTACATCACACTCCCCTCATTAACTACATCACACTTCCCTCATTCACTACATCACACTCCCCTCATTCACTGCATTACACTCCCCTCATTCACTACATCACACTCCCCTCATTCACTACATCACACTCCCCTCATTCACTACATCACACTCCCCTCATTCACTACATCACACTCCCCTCATTCACTACATCACACTCCCCTCATTCACTGCATCACACTCCCCTCATTCACTACATCACTCCCCCCTCATTCACTACATCGCACTCCACTCATTCACTACGTTACACTCCCCTCATTCACTGCATCACACTCCCCTCATTCACTACATCACACTCCCCTCATTCACTACATCACTCTCCCCTCTTTCACGACATCACACTCCCCTCATTCACTGCATCACACTCCCCTCATTCTCTGCATCACACTCACCTCATTCACAACATCACACTCCCCTCATTCACTGCATCACACTCCCCTCATTCACTGCATCACACTCCCCTCATTCACTACATCACACTCCCCTCATTCACTACATCAATCTCCCGTCATTCACTACATCACACTCCCCTCATTCACTACATCACACTCCCCTCATTCACTACATCACACTCCCCTCATTCACTACATCACTCTCCCCTCATTCACTACATCACACTCCCCTCATTCACTGCATCACACTCCCCTCATTCACTGCATCACACTCCCCTCATTCACTACATCACACTCCCCTCATTCACTACATCGCACTCCACTCATTCACTACATTACACTCCACTCATTCACTACATCACACTCCCCTCATTCACTACATCACACTCCCCTCATTCACTACATCGCACTCCACTCATTCACTACATTACACTCCCCTCATTCACTACATCACACTCCCCTCATTCACTGCATCACACTCCCCTCATTCACTGCATCACACATCACTCATTCACTGCAGCAAACTCCACTGATTCACTTCATCACACTCCCCTCATTCACTTCATCACACTCCCCTCATTCACTGCATCACACTCCCCTCAATCACTACATCACACTCCCCTCATTCACTACATCACACTCCCCTCATTCGCTACATCACACTCCCCTCATTCACTACATCCCACTCCCCTCATTCACTGCATCACACTCCCCTCATTCACTACATCACACTCCCCTCATTCACTACATCCCACTCCCCTCATTCACTGCATCACACTCCCCTCATTCACTACATCACACTCCCCTCATTCACTGCATCACAATCCCCTCAATCACTGCATCACACTCCCCTCATTCACTACATCAGACTCCCCTCATTCACTACATCACACTCCCCTCATTCACTACATCACACTCCCCTCATTCAATGCATCACACTCCCCTCATTCACTACATCACACTCCCCTCATTCACTACATCACACTCCACTGATTCACTGCATCACACTCCCCTCATTCACTACAGCACACTCTCCTCATTCACGACATCACACTCCCCTCATTCACTACATCACAGTCCCCTCATTCACTACATCACACGCCCCTCATTCACTACCTCACACTCCGCTAATTCACTACATCACACTCCCCTCATTCACTACATCACACTCCCCTCATTCACTACATCACATTCCCCTCATTCACTACATCACACACCCCTCATTCACTACATCACATTCCCCTCATTCACTACATCACACTCCCCTCATTCACTACATCACACTCACCTCATTCACTGCATCACACTCCCCTCATTCACTACATCACACTGCACTCATTCACTACATTGCACTCCACTCATTCACTACATCACACTCCCCGCATTCACATCACACACCCCTCATTCACTACATCACACTCCCCTCATTCACTACATCACACTCCCCTCATTCACTACATCACATCCCCTCATTCACGACATCACACTCCCCTCATTCACTGCATCACACTCCCCTCATTCTCTGCATCACACTCCCCTCATTCACTACATCTCACTCCCCTCATTCACTGCATCACACTCCACTCATTTACTGCATCACACTCCCCTCATTCACTACATCACACTCCCCTCATTCACTACATCACACTCCCCTCATTCGCTACACCACACTCCCCTCATTCGCTGCATCACACTCCCCTCATTCGCTACATCACACTCCCCTCATTCGCTACATCACACTCCCCTCATTCACTACATCACACTCCCCTCATTCACTACATCACTCCCCTCATTCACTACATCACACTCCCCTCATTCACTACATCGCACTCCCCTCATTCACTACATCACACTCCCATTATTCACTACATCACACTCCCCTCATTCATAACATCACACTCCCCTCATTCACTACTTCACCTTCCCCTCATTCACTACATCGCACTCCCCTCATTCACTACATCGCACTCCCCTCATTCACTACATTGCACTCCCCTCATTCACTACATCGCACTCCCCTCATTCACTACATCACACTGTCCTCATTCACTGCATCGTACTCCCCTCATTCACTACATCACACTCCCCTCATTCACTACATCACAATTCCCTCATTCACTACATCACACTCCCCTCATTCACTACATCACACTCCC
The DNA here is from genome assembly GCF_052327205.1 of Somniosus microcephalus. Lineage (NCBI taxonomy): Eukaryota > Metazoa > Chordata > Chondrichthyes > Squaliformes > Somniosidae > Somniosus > Somniosus microcephalus. The sequence continues at coordinate 52,211,523 of NW_028225181.1, forward strand.
CTCATTCACTCCATCACACTGCCCTCATTCACTACATCGCACTCCACTCATTCACTACATCACACTCCCCGCATTCACTCCATCACACTCCCCTCATTCACTACATCACTCTCCCCTCAGTCACTACATCACACTCCCCTCATTCACTGCATCAGACTCCCCTAATTCTCTGCATCACACTCCCCTCATTCACTACATCACACTCCCCTCATTCACTGCATCACACTCCACTCATTCACTACATCACACTCCCCTGATTCACTACATCACACTCCCCTCATTCACTGCATCACACTCCACTCATTCACTACATCACACTCCCCTCATTCACTACATCACACTCCCCTCATTCATACATCACTCTCCCCTCATTCACTACATCACACTCCCCTCATTCACTACATCACACTCCCCTCATTCACTGCATCACACTCCCCTCATTCACTGCATCACACACCCCACATTCACTACATCACACACCCCTCATTTACTACATCACACTCCCCTCATTCACTACAGCACACTCCCCTCATTCACTTCATCCAGCTTCCCTCATTCACTACATCACACTCCCCTTATTCACTACTTCACACTCCCCTCATTCACTGCATCACTCTCCCCTCATTCACTACATCACTCTCCCCTCAGTCACTACATCACACTCCCCTCATTCACTGCATCAGACTCCCCTAATTCTCTGCATCACACTCCCCTCATTCACTACATCACACTCCCCTCATTCTCTGCATCACACTCCCCTCATTCACTGCATCACACTCCCCTCATTCACTGCATCACACTCCACTCATTCACTGCATCACACTCCCCTGATTCACTACATCACACTCCCCTCATTCACTGCATCACACTCCACTCATTCACTACATCACACTCCCCTCATTCACTACATCACACTCCCCTCATTCACTACATCACTCTCCCCTCATTCACTACATCACACTCCCCTCATTCACTACATCACACTCCCCTCATTCACTGCATCACACTCCCCTCATTCACTGCATCACACACCCCTCATTCACTGCAACACACACCCCTCATTTACTACATCACACTCCCCTCATTCACTACAGCACACTCCCCTCATTCACTTCATCCAGCTTCCCTCATTCACTACATCACACTCCCCTTATTCACTACTTCACACTCCCCTCATTCACTGCATCACACTCCCCTCATTCACTGCATCACACTCCCCTCATTCACTTCCTCACACTCCCCTCATTCACTACATCACACTCCCCTCATTCACTACATCGCACTCCCCTCATTCACTACATCACACTCCCCTCATTCACTGCATAACACTCCCCTCATTCACTACATCCCACTCCCCTCATTCACTGCATCACACTCCCCTCATTCACTACATCACTTTCTCCTGATTCACTACATCGCACTCCCCTCATTCACTGCATCGCACTCCCCTCATTCACTCCATCGCACTCCCCTCATTTACTACATCACACTCCCCTCATTCACTACATCACACTCCCCTCATTCACTGCATCACACTCCCCTCATTCACTACATCACACTCCCCTCATTCACTAAATCACACTCCCCTCATTCACTGCATCGTTGATATAAGGAATAGATTTGCCTTCCAAAGCTAGGCTTTTTTAACTTTAAAATCTGCAGCACATCTTTCCACATCCAGTCCCAACCAAAGCTGGAAAAGAACTGAATTTAAGGTGGCCACCACACATCATGTGACATCAACTACCAATGAGATTGCAACATATATCCCAAGGCAGTTAACAAACAACCAATCACAATACTTTTACTAAACAAGGAATAATCACCACATTCACCCCTCCTTTTAAAATATACTCCAACCTAAATAACCTTTACAATTTATAATTAATTATTTACAACTAAAACTATGCACAACAAGAGTAAAACTGTTTACATGACACAATGCTAAGTGAACAACAACAAATAATAACATTGCACATAAGTATTAAGTATCTCTCAACTAAAACAATATAATATAATATTTCAACAATTTTAAAACATTACTATCAATTTAAAAGTCCATTTTCAATCGGTCGACCAGATATCTTGTTCGTGTCGACCTTCTTAACCTTGGTGAAATTCCTTGCCCTCCCACACGAGAAGGCACAGAAGTATCTTCAGCAGGAAGGCTATCCATATCCCTATTTTCAACGGTTTCCAGATTAGAAATCCCATCAGAAGTTAAACTGGGACGGTCATAAACATCCATCAAGGGCTGACTAATCGAAGTATAATTACCTGCAATCGGATTGGAGACATTCGTAGTATCTGTAACAGCATCCACATTATCTAAATCATGACTATTGTTAATATCCTCAGAAGAGGGCTGGCCAGCACAAGGAGCCAAGTCTTTAATTGAAACGGTACTTTCTTTCCCATCTTGGAATCGAATATGAGCATATTGGGAATTTGCCTCCAACAGCTCCACCTCCTCCACTAAAGGATCATATTTTGACAATCTAACATGGCATCGAAGCAGCACAGGTCCCTGCATAGTAAGCCATGAAGGTACCGAATATCCCGTAGTAGATCTCCGCGGATAGTTAAAGAGCCTTTCATGGGGGGTCACATTAGTAGCCGTTGAAAGCAATGATCTAATGGAATGCAGGGCATCAGGCAGTACCATTTCCCACTGTGTATTCTTAAGGTTCCGGGATGCCAAAGCCAACATAACTGCCTTCCAGATCACCCCATTGTATCGTTCGCACTGTCCATTACCCTGGGGATTATACGGGGTAGTTCTGCTCATAGAAATTCCCCGACTCTGAAGATATTCCTTCAACTGGGAAGACATAAAATAACTTCCCTGATCCAAATGGATATACGCAGGCATCCCAAAGATGACAAAAAGTTGAGTCAGACATTTGATAACTGTAGCAGCTGATACATCTGCACCAGGAAAAGCAAAAGGGAACCTTGAAAACTCATCCACAACAGTAAAAATATATCGGTTTTGAGTAGTTGAAGGAAGAGGCCCCTTAAAATCGAAGCACAAACGTTCAAAAGGAGAAATAGCCTTTATAAGATGAGCTCGTTGAGGCTTAAAGAAATTCGGTTTACACCGAGCGCAGATAGAACATGATGAAGTCATCCGCTTGACGTCTTCAACTGAAAAGGGCAAATTCTTACTGCGTACGAAGTGTATCATCCTCGTAACCCCAGGATGACATAAGGCATTATGAAGATTAATAAGCGTATCTCCGTGAATCACAGAATAATAAACCCTCGACAGTGCATCAGCAGCAACATTATCCTTCCCCGGACGATAAACTATGTCAAAATGGTAACATGCCAACTCAATCCTCCATCTCATTATTTTATCATTTTTGATCTTTCCAAAATGTTTAACATCAAACATAAAGGACACAGATTTTTGATCAGTTACCAACGTGAAATGTCGCCCCGATAAATAATGTCTCCATTTACGCAATGCTTCTACTATTGCGTATGCCTCTTTCTCTATTGAAGAATGTCTTTTTTCACTATTGTTCAAAGTACGTGAGAAAAAGGCCACAGGTCTTCCATTTTGGTTCAGAGTAGCCCCAATTGCAAAATGAGAAGCATCCGTCTCAATCACAAAAGGAACCTGCTCATCAATAGAATGCACAACTGCTCCTAAAATATCCTTATTAAAATTCTCAAAACATGTCCTGGCCTCCCATGATAGAGGATATCTCGTAACCCGAATAAGAGGCTGGATCTTCCGTGAAAAATTTGCAATCCAATTAGAATAATAGGAAATCAGTCCAATAACTCGTTGCAAAGCCTTAGAATTAGTAGGATAAGGTAAATCAATCAATGGTCGCAGACGTTCTGGATCTGGTTTAATCTTGTTTCCCGAGATAATATACCCCAATAGATTTACCTCAGTAGTCGAAAAGATACATTTCTCTTTATTAAAAGTTAAACCAACTTTTTCTGCAGCTTGAAGGAATCTTTTTAAATTAGAATCATGCTCCACCCTTGATTTGCCACACACTGTGATGTCATCTAAGTATGAAAAGGTGTCAGAGAGGGAGTTATCACTTATAAAAGCATCCATTGCCCGTTGAAAACAAGCAACACCATTAGTAACACCAAATGGTATTCGTCAAAACTGATACAGCTATCCACCAGCCTCAAAGGCCGTATATGGTTGATCCTTCTTAACAATAGGAATCTGATGATAAGCACCCTTTAAGTCAATAGTGCTAAAAACCTTATACTGAGATACTTTATTGATAAGCTCATCAATCTTAGGCAAAGGGTACGCATCTAATTGAGTATACCTATTAATAGTTTGGGAATAGTCTATCACCATTCGTTTCTTGTGTCTCTCGTTAGTCGTGACAACTACCTGTGCTCGCCAAGGCGAACAACTAGGTTCAATGATTCCTTCCAATAAGAGACGTTGAACTTCAGAATTAATAAATTCTCTATCCTGACTACTATATCTTCTTGACTTGGTAGCAATTGGCTTACAATCCGGCATCAAATTGGAAAAAAGTGATAATGGAGAAATGGATAAAGAGGTTAATCCACAAATAGATAAAGGTGGCTTAGTCACTCCAAATGAAAGACTAAGAGACTCGTGTAACTGAAGCACATCATGTCCAATCAAAATATCCACACAGAGATTAGGCAAAACAGATAGGCATATATCAGTATACGTATTACCTAGAAGAATCATTTTCACAAAGCAACAACCAGCTATTTGTGAAGTAAGGGTCGTCTGAGCCATACACACCTGATACGTAACAGGCGAAATTTTCAAATGCTTCTCCTTCGCAAACTGAAGACTTATAAAACTCTCAGTACTGCCAGTATCTATAAGGGCCTTCACTTCCAACCCATTAACTTGAGCCGTAACTATAGCTTTGTTTAGGCCATGAGCAAATGCAGCAGAAATTGATGCAATAAACGCCCTATCTAAAGGCTAAATAGTCACAGAGGAGGAGGTGGTAGAGGAGGGCCCTCCCACACCAGGAGAGGAGGAGGTAATTGAACCTGATGATTTGCATACGCGTGCATAATGACCTCTCTTGCCGCATTTACTACACACAGCCTCCCGAGCAGGAGACTTCAGACGAGGGTGCCGGATATTCCCACAAAAATAACACTTCTGAATCCTAGAGGCAACAGCCGCCGAAGTAGAAACTGTTTCAGAATCTAGTAAACCACTCCCATTAAGTCCACATAATTCCTTTTCATCCGAAACTGCCGAAACCATAGTCGCAGGCCGATTAAAAAGAGCATAAGAATCCGAACTTCTCTGAGCCACATCCAATGTAGAAGCTTGCTCAAAAGCACTTTTAAGATCCAAAGTCTTATTTTCTAACAACCGCTGACGAATTGATCTAGACAGTAATCCATTAATAAAAGCATCCCGTACCGATTCTTCCTTATATTCTTCAGCCGTCACGGCCTTATATTTACAGTTAACACTAAGGCACCGAAGTGCTTGTAAATAAGTATCCAAAGATTCTCCCACCTGCTGACTACGGGCAGATAGAAGGTGACTTGCAAATACCTCATTCTTTGGTTTAACAAAAACCTTTTCCAATGTAGAAATAGCCACTTCATAAGTTTTACAGTCCAAAATATATTTATATACATCCGGAGCAATGTAGTTGATCAGCACATTCAGCTTATTTAGAGACTCTTGATCCAACACGCCCAAAAGGTTTTTAAATGTACAATACCAATGTTTCAATTTATCATCCACTCCAGCAGAATTAGGGTCAGCCTTGAATCGTTCTGGTTGAAGATATCGCTCCATTCTAACATAATGTTAATAAATTTAAATAAAGAATAGATTTGCCTTCCAAAGCTAGGCTTTATTAACTTTAGAATCTGCAGCACATCTTTCCACATCCAGTCCCAACCAAAGCTGGAAAAGAACTGAATTTAAGGTGGCCACCACACATCATGTGACATCAACTACCAATGAGATTACAACATATATCCCAAGGCAGTTAACAAACATTCAATCACAATACTTTTACTAAACAAGGAATAATCACCACAATCACACTCCCCTCATTCTCTGCATCACACTCCCCTCATTCACTACATCACATTCCCCTCATTCACTGCATCACACTCCCCTCATTTACTGCATCACACTCCACTCATTCACTACATCACACTCCCCTGATTCATTACATCACACTCCCCTCATTCACTACATCACACTCCCCTCATTCACTGCATCACACTCCCCTCATTCAATGCATCACACTCCCCTCATTCACTACATCACACTCCCCTCATTCACTACATCACACTCCCCTCAATCACGACATCACACTCCCCTCATTCACTACATCACACTCCCCTCATTCACTACATCACATTCCCCTCATTCACTGCATCACACTCCCCTCATTCACTACTTCACACTCCCCTCATTCACTACATCACACTCCCCACATTCACTACATCACACTCCCCTCATTCACGACATCACACTCTCCTCATTCACTACATCACTCCCCTCATTCACTACATCACAATCCCCTCAATCACTATCTCACTCCCCTCATTCACTACATCACACTCCCCTCATTCACTGCATCGCACTCCCCTCATTCACTACATCACACTCCCCTCATTCACTACATCACACTCCGCTCATTCACTACATCACACTCCCCTCATTCACTGCATCACACTCCCCTCATTCACTACTTCACACTCCCCTCATTCACTATATCACACTCCCCTCATTCACTACATCACACTCCGCTCATTCACTACATCACACTCCCCTCATTCACTACATCCCACTCCCCTCATTCACTACATCCCACTCCCCTCATTCACTACATCACACTCCCCTCATTCACTGCATCACACTCCCATCATTCACTGCATCACACTCCCCTCATTCACTACATCCCACTCCCCTCATTCACTACATCACACTCCCCTCATTCACTACATCACATTCCCCTCATTCACTACATCACACTCCCCTCATTCACTACATCCCACTCCCCTCATTCACTACATCACACTCCCCTCAATCACTACATCACACTCCCCTCATTCACTACATCACACTCCCCTCATTCACTACATCACATTCCCCTCATTCACGTTACACGCCCCTCATTCACTACATCACACTCCCCTCATTCACTACAACACACTACCCTCATTCACTACATCCCACTCCCCTCATTCACTCCATCACATTCCCATCATTCACTACATCACACTCCCCTCATTCACTTCCTCACACTCCCTTCATTCACCACATCACACTCCCCTCATTCACTACATCAAACTCCCCTCATTCACTACATCACACTCCCCTCATTCACTACATCACACTCCCCTCATTCACTACATCACACTCCCCTCAATCACTACATCGCACTCCCCTCATACACTTCCTCAGACTCCCCTCATTCACTACATCACACTCCCCTCATTCACTACATCACACTCCCCTCATTCACTACATCACACTCCCCTCATTCACTGCATCACACTCCCCTCATTCACTACATCACTCTCCCCTCATTCACTACATCACACTCCCCTCAATCACTACATCACTGTCTCCTCATTCACTACATCACACTCCCTTCATTCACTACATCACTCTCCCCTCATTCACTGCATCACACTCCCCTCATTCACTACATCACACTCCCCTCATTCACTACATCACACTCCCCTCATTCACCACATCACATTCCCCTCATTCACTACATCACACTCCCCTCATTCACTCCAACACACTCACCTCATTCACTACATCACACTCCCCTCATTCACTACACCACACTCCCCTCATTCACTACATCACACTCCCCTCATTCACTACATCACATTCCCCTCATTCACTACTTCACACTCCCCTCATTCACTACATCACAATCCCCTCATTCACTACATCGCACTCCCCTCATTCACTACATCGCACTCCCCTCATTCACTACATCACACTCCCCTCATTCACTACATCACATTCCCCTCAATCACTACATCACACTCCCCTCATCCACTACATCACACTCCCCTCATTCACTATATCACTCTCCCCTCAATCACTACATCACACTCCCCTCATCCACTGCATCACACTCCGCTCATTCACTACATCACACTCCCCTCATTCACTGCATCACACTCCCCCTCATTCACGACATCACACTCCCCTCATTCACTAAATCACACTCCCCTCATTCACTTCCTCAAACTCCCCTTATTCACGACACCACACTCACCTCATTCACTGCATCACACTTCCCTCATTCACTACATACCGCTCCACTCATTCACTATATTATACTCCCCTCATTCACTTCCTCCCACTCTCCTCATTCACTGCATCCCACTCCCTCACTCACTGCATTCCACTACCCTCAGTCGTTGCATCCGAATCCCCTCAGTCTCCTCATCCTGCACATGTCAAACAGTGAACCTTGCTTCCCACAATAAGAGATTGGATCAATCTGAGGAACTGAGCATTTGTTGCTGATACATTGGGTGAGCATTCTGTAGAATGGACCCCACAAGGTAAATACCTGAGGCTGGAGACTCCGCTCGAATTGTGGCTGTACGATCATCGGATTGGTGAGTCGCTTGTTCCTCAGGTGGGGATGTCTCTGGATCTGTAAGAAAGGAAGAGAGACAGAGGAAGGTGCAGAGTGGAGAACAGGCCATCAGTCTGATACTAGAGTCCGGAGAATTCCCGAAATCAGTCTTTATATAACCCAGAATCATCTACTCCCCATCCCCAAAGTCACTAAATTCCACCTCCCTCAGTCACTGCAATTTTTTATTCGTTCCTGGTGTGTGGGCATCGCTGGCAAGGCCAGCATTTATTGCCCATCCCTAAATGCCCTTGAGAAGGTGGTGGTGAGCCGCCTTCTTCAAAACAACTGTGTGGTTTGCTAGGCCATTTCAGAGGGCAGTTAAGGTTCAAATACATTGCTGTGGGTCTGGATCCACATATAGGCTAGACCGGGTTTGGACGGCAGATTTCCTTCTCTAAAGGTCATTCGTGAACCGGATGTTCTCTAATGACAATCTGATAGTTTAATGTTCTAGCTTTTAATTCCAGATTTTTATTAAATTACCCAACTGTTGTGGTGGGATTTGATCTCATATTTTCCAGATCATTAGGCCAGGCCTCAGTAACCCAACCCCTGTGCGACCGTTCCCCCGCATCTAAAGCACCTCAAACCCTTCATTCAGCACAGGCCAGTCAGTGCATCCCGCTCCCCTCATTAAGAGACTGGATGATTCTCTGGGAATGCCGATTTCAGCACTTACTTTGGGACAATTTATTACGTTAAAGGGGCTATATAAATACAAGTTGCTGTTGTTGTTGAACAGTCTGTGTGGATTGGACCCCACAATACAATTACCTGAGCTTGCAGAGCCTGCTGAGCTCGAGGAGGAACGATCACTGGATTCACGAGTCGATTGTTCCTCGGGCTCCTGATATGGGACTGTCTTGGGATCTGTAATAAAGGAAGAGAGACATGGGAGAGTACAGAGTGGAGAGCAGCAGAACAAGTCATCAGGCTTGTACTAGTGTCCGGAGAATTTCAGATACCAGTCTTTCTAAAATGCATAATCATCTAATCTCATTCCCAGTGACCCAGTAAGCCTGGAGAGGGAGCGTGCGGTGCCCAATGCTACATTGGGGCTCGATAGCGATCAGTGGGCACCACAGGGAAAAGAGTGTCCGATAGACACGGAGAACAGCGTCTGACACAACTCCCTATATCTTTGGTGAAAAAAAAGACGTTGTGTTTCAGTTCCTTTATTCGTTGTGCCCCTTACAACAAGGCGGGGGCACAATATAACTTTTTGTTTCCGTTGATGACACGGGATATCCCAGAGTCACTCTGCTGGAACATTTCAAAACAGACGTGTTTACTTGCAACACCCAAAGCTCTAATTGAGCCCCTTGTATGACAAGTCCAGATTGCTGATTGGTCACCTTGGAGGACAAGACTGCCTGCTCCAGACAGAACAGTGTGTACTTGCAACAGATAGGACTCACCCTCATGGGTTAAGATCTTCTCCCACCCAAAGACATTTTCTTGCTCCCACCACCCAAGTTACTGAGCTGCTAATGCTACCCAAGTTCATGATCTCCTCACCCCGCCCAAGTTCCTGATCTCCTCACCCCGCCCAAGTTCCTGATCTCCTCACCCCGCCCAAATTCCTGACATCCCTACAACCAATTTCCTGACATACTCCCCCGGTGCAATTTCTTAACCTCCACCCGTCAAAGTTTCTGACGTCCTCCCACAGCCCGAGTTCCTGACCTTCTTCCACGGTATGAGTTCCTGACCTTTTCTCCACCCCACGAGTTACTGCATCCCGCGAGTTCCTGACCTTCTCTTGCACACCGAGTTCCTGTCCTTCTCGCCCCACCGAGTTGCGACATTCTCTCCACCCCACTAAATTCATGACCATCTCTACCCCTCCCGATTTCCTGACCATCTCACCCCTGCAGTTCCTGACCTTCTCCCACCCGCGTCCCTGAACTTCTCTCCCCCGTGAGATCCTGATGCTTTCACCCCACCGAGTTCTTGACCTACTCTCCCCCCCACAAGTTCCTGATCTTCTCTCCCCATCCCCCGAGTTCCTCAAATTCTTCCCCCCATGTGCGTTCCTGACCTTAGCTCTCTGCCAGCTGAGTTCCTGATCTTGTCTTTCCTCCCGAGTTCCTGACTTACTCTTTCCCCCCGAGCTCCGGACCTTCTCCCAGCACCTGATTTTAGGACATTCTCTCACCCCACCCAGAGTTCCTGACCTTCTCTCCGCCCACCCAGAGCTCCTGACCTTAACGCCCTCCCAGCCGTGTTCCTGATATTCTCGTTCCCCTCTGAGTTCCTGATCTTCTCCCACATCTGCTTTCCGACCTTCTCTCCCACCACCCCGAGTTTCATTAGAACATAAGTAGGAGCAGGAGTAGGCCATACGGCCCCTCAGGCCTGCTCCGCCATTCAATAGGATCATGGCTGATCCGAACCTAGACTCATGTCCACCACCCTGCCCGCTCCCCGTAACCCTTAATTCCCTTATCAGCTAGGAAACTGTCTATCTCCGTTTTAAATTTATTTAATGTCGCAGCTTCCACAGCTCTCCGAGGTAGCAAATTCCATAGAGTTACTACCCTCTGAGTGGAGAAGTTTCGCCTCATCTCAGTTTTGAAAGGGCAGCCCCTTATTCCAAGATTAAGCCCCCTAGTTCTAGTCTCACCCATCAGTGGAAACATCCTCAGCGCATCCACCTGATCAAGTCCCCTTTAAATCTTATATATTTCGATAAGATCACCTCTCATTCTTCTGAATTCCAATGAGTAGAGGCCCAACCTACTCAATCTTTCCTCTTAAGTCAACCCCCTCATCTCCGGAATCAACCGAGTGTACCTTCTCTGAACTGCCTCGAAAGCAAGTATATCTTTTCTTAAATATGGAAACCAAAACTGTACGCAGTATTCCAGGTGTGGCCTCACCAGTACACTGTATAACTGAAGCAAGACTTCCCTGCTTTTATACTCCATCCCCCTTGCAATAAAAGCCAAGATTACATTGGCCTTCCTGATCACCTGCTGTACCTGCATACTAACCTTCTGTGTTTCATGCACCAGGAACCCCAGATCCTTTTGTACTGTAGCACTTTGCAGTTTCTCTCCATTTAGATAATAAGTTGCTCTTTGATTTTTTCTGCCAAAGTGCATAACCTCACACTTTCCAACATTATTTTCCATCTGCCAAATTTCTGCCTACTCACTTAGCCTATCTATGTCCTTTTGCAGGTTTTCTATGTCCTCCTCACTCACTGTTTTCCCTCCCATCTTTGTATCGTCGGCAAACTTGGATACATTGCACTCGGTTCCTTCCTCCAAATCGTTAATATAGTTTGTAAAGAGTTGGGGTCCCAGCACTGACCCCTGCAGAACACCACTAGTCACTGATTGCCAACCCGAGAATGAACCATTTATCCCAACTCTCTGTTTTCTGTTAGATAGCCAACCTTCCACCCATGCCAGTATATTACCCCCAATCCCAGGATTTTTTATCTTGTGCAGTAATCTTTTGTGTGGCACCTTGTCAAATGCCTTTTGGAAGTCCAAATACACCTCATCCACTGGTTCCCCTTTATCCACCCTGTTTGTTATGTCCTCAAAGAATTCGAGCAAATTTGTCAAACATGACTTCCCCTTCATAAAACCATGCTGACTCTGTCCGATGAAATTATGCTTATCCAAATGTCCTGTTACTGCTTCCTTAATAATGGACTCCAACATTTTACCAACCACATATATTAGGCTAACTGGTCTATAGTTTCCCACCTTTTGTCTACTTCCCTTTTTAAATAAGGGCGTTACATTAGCAGTTTTCCAATCTGCTGGGACCTTTCCTCAATCCAGGGAGTTTTGGAAAATTACCACTAATGCATTCACAATCCCTACCACTACTTCTCTCAAGACCCTAGGATGTAAGCCATCAGGTCCAGGGGATTTATTCGCCTTTAGTCCCATGATCTTACCGAGTACCACCTCCTTAGTGATTTTAATCGTGTTTAGCTCCTACCCTCCTATACCCCAATGTTTGTCCAGTGTTGGGATATTATTAGTGTCCTCTACTGTAAAGACTGATACAAAATATTTTTTCAGCGTTTTTGCCATCCCCATGTTCCCCACCACTAATTTCCTGGTCTCGTCCTCTAAGGGACCAACATTCACTTTAGCCACCCTTTTGCTTTTTATATAACTGTAGAAACTCTTGCTATCTGTTTTTATATTTTTTGCTAGTTTACTTTCATTATCTATCTTCCCTTTCTTAATTAATCTTTTAGTTATTCTTTGCTGGCTTTTAAATGCTTCCCAATATTCTATCCTCCCACTAGATTTGGCTACTTTGTATGCCCTTGTTTTCAGTCGGATACTATCCTTCATTACGGTGGCAGCACGGTGGCATAGTGGTTAGCACTGTTGCCTCACAGCGCCAGGGACCCGGGTTCAAATCCGGCCTCGGGTGACTGTCTGTGTGGAGTTTGCACATTCTCCCCGTGTATGCGTGGGTTTCCTCCGGGTGCTCCGGTTTCCTCCCACAGTCCAAAGATGTGCGGGTTAGGTTGATTGGCCATGATAAAAATTGACCCTTAGTGTTAGGGGGGATTAAATACGTGGGGTTACGGGGATAGGGCTTGGGTGGGATGGCTGTCGGTGTAGGGACCGGGTGTTAGGGTTTGGATGATCAGCCATGATCTCGTTGAATGGCGGAGCAGGGCCGAATGGCCTACTCCTATCTTCTATGTTTCTATTACTTTACTTAGCCACGGATGGCTGTCTTTTCTTTTACGCCCCTTTTTCCTCAGTGGAATATGTTTTTCTTGAAAGTTGTGAAATATCTCCTTGAATGTACACCACTGCTCATGTACCGTCCAGACAACCTCTCCCCTCCAACCCGAGGTCCTGTCTTTATCGCCCTCCCACCCGAGCTCCTGAACTTCTCTTCACCGCCACCCACCCCCCCAGGTCCTGATTTTCGGACCATCTCTCCTCCATCGTGAGATCCTGACGTTTTCTCCACCCACCCCGAGCCCCTGACCTTATCGCCCTCCCACCCGAGATCCTGACCTTCTCCCGCCACCTGATTTTCGGACCATTTCTCCCCTCACCTAAAGTTCCTGACTTTTGATCCCCCAAGCCCGAGTTCCTGCCCATCTCACCTACTCACCCGAATTCCAGACCTTTTCCCCCACCCCGAACTCCTGACCTTCATTCCCCCACTCCGAGTTCCTGACCTTCATTCCCCCCACCCCGAGCTCGACCTTCATTCCCCCCACCCCGAACTCCTGACCTTCATTCCCCCACTCCGAGTTCCTGAACTTCATTCCCCCTCCGAGCTCGACCTTCATTCCCCCCACTCCGAGTTCCTGACCTTCTTTCCCCCCACCACGAGCTCGACCTTCATTCCCCCCACCCCGAGTTCCTGACCTTCTTTCCCCCCACCCCGACTTCTTGACCTTCCTTCCCCCCACCCCGAGCTCCAGACCTTCTTTCCCTCAACCCAGAGCTCCTGACCTCCTTTCCCCCCACTCCAAGTTCCTGACCATCTTTCCCCCACCCCGAGTTCCTGACCTTCTTTCCCCCACCCCGACCTCCTGACAGTTCTTCCCCCCACCCCGAGCTCCTGACCTTCTATCCCTCAACCCGGAGTTCCTGACCTTCTTTCCCCCCAATCCAAGTTCCTGACCTTCTTTCCCCCACCACGAGCTCGACCTTCATTCCCCCCACCCCAAGTTCCTGACCTTCTTTTCCCCCACCCGAGCTCGACCTTCATTTCCCCCACCCCGAGTTCCTGACCTTCTTTCCCCCACCCCGAGTTCCTGACATTCTTCCCCCCCACCCCGAGTTCCTGACCTTCTCTCCCCACCCCGAGTTCCTGACCTTCTTTCCCCCCACCCCGAGTTCCTGACCTTCTTTCCCCACACTCCGAGTTCCTGACATTCTTTCCCCCCACCCCAAGTTCCTGACCTTCTTCCCACCACACCGAGTTCCTGACCTTCTTTCCCCCACCCCGAGTTCCTGACCTTCTTTCCCCCCACCCCGAGCACCTGACCTTCTTTCCCCCACACGGAGTTCCTGACATTCTTTCCCCCCACCCCGAGTTCCTGACTTTTTTCCCCCCACCACGAGTTCCTGACCTTCTTTCCCCCTACCCCGAGCTCCTGACCTTCTTTCCCTCAACCCGGAGTTCCTGACCTCCTTTCCCCTCACTCCAAGCTCCTGACCTTCCTTCCACCACCTCGAGTTCCTGACCTTCTTTCCCCCCACCCCGAGTACCTGACCTTCTTTCCCCCCACCCCGAGCTCCTGACCTTCTTTCCCTCAACCCGGAGTTCCTGACCTTCTTTCCCCGTAATCCAAGTTCCTGACCTTCTTTCCCCCCACCACGACCTCCTGACCTCCTTTGCCCCAATCCAAGTTCCTGACCTTCTTTCCCCCCACCCGGAGTTGCTGACCTTCTTTCCCCCCACCCCGAGTTGCTGACCTTCTTTCCCCCAACCCCGAGTTGCTGAACTTCATTCGCCCCACCCCGAGTCTCTGACCTTCTTTCCCCCCACCCCGAGTTCCTGACCTTCTTTCCCTCTACCCTGAGTCCCTGACCTTCTTTCCCCCGACCCCAAGTTCCTGACCTTCTTTCCCCCACCCCGAGTTCCTGACCTCCTTTATCCAACCCCGAGTTTCTTACCTTCTCCCCCCCACCCCGAGTTCCTGACCTTCTTTCCCCACACCCCGAGTTCCTGACCTTCTTTCCCCCCACCACGAGTTCCTGACCTTCTTTCCCCCCACCACGAGTTCCTGACCTTCTTTCCCCACGCCCCGAGTTCCTGACCTTCTTTCCCCCCACCCCGAGTTCCTGACCTTCTTTCCCCACACCCCGAGTTCCTCACCTTCTTTCCCCCACCCCGAGTTCCTGACCTTCTTTCACCCACCCCGAGTTCTTCAATTGCTTTCCCCCCACCACGAGTTCCTGACCTTCTTTCCCCCCACCCCGAGTTCCTGACCACATTTCCCTCCACTCCAAGTCCCTGACCTTCTCTCCCCCATCCCGAGTTCCTGACCTTCTTTCCCTCCACTCCAAGTTCCTGACCTTCTGTCCCTCCATTCCGAATGCCTGACCTTCTTTCCCCCCACTCCGAGTTCCTGACCTTCATTCCCCCAATCCAATTTCCTGACCTTCTCTCCCCCACCCAGTGTTCCTGACCTTCTCTCTTCCCCGAGTTCCTTACCTTCTCAGTCCACCCTCACACACTGATGTCCTGACATCCTCTCCCCCCGCCCCCCGCCCCCCGTGATCTTGAACTTCTCGCCCCCCCCCCGGGTTCCTGACATTCTCTCACCACCCCTGATTTCCTGACCACCTCGCTACTCCATCACACCTCCTGAGATCCTGACATTCTATCAGCACCACACGCCCCAAGTTCCTGAGCTTCCCCCACCACCCACTCTCAAGTTTCTGACTCTCTATCAACCACACAACCCACTCCAGCCCTCGAGTTCCTGAACTTCTCTCCCCACCCCGCACCCCATTGGGGATCCTGGCCTCCATTCACTCCCCAATGTTCCTGACATTCTCTCCCCCCCTCCCCGAAGTTCCTGACTTTCTCCCCTACCCATGTTCATAACCGTGTCTTCCAAACGCCCCGAGTTCCTGATCTTCCCTCACCTCACCCCCCGTACATGACCTTCTCTCTCCCAACGACTGCCTGACATTGTCTCCCCAACCTCCCCCTCCACGAGTTCCTGACATTCTCTCATGCCCATCCTAGTTCCTGACTTTCTCTATCTCACCACACCCAATAATTTCTGACCTTCTTTCATTCCCCGAGCTCCTGACGTTATTCTCCCCTCCCGAGTTGCTGACCTTCTCACCCTCACCCCCGAGTTCCTGCCCGAATTCTCCACCTCCAAATACCTGATCATCTCTCCCACCATTCCGAGTTCCTGGCAATCTACCCCACAACCCACCCCACCGAGTTCCTGACCTTCTCTCCAAACCCCAATTTTCTTACCTTCCCTGCCCTTTCCCCGAATTCCTGATCGTCTCTCCCCTCCCCCCACCACCCTGTTACTGTTCTTCTCATACCCCTGGTAACTGACTTCCTCTCACCCACCGAGTTCCTGACTCTCCCTCCACCCACCCGAGTCCTGACTCTCCCTCCCCCCACCCGAGTTCCTGACCTTCTCTCACCAGCTCCTCCCCACCTACGTCCAGACATTCTCAACATGAACCGCCCCGCAAGTTACTGATCTTTTCTCACTCCCACCGCTCGACGTCCTGACCTCTTCACCTCAAGTTCATGATCTTCTTCCCACAACCCCCAATTCCAGAACTTCTCTCCCCACACCCGAGTTCCTGACTCTCTTCCACCCCAAGTTCCTGACATTCACTCACCTCCATGTGTTCCTGACCTCTCTTGTCCCCAGAATTCCTGACCTTCTCCCCTTCGAAGTCCCAACATTCTCTCCCCTCACCGAGTTACTTACATTCTCCACCCACCCGAGTGACTGACCTTCTCCCCCTAATCCCAGATTTATTCAGCTATTCTCCACACCCCATGAACTTGACCTTCTCCCCACCCGGATTTCCTGCCATTCTCCCCCGATTTCATGACATTCAGCCCCCCGAGTTCATGACAATTTCCCCCCCCCCGAATTTCCTGCATTCTCTCCAGCCCGAGTTCTTGACATTCTCTCCCTCCCCCAGAGTCCCTGACGCTCCCTCCCCCACTCAGAGTTCCTGACATTCTTTCTCTTCCCACGAGTTCCTGATCTTCTATTCCCCTCTCAGTTCCTGACATTCTCTCTCTCTCTCCCCCCGATTTCCTCAGCTTCTCTCCCAACCGAGTCCCCGACCTTCTCTCCCACCCGAGTTCCTAACTTTCTCTCTCTCCCCCCGAGTTCCTGAAATTCTCTCTCTCCCCCCGAATTCCTGCTCTTCTCTCGCACCACCCCCAGAGATCCTGACGTTCTCTCCCTACCCCGAGATACTGACCTTCATTCCCTCCAGATTTCCTAGCCTTCTTTCCCACCCGTGTTCCTGACCTTCTACCTCGTCGAGTTCCTGACCTGCTCTCCCCCCAGCCAATACCTGACCTTCTCTCTGCCCCAATTCCTGATGTTCTGTCTTGCCCCCACCAATACTTGACATTCTCTCTTCCGCCCAGAGGTCCTTACCTTCTCTCCCCTCCAGTTCCTGACCTTCTCTCTCCCACACCCCGCCCGAGTTCCTGACCTATTCTCCACCCCCTGAGTACCTGACATTCTCTCTGCCCTCCCAGTTCCTGACGTTCTCTCTTCCCCCCAACAATACCTGACCTTCTCTCTTCCCCCAAGAGTTCCTTACCTTCTCACCCCTTTGTGTTCCTGACCTTCTCTCTGTCTCCCACTCCGCCGATTTCCTGACCCTCTCTGCACACCCCAGTACCTGACCTTCTCTCTGCCCCGCAGTTCCTGACGTTCTCTCTCCCCACAGTACCTGACATTCTCTCTTCCCCACAGAGTCCCTGACCTTCTCTCCCCCTTCGAGTTCCTGACCTTCTTTTTCTCCCCCCACCCACCTCCCCCGAGTTCCTGACCATCTCTCCCTCCCCCGCCATGAGTTCCTGACATTCTCTCGCGCACACCGAGTTCCTGACCTTCCCTCTCCCACCCCGAGTTCCTGACCTTCCCTCCCACACACCGAGTTCCTGGAATTCTCTCCCCCACCCCGAGTTCCTGACCATCTCTCCCCACCCCGAGTTCCTGACCTTCTTTCCCCACCCGAGTTCCTGACCTTCTCTCCCCCACCCCGAGTTCCTGACATTCTCTCCCCACCCCGAGTTCCTGACATTCTCTCCCCCACCCCGAGATCCTGACCTTCTCTCTCCCACCCCGAGTTCCTGACCTTCTCTCTCCCCACCCCGTGTTTCTTACCTTCTTTCCCCCCACACAGAGATCCTGACGTTTTCCCCCCACACCGAGTTCCTGACCTTCTCTCCCCACCCCGAGTTTCTAACCGTCTTTTCGCCCACCCCGAGTTCCTGACCTCCTTTCCCCCCACCCCGAGTTCCTGACCTCCTTTCCCCCCACCCCGAGTTTCTTACCTTCTCCCCCTCAACCCGAATTCCTGACCTTCTCTCCCCACACCGAGTTCCTGACCTTCTCTCCCCCCACCGAGTTCCTGACCTTCTTTCCCCCCACCCTGAGTTCCTGACCTTCTTTCCCCCCACCCCGAGTTCCTGACCTTCTCTCCCCACCCCGAGTTCCTGACCTTCTTTCCCCCCACCCCGAGTTCCTGACCTTCTTTCCCCCCACCCCGAGTTCCTGACCTTCTCTCCCCACCCCGAGTTCCTGACCACCTTTCCACCCACCCCGAGTTCCTGACCTTCTTTCCCCCACCCCGAGTTTCTTACCTTCTTTCCCTCCAACCCCACGTTCCTGACCTTCTTTCCAAACACCCCGAGTTTATGACCTTCTCTCCCCCCACCCCGAGTTCCTGACCTTCTCTCCCCCAACCCAATTTCCTGACCTTCTGTCCCCCCACCCCGAGTTCCTGCCCTTCTCTCCCCCCACCCCGAGTTTTGAGCTTCTTTCCCCCCACCCCGAGCTCCTGACCTTCTCTCCCCCCACCCCGAGTTCCTGACCTTCCTTCCCCCACCCCGAGTTCCTGACCTTCCTTCCCCCACCCTGAGTTCCTTACCTTCTTTCCCCCACCCCGAGTTCCTGACCTTCTTTCCCCCCACCCCGAGTTCCTGACCTTCTTTCCCCCACCACGAGTTCCTGACCTTCTCTCGCCCACACCAAGTTCCTGACCTTCTCTCCCCACACCGAGTTCTTGACCTTTTCTCCCCCCACACCGAGTTCCTGACTTTCTCTCACCCGCACCGAGTTCCTGACCTTTGCCCCCACCCCAGAGTTCCAGACCTTTGCCCCAGTACCTGTGCAATAAACCATGTTACACCCGGGTGCCGGCTTCAACTCATAAACGAAGTAACTGCTGCAGTTTTTGATCTTTATCTCCTAGGTCGTGTCACAGGGATTTCCACCCGAGGTAAAACAAACTGTCCTCTCCACTTCTCCCTGTCCCACGGTGGGATGAGCACCTGAAACAAGGTTTGTAAATATTGAAGAATATAACCGAGGTGAACAATGCTGGACAGTGAATGTAAATCTGAGATTATAAAGTCTGAAATTACCCTTTAACCAGCCTGATTTGTGTGTGGAGCAGTGATGCTTTGGAACCTCAGTCTCGGGAATCTTCCATCCACCAGAACTGGAACAACAATCACAGAGTCAGACCCTGAACTGATGGCTCTGATTAACTGATACAAAGACTGGGAACTGGCTGGTTGGGAAAGGTCACACCGTGTTTCTGCTCTTCAAGTTAGGGGCCGGGGATAAATAGCTGGTGAGGGTTAAAGCTGGTGGTTGGAGATTAGTAACTGTTAATACTACATTAATTAGTAACTGTTAATACTACATTAATTTAGTAACTGTTAAAACTATATTAATTAAGTAACTGTTAATACTACGTTAAATTATTAACTGTTAATACTTTAATAAGTTTATAACTGTTAATATCATATTGTATCCCTAACTTTAATTAGCTACTCCTTAGTCAAAATTTTCTGAAAGTTAGTTAATAGTCCAATAAATAGAGGTATGGCAGAGCCGCCCAGTCCGACAGAATTTGCATGCTCTGCCATATGCGAAATCCAGGACGCTTCCCGTGTGAAGCAGGTGCCGTCAGCTGGAGGAGCTCACGCTCTTGGTTTCAGAGCTTGAGCAGCCGCTGGCGTCACTGCGGTGCATCACCCAGGCTGAGAGCTACTTGGATGGTACGTTTCAGGAGTTGGTCTCTCCGCAGCTAAGGAGTGCGCAGGCAGAGTGAGAATGGGTGACCCACAGACGATAGAGGAGGACCAGGCAGGCAATGCAGGAGTCCCCTGACTGCTTCTCTGTTCTTAAAAGTGGAAAGGTCAATGGTTCCTCTGGGGAGTACAGCCAGGGCCAATTTCATGGAACCACGGGTGTCTCAGCTGTACAGGGATGGGCGGAGGATGATAGGGAATGCAATAGTGGTAGGGGCTTCGAGTTAGGAGAGCAGATAGGCGTTTCTGTGACCACAGAATTTAATCCAGGATGTTATGTTGTCTCCCTGGTTCCAGGGTTAAGGATGACACTGAGTGGCTGCAGAACATTCTGAGGGGGGAGGGTGAACAGTCTTAGGTCGTGGTCCATATTGGTACCGACAACATAGGTAGAAAGAGGGATGAGGTCCTTCAGGCAGATTTTAGGAAGCGAGAATAGAGATTAAATAGATGGAATGCAAAGGTAGTAATCTCTGGATTACTACCGGAGACATGCGTAAGTTGGTATAGATATAGGAGGATTGAGCAGATGAATGCATGGCTGGACGGATGGTGCAGGAGGGAAGGCTTCAGATTCCTGGGGCATTGGGGCCTGTTCTGTGGGAAGTGGTACCTGCACAGGTCGTAAGGGTTGCATCTCAACAGAGCCGGTACCAACATCCTCACTGGGAGGTTTGCTAGTATTGTTGGGGAGGGCTTATAATAAATTGGCAGGGGGATGGCCTTCAGGGTGTAGCATTAGAAAAGAGAAACAAAGGGCACAAATGATTGTGACAGATGGATAGTGCTAAAGTAATAAACAGTAAGGTATTGGGTGGGGTCAGACTAAGGGAGAACACAGGATGGTCTACGACAGGTTTACAGTGTATGTGTGCGAACTTGCGAAGCATAGTAAAAATGCTGTTGAGCTGCAGGCGCAAATAACCACATGGGAACATGATATTGTGGCAAAAACAGAGACCTGGCTCAAACAAGAGCAGGGTTGTGTATTAAATACTTCTGATTATAAGATGTTCAGGAAAGATATGGACGGAAAGATAGAAGGTTGTGAAGGAGAATGTTACTGTGCTGGAGAGAGCGGATGTCCTGGAGGGGTCAAAGACAGAATCTATATTGCTAGATTTAAGAAATAAAAGTTTATTCCATCGGCCACCAACTATTGGTAAAAATATGGAAGACCCAATCTCGCAGAGAAATTACAGTGAGATGCAAGAACTATAGAGTAGTGATAATGGGGGACATCAACTATCCTAATATAGACTAGGATATTAATAGAGTAAAGGGCAGAGAATCGGAAGAAGTTCTGAAGTGTGTTCAGGAGAACTTTTTCATCAGTATGTTTCTGGCCCAACGAGGAAGAATGCATGTTTGGAACTTGTTCTGGGGAATGAAGTATGTCAAGTGGAGCAAGTACCAGTAGGTGAAACATTTAGGGAACAGAGATCATAGTATCATAAGGAATAACAACAGAAAATGCTGGAAATACTCAGCAGGCCAGGCAGCATCCGTGGAGAGAGAAACAGAGTTAACGTTTCAGGTCTGGGACCCTTCATCATAACTGGAAAAAGCTGGAGATGTAACAGATATTAAGATCTGTTACTCTCCACGGATGCTGCCTGGCCTGCTGAGTATTTCCAGCATTTTTTGTTATTTCAGATTTCCAGCATCCGCAGTATTTTGCTATTACAATAGTATCATCAGGTTTAGATTAGAAAGTGAATAGGACATGGAACTATCTAAAGTAAAAACAGCTAATTGGAGGAAGGCTAATTTCAGTTGTTTGAGAACGGATCTGGCCCAGGTAAACTGGAATGAAAGATTGGCATGCAAATCTGTAATTGAACAAAGGGCTGCTTATAAGAGTAAATAGTTCGGGTACAGTTGATGTATGTTCGCACTAGGGGAAAGGTAGGGCAACTCACGTCAGAGCTTTCTGAATGATGAAAGAGATAGAGAGTAAGATGAAGCAGAAAAAGAGTGCATATGACAGATATGAGGTCGAGAAATCATCTGAGAATCAGGCTAAATATAGAAAGTTCGGAGGAGAAGTGAAAAATAAATAAGATGGTCAAAGTGAGGGTATGAGAATAGAATGGCAGCTAACAAAAATGTAATCCAAAAGTATTGTATAGTGATATAAATACTAAACACGTAGTAAGAGGAGGGGTGGGACCAAATAGAGCCCAAAATGGAGACGTTCACATGGAGGCAGAGGGCATGGCTGAGGTGCAAAATGAGTACTTTGCATCCGTCTTCACCAAGGAAGAAGATACTGCCATGGACATAGCGAAGGAGCAGGTAGAGGACATACTGGATGGGAGAAAAAAAGAGAAAGAGGAGGTACTACAAAGGCTCGCTGTACTTAATATAGAAAAGTCCGTAGGTCCAGATGGGTTGCATCCTAGGATGCTGAGTGAAGTGAAGGAAGTAATAACGGAGGCGCTGGCCATAATCTTCCAATCCTCCTTAGAAACGGGAGTGGTGCCAACGGACTGGAGAATTGCAAAAGTTACACCCTTGTTCAAAAAAGTGTGCAAAGATAAACTCAGCAACTGCACACCAGTCGGCTTAACTCTTTATTGGTGATGCTTTTAGAAACAATAATCAGGGACAACGTTTACAATCACTTGGCCGAGTGTGGATTAATTGAGGAAAACCAGCACGGATTTTTTAAAGACAAATCGGGTTGAACTAACTTGATCAAATTTTTTGATGCTGTTGCATAAACGGTAGATGAGGGCAATGCGGTTTCCAAAAGGCGTTCAACACATTGCCACGTAATAGCCTTGCCAGCAAAGTTGAAGCCCATGGACTAAAAGGGTCAGTGGCAGCATGGATACCAAATTGAATAAGTGACAGGAAACACAGAGTAGAGGTGAACGGTTGTATGTCGGACTGGAGTAATGTATACAGTTTTGTTCCCCAGTGGTCGGTTCTAGGACCACTGCTTTTCTTAATATATATTAATGAATTGAATGTGGGTGTACAGGGCACAATTTCAAAATTTACAGATGACGCAAAACTTGCAAGTATAGTGAACAGCGAGGAGGATAATGATAGGCTTCAAGAGGATATGGATAGGCTGGTGGAATGGGCAGACAAGTGGCAGATGAAATGTACTGCAGAAAAGTGTGAACTGACTCATTTTGGAAGAAAGAAAGTGTAGAGGAAATATAAACTAAAGGGAACAATCCTAAAGGGGGTCCATGAACAGAGGGACCGAGGGGTATATGTGCACAAATCGGTTACGGTAGCAGGACAGATTGAAAATTCAGTTGAAAAAGCTTACGGAATCCTTTGCTTTATGATTAGAGGTATAGAGTACAAAGCGTGGAAATTATGTTGAACTTGTATAAAACCCTGGTTTGGCCTCAACTGAATTTTTGTGTCCAATTCTGGGCACTGTACATTAGGAAGGATGTGAAGGTTTAGAGAGGATTCAGAAAAGATTTACGAGAATGTGCCCTGTTTGAGGGACTTCAGTTACGTTGATAGAATGGAGAAGCTGGCGATTTTCTCGTTAGAGCAAAGAAGACTGAGAGAAGTTTTGAAAGAGGCGTCTAAAATCATGAGGGGTCTGAAAAGAGTAGATAGAGAGAAAGTGTTTCCATTTGCAGAATTGTCGAAAACTGGAGGACACAGATTTAAGGTGATTGTCGGAAGAATCAAACATGACAGAGGAAAAACATTTTTACTCAGCGAGTGTTTAGGATCTGGAATGCAATTCCTGAAATGGTGGTGGAGGCAGACTCAATCACGGCTTTCAGAAGGGAGTTGCATAAGCACCGGAAGAAACAAAATGCAGGGCTACGGGGTAGGGCGGAGGAGTGGGACTAACAGAATTACTCTTGCAGAGAGCCAGCACAGACTCGGTGGGGCAAATAGCCTTCATCCGTGCTGTAACCATTCTATAATTCTATGAAAGACTGGGACCCGCAGAGAGTAACGTAAACTGGAGCCCGTCCTTTATTCCCTGTCCCCGTTCTATATCCCCCTCTACCTGTGGTCTCTCCCTTTACTCTCTGTCCCCGATTATATCCCCCTCTCTCCCGGGTATCTCTCTTTATTCTCTGTACCCATTCTATATTCCCCTCTATCCCGGGTATTTCCCTTTACTCTCTGCACCTGTTCTAAATTCCCCTTTATCCCGGGTATCTCTCTTTATTCTCTGTCCCCGTTCTATATTCCCCTCTATCCCGGGTATCGCCCTTTACACCCTGTCCCTGTTCTATTTTCCCCTCTATCCCGGGTATCTCCTTTCACTCTCTGTCCCCGTTACATATTCCCCTCCATCCCGGGTATCTCCGTTTACTCTCTGTCCTCGTTCTATATTCGCCTCTATCCCGATGTTCTCCTTTAATCTCTGTCCCCGTTCTATATTCCCCTCTATCCCGGGTATCTCCCTTTACTCTCTGTCCCCATTCTATATTCCGCTCTATCCCGGGTATCTCCCTTTACTCTCTGTCCCCGTTCTATATTCCATTCTATCCGGGGTATCTCCCTTTACTCTCTGTCCCCGTTCTATATTCCCCTCTATCCCGGGTATCTCCCTTTACTCTCTGTCCCTGTTCTATATTCCCCTCTATCCCGGGTATCTCCCTTTACTCTCTGTCCCCGTTCTATATATCCCTCTATCCCGGGTATCTCCCTTTACTCTCTGTCCCCGTTCTATATTCCCCTCTATCCCGGGTATCTTCCTTTACTCTCTGTCCCCGTTCTATATTGCCCTCTATCCTGGGTATCACCCTTTAATCTCTGTCCCCGTTCTATATTCCCCTCTATCCTGGGTATCTCCCTTTACTCTCTGTCCCCGTCCTATATTCCCCTCTATCCCAGGTATCTCCCTTTAGTCTCTGTCCCCGTTCTATATTCCCCTCTATCCCGGTTATCTCCCTTTACTCTCTGTCCCCGTTCAATATTCCCCTCTATCCCGGGTATCTCCCTTTACTCTCTGTCACCGTTCTATATTCCCCTCTATCCCGGGTATCTCCCTTTACTCTCTATCCCCGTTCTATATTCCCCTCTATCCCGGGTATCTCCCTTTACTCTCTGTCCTCATTCTATTATCCGCTCTATCCCGGGTATCTCCCTTTATTCTCTAACCCCGTTCGATATTCCCCTCTATCCCGGGTATCTCCCTTTACTCTCTGCCCCCGTTCTATATTCCACTCTATCCCGGGTATCTCCCTTTACTCTCTGTCCCCGTTCTATATTCCACTCTATCCCGGGTGTCTCTCTTTACTCTCTGACCCCATTCTTTGATCCCCTCTATCCCGGGTATCTCCCTTTACTCTCTGTCCAAGTTGTATATTTCCCTCTATCCCGGGTATCTCCCCTTACTCTCTGTCCCCGTTCTATATTCCCTCTATCCTGGGTATCTCCCTTTACTCTCTGTCCCCGTTCTATATTCCCCTCTATCCCGGGTATCTCCCTTTACTCTCTGTCCCTGTTCTATATTCCCCTTTATCCCGGGTATCTCCCTTTACTCTCTGTCCCCGTTCTATATTCCCCTCTATCCCGGGTATCTCCCTTTACTCTCTGTCCCCATTCTATATTCCCCTCTATCCCGGGTATCTCCCTTTACTCTCTGTCCCCGTTCTATATTCCCCTCTATCCCGGGTACCTCCCTTTACTCTCTGTCCCCGTTCTATATTCCCCTCTATCCCGGGTATCTCCCTTTACTCTCTGTCCCCGTTCTATATTCCCCTCTATCCCGGGTATCTCCCTTTCTTCTCTGTCCCCGTTCTATATTCCACTCTATCCCGGGTATCTCCCTTTACTATCTATCCCCGTTCTATATTCCCTCTATCCCGGGTATCTCCCTTTACTCGCTGTCCCCGTTCTATATTCCCCTCTATCCCGGGTATCTCTCTTTACTCTCTCTCCCCTTTCTATATTCCCCTCTATCCCGGGTATCTCCCTTTACTCCCTGTCCCCGTTCTATATTCCCCTCTATCCCGGGTGTCTCTCTTTACTCTCTGTCCCCATTCTTTGTTCCCCTCTATCCCGGGTATCTCCCATTACTCTCTGTCCATGTTCTATATTTCCCTCTATCCCGGGTATCTCACTTTACTCTCTGTCCCCGTTCTATATACCCCTCTATCCCGAGTATCTCCCTTTACTCTCTGTCCCCGTTCTATATTCCCCTCTATCCCGGGTATCTCCCTTTACTCTCTGTCCCCATTCTATATTCCGCTCTATCCCGGGTATCTCCCTTTACTCTCTGTCCCCGTTCTATATTCCATTCTATCTGGGGTATCTCCCTTTACTCTCTGTCCCCGTTCTATATTCCCCTCTATCCCGGGTATCTCCCTTTACTCTCTGTCCCTGTTCTATATTCCCCTCTATCCCGGGTATCTCCCTTTAATCTCTGTCCCCGTTCTATATATCCCTCTATCCCGGGTATCTCCCTTTACTCTCTGTCCCCGTTCTATATTCCCCTCTATCCCGGGTATCTTCCTTTACTCTCTGTCCCCGTTCTATATTGCCCTCTATCCCGGGTATCACCCTTTAATCTCTGTCCCCGTTCTATATTCCCCTCTATCCTGGGTATCTCCCTTTAATCTCTGTCCCCGTCCTATATTCCCCTCTATCCCAGGTATCTCCCTTTACTCTCTGTCCCCGTTCTATATTCCCCTCTATCCCGGTTATCTCCCTTTACTCTCTGTCCCCGTTCAATATTCCCCTCTATCCCGGGTATCTCCCTTTACTCTCTGTCACCGTTCTATATTCCCCTCTATCCCGGGTATCTCCCTTTACTCTCTATCCCCGTTCTATATTCCCCTCTATCCCGGGTATCTCCCTTTACTCTCTGTCCTCATTCTATTATCCGCTCTATCCCGGGTATCTCCCTTTATTCTCTATCCCCGTTCGATATTCCCCTCTATCCCGGTAATCTCCCTTTACTCTCTGCCCCCGTTCTATATTCCACTCTATCCCGGGTATCTCCCTTTACTCTCTGTCCCCGTTCTATATTCCACTCTATCCCGGGTGTCTCTCTTTACTCTCTGTCCCCATTCTTTGTTCCCCTCTATCCCGGGTATCTCGCTTTACTCTCTGTCCAAGTTCTATATTTCCCTCTATCCCGGGTATCTCCCCTTACTCTCTGTCCCCGTTCTATATTCCCTCTATCCTGGGTATCTCCCTTTACGCTCTGTCCCCGTTCTATATTCCGCTCTATCCCGGGTATCTCCCTTTACTCTCTGTCCCTGTTCCATATTCCCCTTTATCCCGGGTATCTCCCTTTACTCTCTGTCCCCGTTCTATATTCCCCTCTATCCCGGGTATCTCCCTTTACTCTCTGTCCCCATTCTATATTCCCCTCTATCCCGGGTATCTCCCTTTACTCTCTGTCCCCGTTCTATATTCCCCTCTATCCCGGGTACCTCCCTTTACTCTCTGTCCCCGTTCTATATTCCCCTCTGTCCCGGGTATCTCCCTTTACTCTCTGTCCCCGTTCTATATTCCCCTCTATCCCGGGTATCTCACTTTCCTCTCTGTCCCCGTTCTATATTCCACTCTATCCCGGGTATCTCCCTTTACTGTCTATCCCCGTTCTATATTCCCTCTATCCCCGGTATCTCCCTTTACTCGCTGTCCCCGTTCTATATTCCCCTCTATCCCGGGTATCTCTCTTTACTCTCTCTCCCCTTTCTATATTCCCCTCTATCCCGGGTATCTCCCTTTACTCCCTGTCCCCGTTCTATATTCCCCTCTATCCCGGGTGTCTCTCTTTACTCTCTGTCCCCATTCTTTGTTCCCCTCTATCTCGGGTATCTCCCATTACTCTCTGTCCACGTTCCATATTTCCCTCTATCCCGGGTATCTCACTTTACTCTCTGTCCCCGTTCTATATTCCCCTCTATCCCGAGTATCTCCCTTTACTCTCTGTCCCCGTTCTATATTCCCCTCTATCCCGGGTATCTCCCTTTACTACCTATCCCCGTTCTATATACCTCTCTATCCCACGTATCACCCTTTACTCTCTGCCCCGTTCTATATTCCCCTCTATCCCGGGTATCTCCCTTTACTCTCTGTCCCCGTTCTATATTCCCCTCTATCCCGGGTATCTCCCATTACTCTCTGTCCCCGTTCTATATTCCTCTCTATCCCGGGTATCTCCCTTTACTCTCTGTCCCCGTTCTATATTCCCCTCTATCCCGGGTATCTCCCTTTACTCTCTGTCCCCGTTCTATATTCCCCTCTATCCCGAGTATCTCCCTTTACTCTCTGTCCCCGTTCGATATTCCCCTCTATCCCGGGTATCTCCCTTTACTCTCTGTCCCTGTTCTATATTCCCCTCTTTCCCGGGTATCTCCCTTTACTGTCTGTCCCCGTTCTATATTCCCCTCTATCCCGGGTATCTCGTTTTACATTCTGTCCCCATTCTATATTCCCCTCTATCCCGGGTATCTCCATTTACTCTCTGTCCCCGTTCTATATTCCCCTCTATCCCGGGTATCTCCCTTTACTCTCTCTCCCCGTTCTATATTCCCCTCTCTCCCGGATATCTCCCTTTACTCTCGGTCCCCGTTCTATATTCCCCTCTATCCCGGGTATCTCCGATTACTCTCTGTCCCCGTTCTATATTCCCCTCAATCCCTGGTATCTCCCTTTACTCTCTGTCCCCGTTCTATTTTCCCCTCTATCCCGGGTATCTCCCTTTACTCTCTGTCCCCATTCTATATTCCCCTCTATCCCGGGTATCTCCCTTTACTCTCTGTCGCCGTTCTATATTCCCCTCTATCCCGGGTATCTCCCTTTACTGTCTGTCCGCGTTCTATATTCCCCACTATCCCGGGTATCTCCCTTTACTCTCTGTCCGCGTTCTATAATCCCCTTTATCCCGGGTATCTCCCTATACTCTCTGTCCCCGTTCTATGTTCCCCTCTATCCCGGGTATCTCACTTTACTCTCTGTCCCCGTTCTATATTCCCCTCTATCCCGGGTATCTCCCTTTACGCGCTGTCCCCGTTCTATATTCCCCTCTGTCCTGGGTATCTCCCTTTACACTCTGTCCCCGTACTATATTCCCCTCTATACCGGGTATCTCCCTTTACTCTCTGTCCCAGTTCTATATCCACCTCTATCCCGGTTATCTCCCTTTATTCTCTGTCCCCGTTCTATATTCCCCTCTATCCCGGGTATCTCCCTTTACTCTCTGTCCCCGTTCTATATTCCCCTCTATCCCGGGTATCTCCCTTTACTCTCTGTCCCCGTTCTCTCTTCCCCCTATCCTGGGTATCTCCCTTTACTCTCTGTCCCCGTTCTATATTCCCCTCTATCCCGGGTATCTCCCTTTACTCTCTGTCCCCATTCTATATTCCCCTCTATCCCGTATATCTCCTTTTACTCCCTGTCCACGTTCTATATTCCCCTCTATCCCGGGTATCTCCCTTTCCTCTCTGTCCCCGTTCTATATTCCCCTCTATCCCGGGTATCTCCCTTTATTCTCTGTCCCCATTCTATATTCTCCTCTATCCCGGGTATCTCCCTTTACTCTCTGTCCCCGTTCTATATTCCCCTCTATCCCGGGTATCTCCCTTTACTCTCTGTACCCGTTCTATATTCACCTCTCTCCCGGGTATCTCCCTTTACTCTCTGTCGCCGTCTATATTCCCCTCTATCCCGGGTTTCTCCCTTTACTCTCTGTTCCCGTTCTATATTCCCCTCTATCCCGGGTATCTCCCTTTACTCTCTGTCCCCGTTCTATAGTCCCCTCTATCCCGGGTATCTCCCTTTACTCTCTGTCCCCGTTCTATATTCCCCTCTATCTCGGGTATCTCCCTTTACTCTCTGTCCCCGTTCTATATTCCCCTCTATCCCGGGTATCTCCCTTTATTCTCTGTCCCCGTTCTATATTCCCCTCTATCCCGGGTATCTCCCTTTACTCTCTGTCCACGTTCTATATTCCCCTCTATCCCAGGTACCTCCCTTTACTCACTGTCCCCGTTCTATATTCCCCTCTATCACCGGTATCTCCCTTTACTCTCTGTCCCCGTTCTATATTCCCCTCTATCCCGGGTATCTCCCTTTACACTCTGTCCCCGTTCTATATTCCCCTCTATCCCGGGTATCTCCCTTTACTCTCTCTCCCCGTTCTATATTCCCCTCTATCCCGGGTATCTCCCTTTACTCTCTGTCCCCGTTCTATATTCCCCTCTATCCCGGGTATCTCCCTTTACTCTCTGTCCCCGATCTATATTCCGCTGTATCCCGGGTAACTCCCTTTACTCTCTGTCCCCATTCTATATTCCCCTCTATCCCGGTTATCTCCTTTTACTCCCTGTCCACGTTCTATATTCCCCTCTATCCCGGGTATCTCCCATTACTCTCTGTCACCGTTCTATATTCCCCTCTATCCCGGGTATCTCCCTTTACTCTCTGTCCCTGTTCTATATTCCCCTCTATCCCGGGTATCTCCTTTTACTCCCTGTCCACGTTCTATATTCCCCTCTATCCCGGGTATCTCCCTTTACTCTCTGTCCCCGTTCTATATTCCCCTCTATCCCGGGTATCTCCCTTTACTCTCTGTCCCCGTTCTATATTCCCCTCTATCCTGGGTATCACCCTTTACTCTCTGTCCCCGTTCTATATTCCCCTCTATCCCGGATATCTCCCTTTATTCTCTGTCCCCATTCTATATTCCCCTCTATCCCGGCTATCTCCCTTTACTCTCTGTCCCCGTTCTATATTCCCCTCTATCCCGGGGATCTCGCTTTACTCTCTGTCCCCGTTATATATTCCCCTCTATCCCGGGTATCTCCCTTGACACTCTGTCCCCGTTCTATATTCCCCTCTATCCCGGGTATCTCCCTTTACTCTCTGTCCCAGTTCTATATTCCCTCTATCCAGGGTATCTTTCTTTACTCTCTGTCCCCATTCTTTATTCCCCTCTATCCCGGGTATCTCCCCTTACTCTCCGTCCCCGTTCTATATTCCCCTCCATCCCGGGTATCTCTCTTTACTCTCTGTCCCCGTACTATATTCCCCTCTATCCCGGGTATCTCCCTTGACTCTCTGTCCCCGTTCTATATTCCCCTCTATCCCGGGTATCTCCCTTTACTCTCTGTCCCCGTTCGATATTCCCCTCTATCCCGGGTATCTCCCTTTTCTCTCTGCCCCCGTTCTATATTCCCCTCTATCCCGGGTATCTCCCTTTACTCTCTGTCCCCGTTCTATATTCCCCTCTTTCCCGGGTATCTCCCTTTACTCTCTGTCCCCGTTCTATATTCCCCTCTATCCCGGGTATCTCCCTTTACTCTCTGTTGCCGATCTATATTCCCCTCTATCCCGGGTGTCTCCCTTTACTCTCTGTCCCCGTTCTATATACCCCTCTATCCCGGGTACCTCCCTTTACTCTCTGTCCCCGTTCTATATTCCCCTCTATCCCGGGTATCTCCCTTTACTCTCTGTCCCCGTTCTATATTCCCAACTATCCCGGGTATCTCCCTTTACTCTCTGTCCCCGTTCTATAATCCCCTTTATCCCGGGTATCTCCCTTTACTCTCTGTCCCCGTTCTATATTCCCCTCTATCCTGGGTATCTCCCTTTACTCTCTGTCCCCGTTCTATATTCCCCTCTATCCCAGGTATCTCCCTTTACTCTCTGTCTCCGTTCTATATTCCTCTCTATCCCGGGTATCTCCCTTTACTCTCTGTCCCCGTTCTATATTTCCTCTATCCTGGGTATCTCCCTTTACTCTCTGTCCCCGTTCTATATTCCCCTCTATCCCGGGTATCTCCCTTTACTCTCTGTCTCCGTTCTATATTCCCCTCTATCCCGGGTATCTCCCTTTACTCTCTGTCCCCGTTCTATATTCCCCTCTATCCCGGGTATCTCCCTTTACTCTCTGTCTCCGTTCTATATTCCCCTCTACCCCGGGTATATCCCATTACTCTCTGTCCCCGTTCTATATTCCCCTCTATCCCGGGTTTCTCCCTTTATTCTCTGTCCCCGTTCAATATTCCCCTCTATCCCTGGTATCTCCCTTTACTCTCTGTCCCCTTTCTATATTTCCCTCTATCCCGGGTATCTCCCTTTACTCTCTGTCCCCGTTCCATATTCCGCTCTGTCCCGGGTATCTCCCATTACTCTCTGTCCCCGTTCTATATTCCCCTCTATCCCGGGTTTCTCCCTTTATTCTCTGTCCCCGTTCTATATTCCCCTCTATCCCGGGTATCTCCCTTTACTCTCTGTCTCCGTTCTATATTCCCCTTTATCCCGGGTATCTCCCTTTACTCTCTGTCCCCGTTCTATATGCCCCTCTATCCCGGGTATCTCCCTTTACTCTCTGTCCCCATTCTATATTCCCCTCTATCCCGGGTATCTCACTTTACTCTCTGTCTCCGTTCTATATTCCCCTCTATCCCGGGTATCTCCCTTTACTCTCTGTCCCCGTTCTATATTCCCCTCTATCCCGGGTGTCTCCCCTTACTCTCTGTCCTCGTTCTATATTCCCCTGTCTCCCGGGTATCTCCCTTTACTCTCTGTCCCCGTTCTATATTCCCCTCTATCCCGGGTATCTCCCTTTACTCTCTGTCCCCGTTCTATATTCCCCTCTATCCCTAGTATCTCCCTTTACTCTCTGTCCCCGTTCTATATTCCCCTCTATCCCGGGTATCTCCCTTTACTCTCTGTCCCCGTTCTATATTCCCCTCTATCCCGGGTATCTCCCTTTATTCTCTGTCCCCGTTCTATATTCCCCTCTATCCCGGGTATCTCCCTTTACTCTCTGTCCCCGTTCTATATTCCCCTCTATCCGGGGTACCTCCCTTTACTCACTGTCCCCGTTCTATATTCCCCTCTATCCCCGGTACCTCCCTTTACTCTCTGTCCCCGTTCTATATTCCCCTCTATCCCGGGTATCTCCCTTTACACTCTGTCCCCGTTCTATATTCCCCTCTATCCCGGGTATCTCCCTTTACTCTCTCTCCCCGTTCTATATTCCCCTCTATCCCGGGTATCTCCCTTTACTCTCTGTCCCCGTTCTATATTCCCCTCTATCCCGGGTATCTCCCTTTACTCTCTGTCCCCGTTCTATATTCCCCTGTATCCCGGGTAACTCCCTTTACTCTCTGTCCCCATTCTATATTCACCTCTATTCCGGGTATCTCCTTTTACTCCCTGTCCACGTTCTATATTCCCCTCTATCCCGGGTATCTCCCTTTACTCTCTGTCACCGTTCTATATTCCCCTCTATCCCGGGTATCTCCCTTTACTCTCTGTCCCCGTTCTATATTCCCCTCTAGCCCGGGTATCTCCTTTTACTCCCTGTCCACGTTCTATATTCCCCTCTATCCCGGGTATCTCCCTTTACTCTCTGTCCCCGTTCTATATTCCCCTCTATCCCGGGTATCTCCCTTTACTCTCTGTCTTCGTTCTATATTCCCCTCTATCCCGGGTATCACCCTTTACTCTCTGTCCCCGTTCTATATTCCCCTCTATCCCGGATATCTCCCTTTATTCTCTGTCCCCATTCTATATTCCCCTCTATCCCGGCTATCTCCCTTTACTCTCTGTCCCCGTTCTATATTCCCCTCTACCCCGGGTACCTCGCTTTACTCTCTGTCCCCGTTATATATTCCCCTCTATCCCGGGTATCTCCCTTTACACTCTGTCCCCGTTCAAAATTCCCCTCTATCCCGGGTATCTCCCTTTACTCTCTGTCCCAGTTCAATATTCCCTCCATGCAGGGTATCTCTCTTTACTCTCTGTCCCCATTCATTATTCCCCTCTATCCCGGGTATCTCCCCTTACTCACTGTCCCCGTTCTATATTCCCCTCCATCCCGGGTATCTCCCTTTACTCTCTGTCCCCGTTCGATATTCCCCTCTATCCCGGGTATCTCCCTTTACTCTCTGTTCCCGTTCTATATTCCCCTCTATCCCGGGTATCTCCCTTTTCTCTCTGCCCCCGTTCTATATTCCCCTCTATCCCGGGTATCTCCCTTTACTCTCTGTCCCCGTTCTATATTCCCCTCTTTCCCGGGTATCTCCCTTTACTCTCTGTCCCCGCTCTATATTCCCCTCTATCCCGGGTATCTCCCTTTACTCTCTGTCGCCGATCTATATTCCCCTCTATCCCGGGTATTTCCCTTTACTGTCTGTCCCCGTTCTATATTCCCAACTATCCCGGGTATCTCCCTTTACTCTCTGTCCCCGTTCTATATTCCCCTCTATCCCGGGTATCTCCCTTTACTCTCTGTCCCCGTTCTATAATCCCCTTTATCCCGGGTATCTCCCTTTACTCTCTGCCCCCGTTCTATATTCCCCTCTAACCCGGGTATCTCCCTTTACTCTCTATCCCCGTTCTATATACCCCTCTATCCCGGGTATCTCCCATTACTCTCTGTCCCCGGTCTATATTCCCCTCTATCCCGGGTATCTCCCTTTACTCGCTGTCACCGTTCTATATTCCCCTCTATCCCGCGTATCTCCCTTTACTCTCTGTCCCCGTTCTATATTCCCCTCTATCCCGGGTATCTCCCTTTACTCTCTGTCCCCGTTCTATATACCCCTCTATCCCGGGTATCTCCCTTTACTCTCTGTCCCCGTTCTATATTCCCCTCTATCCTGGGTATCTCCCTTTACTCTCTGTCCCCGTTCTATATTCCCCTCTATCCCAGGTATCTCCCTTTACTCTCTGTCCCCGTTCTATATTCCCCTCTATCCCGGGTATCTCCCTTTACTCTCTGTCCCCGTTCTATATTCCCTCTATCCTGGGTATCTCCCTTTACTCTCTGTCCCCATTCTATATTCCCCTCTATCCCGGGTATCTCCCTTTTCTCTCTGTCTCTGTTCTATATTCCCCTCTATCCCGGGTATCTCCCTTTACTCTCTGTCCCCGTTCTATATTCCCCTCTATCCCGGGTATCTCCCTTTACTC
Organism: Somniosus microcephalus; assembly: GCF_052327205.1. Lineage (NCBI taxonomy): Eukaryota > Metazoa > Chordata > Chondrichthyes > Squaliformes > Somniosidae > Somniosus > Somniosus microcephalus. Next base: position 52,246,832 of record NW_028225181.1, read on the forward strand.
TCTGTCTCCGTTCTATATTCCCCTCTATCCCGGGTATCTCCCTTTACTCTCTGTCCCCGTTCTATATTCCCCTCTATCCCGGGTATCTCCCTTTACTCTCTGTCCCCGTTCTATATTCCCATGTATCCCGGGTATCTCCCTTTACTCTCTGTCCCCGTTCTATATTCCCCTCTATCCCGGGGATCTCCCTTTACTCTCTGTCCCCGTTATATATTCCCCTCTGTCCCGGGTATCTCACTTTACTCTCTGTCCCCGTTCTATATTCCCCTCTATCCCGGGTATCTCCCTTTACTCTCTGTCCCCGTTCTATATTCCCCTCTGTCCCGGGTATCTCCCTTTACTCTCTGTCCCCGTTCTATATTCCCTCTATCCTGGGTATCTCCCTTTACTCTCTGTCCCCGTTCTGTATTCCCCTCTATCCCGGGTATCTCCCTTTACTCTCTGTCTCCGTTCTATATTCCTCTCTATCCCGGGTATCTCCCTTTGCTCTCTGTCCCCGTTCTATATGCCGCTCTATCCCGGGTATCTCCCTTTACTCTCTGTCCCCGTTCTATATTCCCCTCTATCCCGGGTATCTCACTTTACTCTCTGTCTCCGTTCTATATTCCCCTCTATCCCGGGTATCTCCCTTTACTCTCTGTCCCCGTTCTATATTCCCTTCTCCTACTGGGTATCTCCCCTTACTCTCTGTCCCCATTCTATATTCCCCTGTCTCCCGGGTATCTCCCTTTACTCTCTATCCCCGTTCTATAGTCCCCTCTATCCCGGGTATCTCCCTTTATTCTCTGTCCCCGTTCTATATTCCCCTCTATCCCGGGTATCTCCCTTTACTCTCTGTCTCCGTTCTATATTCCCCTTTATCCCGGGTATCTCCCTTTACTCTCTGCCCCGTTCTATATGCCCCTCTATCCCGGGTATCTCCCTTTACTCTCTGTCCCCATTCTATATTCCCCTCTATCCCGGGTATCTCACTTTACTCTCTGTCTCCGTTCTATATTCCCCTCTATCCCGGGTATCTCCCTTTACTCTCTGTCCCCGTTCTATATTCCCCTCTATCCCGGGTGTCTCCCCTTACTCTCTGTCCTCGTTCTATATTCCCCTGTATCCCGGGTATCTCCCTTTACTCTCTGTCCCCGTTCTATATTCCCCTCTATCCCGGGTATCTCCCTTTACTCTCTGTCCCCGTTCTATATTCCCCTCTATCCCTAGTATCTCCCTTTACTCTCTGTCCCCGTTCTATATTCCCCTCTATCCCGGGTATCTCCCTTTACTCTCTGTCCCCGTTCTATATTCCCCTCTATCCCGGGTATCTCCCTTTATTCTCTGTCCCCGTTCTATATTCCCCTCTATCCCGGGTATCTCCCTTTACTCTCTGTCCCCGTTCTATATTCCCCTCTATCCCGGGTACCTCCCTTTACTCACTGTCCCCGTTCTATATTCCCCTCTATCCCCGGTACCTCCCTTTACTCTCTGTCCCCGTTCTATATTCCCCTCTATCCCGGGTATCTCCCTTTACACTCTGTCCCCGTTCTATATTCCCCTCTATCCCGGGTATCTCCCTTTACTCTCTCTCCCCGTTCTATATTCCCCTCTATCCCGGGTATCTCCCTTTACTCTCTGTCCCCGTTCTATATTCCCCTCTAACCCGGGTATCTCCCTTTACTCTCTGTCCCCGTTCTATATTCCCCTGTATCCCGGGTAACTCCCTTTACTCTCTGTCCCCATTCTATATTCACCTCTATTCCGGGTATCTCCTTTTACTCCCTGTCCACGTTCTATATTCCCCTCTATCCTGGGTATCTCCCTTTACTCTCTGTCACCGTTCTATATTCCCCTCTATCCCGGGTATCTCCCTTTACTCTCTGTCCCCGTTCTATATTCCCCTCTAGCCCGGGTATCTCCTTTTACTCCCTGTCCACGTTCTATATTCCCCTCTATCCCGGGTATCTCCCTTTACTCTCTGTCCCCGTTCTATATTCCCCTCTATCCCGGGTATCTCCCTTTACTCTCTGTCTTCGTTCTATATTCCCCTCTATCCCGGGTATCACCCTTTACTCTCTGTCCCCGTTCTATATTCCCCTCTATCCCGGATATCTCCCTTTATTCTCTGTCCCCATTCTATATTCCCCTCTATCCCGGCTATCTCCCTTTACTCTCTGTCCCCGTTCTATATTCCCCTCTACCCCGGGTACCTCGCTTTACTCTCTGTCCCCGTTATATATTCCCCTCTATCCCGGGTATCTCCCTTTACACTCTGTCCCCGTTCAAAATTCCCCTCTATCCCGGGTATCTCCCTTTACTCTCTGTCCCAGTTCAATATTCCCTCCATCCAGGGTATCTCTCTTTACTCTCTGTCCCCATTCATTATTCCCCTCTATCCCGGGTATCTCCCCTTACTCACTGTCCCCGTTCTATATTCCCCTCCATCCCGGGTATCTCCCTTTACTCTCTGTCCCCGTTCGATATTCCCCTCTATCCCGGGTATCTCCCTTTACTCTCTGTTCCCGTTCTATATTCCCCTCTATCCCGGGTATCTCCCTTTTCTCTCTGCCCCCGTTCTATATTCCCCTCTATCCCGGGTATCTCCCTTTACTCTCTGTCCCCGTTCTATATTCCCCTCTTTCCCGGGTATCTCCCTTTACTCTCTGTCCCCGCTCTATATTCCCCTCTATCCCGGGTATCTCCCTTTACTCTCTGTCGCCGATCTATATTCCCCTCTATCCCGGGTATTTCCCTTTACTGTCTGTCCCCGTTCTATATTCCCAACTATCCCGGGTATCTCCCTTTACTCTCTGTCCCCGTTCTATATTCCCCTCTATCCCGGGTATCTCCCTTTACTCTCTGTCCCCGTTCTATAATCCCCTTTATCCCGGGTATCTCCCTTTACTCTCTGCCCCCGTTCTATATTCCCCTCTAACCCGGGTATCTCCCTTTACTCTCTATCCCCGTTCTATATACCCCTCTATCCCGGGTATCTCCCATTACTCTCTGTCCCCGGTCTATATTCCCCTCTATCCCGGGTATCTCCCTTTACTCGCTGTCACCGTTCTATATTCCCCTCTATCCCGCGTATCTCCCTTTACTCTCTGTCCCCGTTCTATATTCCCCTCTATCCCGGGTATCTCCCTTTACTCTCTGTCCCCGTTCTATATACCCCTCTATCCCGGGTATCTCCCTTTACTCTCTGTCCCCGTTCTATATTCCCCTCTATCCTGGGTATCTCCCTTTACTCTCTGTCCCCGTTCTATATTCCCCTCTATCCCAGGTATCTCCCTTTACTCTCTGTCCCCGTTCTATATTCCCCTCTATCCCGGGTATCTCCCTTTACTCTCTGTCCCCGTTCTATATTCCCTCTATCCTGGGTATCTCCCTTTACTCTCTGTCCCCATTCTATATTCCCCTCTATCCCGGGTATCTCCCTTTTCTCTCTGTCTCTGTTCTATATTCCCCTCTATCCCGGGTATCTCCCTTTACTCTCTGTCCCCGTTCTATATTCCCCTCTATCCCGGGTATCTCCCTTTACTCTCTGTCTCCGTTCTATATTCCCCTCTATCCCGGGTATCTCCCTTTACTCTCTGTCCCCGTTCTATATTCCCCTCTATCCCGGGTATCTCCCTTTACTCTCTGTCCCCGTTCTATATTCCCATGTATCCCGGGTATCTCCCTTTACTCTCTGTCCCCGTTCTATATTCCCCTCTATCCCGGGGATCTCCCTTTACTCTCTGTCCCCGTTATATATTCCCCTCTGTCCCGGGTATCTCACTTTACTCTCTGTCCCCGTTCTATATTCCCCTCTATCCCGGGTATCTCCCTTTACTCTCTGTCCCCGTTCTATATTCCCCTCTGTCCCGGGTATCTCCCTTTACTCTCTGTCCCCGTTCTATATTCCCTCTATCCTGGGTATCTCCCTTTACTCTCTGTCCCCGTTCTGTATTCCCCTCTATCCCGGGTATCTCCCTTTACTCTCTGTCTCCGTTCTATATTCCCCTCTATCCCGGGTATCTCCCTTTGCTCTCTGTCCCCGTTCTATATGCCGCTCTATCCCGGGTATCTCCCTTTACTCTCTGTCCCCGTTCTATATTCCCCTCTATCCCGGGTATCTCACTTTACTCTCTGTCTCCGTTCTATATTCCCCTCTATCCCGGGTATCTCCCTTTACTCTCTGTCCCCGTTCTATATTCCCTTCTCCTACTGGGTATCTCCCCTTACTCTCTGTCCCCATTCTATATTCCCCTGTCTCCCGGGTATCTCCCTTTACTCTCTGTCCCCGTTCTATAGTCCCCTCTATCCCGGGTATCTCACTTTACTCTCTGTCCCCGTTCTATATTCCCCTCTATCCCGGGTATCTCCCTTTAATCTCTGTCCCCGTTCTATATTCCCCTCTATCCCGGGTATCTCCCTTTATTCTCTGTCCCCGTTCTATATTCCCCTCTATCCCGGGTATCTCCCTTTACTCTCTGTCCCCGTTGTATATTCCCCTCTATCCCAGGTATCTCCCTTTGCTCTCTGTCCCAGTTCTATATTCCCCTCTATCCCGGGTATCTCCCTTTACTCTCTGTCCCCGTTCCATATTCCCTCTATCCTGGGTATCTCCCTTTACTCTCTGTCCCCGTTCTATATTCCCCTCTATCCCGGGTATCTCCCTTTACTCTCTGTCTCTGTTCTATATTCCCCTCTATCCCGGGTATCTCCCTTTACTCTCTGTCCCCGTTCTATATTCCCCTCTATCCCGGGTATCTCCCTTTACTCTCTGTCCTCGTTCTATATTCCCCTGTATCCCGGGTATCTCCCTTTACTCTCTCCCCCCGTTCTATATTCCCCTCTATCCCGGGTATCTCCCTTTACTTTCTGTCCCCGTTCTATATTCCCCTCTGTCCCGGGTATCTCACTTTACTCTCTGTACCCGTTCTATATTCCCCACTATCCCGGGTATCTCCCTTTACTCACTGTCCCCGTTCTATATTCCCCTCTACCCCGGGTATCTCCCATTACTCTCTGTCCCCATTCTATATTCCCCTCTATCCCGGGTTTCTCCCTTTACTCTCTGTCCCCGTTCTATATTCCCCTCTATCCCTGGTATCTCCCTTTCCTCTCTGTCCCCGTTCAATATTTCCCTCTATCCCGGGTATCTCCCTTTACTCTCTGTCCCCGTTCTATATTCCCCTCTGTCCCGGGTATCTCCCTTTACTCTCTGTCCCCGTTCTATATTCCCTCTATCCTGGGTATCTCCCTTTACTCTCTGTCCCCGTTCTATATTCCCCTCTATCCCGGGTATCTCCCTTTACTCTCTGTCTCCGTTCTATATTCCCCTCTATCCCGGGTATCTCCCTTTACTCTCTGTCCCCGTTCTATATTCTCCTCTATTCCGGGTATCTCCCTTTACTCTCTGTCCCCGTTCTATATTCCCCTCTATCCCGGGTATCTGACTTTACTCTCTGTCTCCGTTCTATATTCCCCTCTATCCCGGGTATCTCCCTTTACTCTCTGTCCCCGTTCTATATTCCCCTCTATCCCGGGTATCTCCCTTTACTCTCTGTCCCCGTTCTATATTCCCCTGTATCCCGGGTATCTCCCTTTACTCTCTGTCCCCGTTCTATATTCCCCTCTATCCTAGGTATCTCCCTTTACTCTCTGTCCCCGTTCTATATTCCCCTCTGTCCCGGGTATCTCACTTTACTCTCTGTCCCCGTTCTATATTCCCCTCTATCCCTGGTATCTCCCTTTACTCTCTGTCCCCGTTCTATATTCCCCTCTATCCCAGGTATCTCCCTTTACTCTCTGTCCCCGTTCTCTCTTCCCCTCTATCCCGGGTATCACCCTTTAATCACTGTCCCCGTTCTATATTCCCCTCTATCCCGGGTATTTCCCTTTACTCTCTGTCCTCGTTCTATATTCCCCTCTATCCCGGGTTTCTCCCTTTACTCTCTGTCCCCGTTCTATATTCCCCTCTATCCCTGGTATCTCCCTTTACTCTCTGTCCCCGTTCTATATTTGCGTATATCCCGGGTATCTCCCTTTACTCTCTGTCCCCATTCTATATTCCCCTCTATCCCGGGTATCTCCCTTTACTCTCTGTCCCCGCTCTATATACCCCTCTATCCCGGGTATCTCCCTTTACTCTCTGTCCCCGTTCTATATTCCCTCTATCCCGGGTATCTCCCTTTACTCTCTGTCCCCGTTCTAAATTCCCCGCTATCCCGGGTATCTCCCTTCACTCTCTGTCACCGTTCTATATTCCCCTCTATCCCCGGTATCTCCCTTTACTCTCTGCCCCTGTTCTAAATTCCCCTCTATCCTGGGAATCTCCCTTTACTCTCTGTCCCCGTTCTATATTCCCCTCTATCCCGGGTATATCCCTTTACTCTCTGTCCCCGTTCTATATTCCCCTCTATCCCGGGTATCTCCCTTTACTCTCTGTCCCCGTTCTATATTCCCCTCTATCACGGGTATCCCCCTTTACTCTCTGTCACCGTTCTATATTCCCCTCTATCCCCTGTATCTCCCTTTACTCTCTGACCCTGTTATAAATTCCCCTCTATCCTGGGTATCTCCCTTTACTCTCTGTCCCCGTTCTATATTCCCCTCTATCCCGGGTATCTCCCTTTACTCTCTGTCCCCGTTCTATATTCCCCTCTATCCTGGGCATCTCCCTTTACTCTCTGTCCCCGTTCTATATTCCCCTCTATCCCGGGTATCTCCCTTACTCTCTGTCCCCGTTCTATATTCCCCTCTATCCCGGGTATCTCCCTTTACCCTCTGTCCCCGTTCTATATTCCCCTCTATCCCGGGTACCTCCCTTTACTCTCTGCCCCCGTTCTAAATTCCCCTCTATCCCGGGTATCTCCCTTTACTCTCTGTCCCCGTTCTATATTCCCCTCTATCCCGGGTATCTCCCTTTACGCTCTGTCCCCGTTCTATATTCCCCTCTATCCCAGGTATTTCCCTTTACTCTCTGCCCCCGTTCTATATTCCCCTCTATCCCGGGTATCTCCCTTTACTCTCTGTCCCCGTTCTATATTCCCCTCTATCACGGGTACCTCACTACACTGTCTGTCCCCGTTCTATAACCCCCTCTATCCCGGGTAACTCCCTTTAATCTCTCTCTCCGTTTTATATTCCACTCTATCCCGGGTATCGCCCTTTACTCTCTGTCTCCGTTCTATATTCCCCTCTATCCCGGGTATCTCCCTTTACTCACTGTCCCCGTTGTATATTCCCCTCTATCCCGGCTGTCTCCCTTTACTCTCTGTCCCCGTTCTATATTCCCCTCTATCCCGGCTGTCTCCCTTTACTCTCTGTCACCGTTCTATATTCCCCTCTATCCCGGGTATCTCCCTTTACTCTCTGTCCCCGTTCTATATTCCCCTCTATCCCGGGTAACTCCCTTTACTCTCTGTCCCCATTCTATATTCCCCTCTATCCCGGGTATCTCCCTTTACTCTCTGTCCCCGCTCTATATTCCCCTCGATCCCGGGTATCTCCTTTTCGTCCCTGTCCACGTTCTATATTCCCCTCTATCCCGGGTATCTCCCTTTACTCTCTGTCCCCGTTCTATATTCCCCTCTATCCCGGGTATCTCCCTTTACTCTCTGTCCCCGTTCTATATTCCCCTGTATCCCGGGTATCTCCCTTTACTCTCTGTCCCCGTTCTATATTCCCCTCTATCCTGGGTATCTCCCTTTACTCTCTGTCCCCGTTCTATATTCCCCTCTGTCCCGGGTATCTCACTTTACTCTCTGTCCCCGTTCTATATTCCCCTCTATCCCGGGTATCTCCCTTTACTCTCTGTCCCCGTTCTATATTCCCCTCTATCCCGGGTATCTCCCTTTATTCTCTGTCCCCGTTCTATATTCCCCTCTATCCCGGGTATCACCCTTTAATCACTGTCCTCGTTCTATATTCCCCTCTATCCCGGGTATTTCCCTTTACTCTCTGTCCCCGTTCTATATTCCCCTCTATCCCGGGTTTCTCCCTTTACTCTCTGTCCCCGTTCTATATTCCCCTCTATCCCTGGTATCTCCCTTTACTCTCTGTCCCCGTTCTATATTTCCCTCTATCCCGGGTATCTCCCTTTACTCTCTGTCCCCGTTCTATATACCCCTCTATCCCGGGCATCTCCCTTTACTCTCTGTCCCCGCTCTATATACCCCTCTATCCCGGGTATCTCCCATTACTCTCTGTCCCCGTTCTATATTCCCTCGATCCTGGGTGTCTCCCTTTACTCTCTGTCCCCGTTCTATATTCCCCGCTACCCCGGGTATCTCCCTTTACTCTCTGTCACCGTTCTATATTCCCCTCTATCCCCGGTGTCTTCCTTTACTCTCTGCCCCTGTTCTAAATTCCCCTCTATCCTGGGTATCTCCCTTTACTCTCTGTCCCCGTTCTATATTCCCCTCTATCCCGGGTATCTCCCTTTACTCTCTGTCTCCGTTCTATATTCCCCTCTATCCCGGGTATCTCCCTTTACTCTCTGTCCCCGTTCTATATTCCCCTCTATCCCGGGTATCTCCCTTTACTCTCTGTCCCCGTTCTATATTCCCCTGTATCCCGGGTATCTCCCTTTACTCTCTCCCCCCGTTCTATATTCCCCTCTATCCCGGGTATCTCCCTTTACTTTCTGTCCCCGTTCTATATTCCCCTCTGTCCCGGGTATCTCACTTTACTCTCTGTACCCGTTCTATATTCCCCACTATCCCGGGTATCTCCCTTTACGCTCTGTCCCCGTTCTATATTCCCCTCTATCCCAGGTATTTCCCTTTACTCTCTGCCCCCGTTCTATATTCCCCTCTATCCCGGGTATCTCCCTTTACTCTCTGTCCCCGTTCTATATTCCCCTCTATCACGGGTACCTCACTACACTGTCTGTCCCCGTTCTATAACCCCCTCTATCCCGGGTAACTCCCTTTAATCTCTCTCTCCGTTTTATATTCCACTCTATCCCGGGTATCGCCCTTTACTCTCTGTCTCCGTTCTATATTCCCCTCTATCCCGGGTATCTCCCTTTACTCACTGTCCCCGTTGTATATTCCCCTCTATCCCGGCTGTCTCCCTTTACTCTCTGTCCCCGTTCTATATTCCCCTCTATCCCGGCTGTCTCCCTTTACTCTCTGTCACCGTTCTATATTCCCCTCTATCCCGGGTATCTCCCTTTACTCTCTGTCCCCGTTCTATATTCCCCTCTATCCCGGGTAACTCCCTTTACTCTCTGTCCCCATTCTATATTCCCCTCTATCCCGGGTATCTCCCTTTACTCTCTGTCCCCGCTCTATATTCCCCTCGATCCCGGGTATCTCCTTTTCGTCCCTGTCCACGTTCTATATTCCCCTCTATCCCGGGTATCTCCCTTTACTCTCTGTCCCCGTTCTATATTCCCCTCTATCCCGGGTATCTCCCTTTACTCTCTGTCCCCGTTCTATATTCCCCTGTATCCCGGGTATCTCCCTTTACTCTCTGTCCCCGTTCTATATTCCCCTCTATCCTGGGTATCTCCCTTTACTCTCTGTCCCCGTTCTATATTCCCCTCTGTCCCGGGTATCTCACTTTACTCTCTGTCCCCGTTCTATATTCCCCTCTATCCCGGGTATCTCCCTTTACTCTCTGTCCCCGTTCTATATTCCCCTCTATCCCGGGTATCTCCCTTTATTCTCTGTCCCCGTTCTATATTCCCCTCTATCCCGGGTATCATCCTTTAATCACTGTCCTCGTTCTATATTCCCCTCTATCCCGGGTATTTCCCTTTACTCTCTGTCCCCGTTCTATATTCCCCTCTATCCCGGGTTTCTCCCTTTACTCTCTGTCCCCGTTCTATATTCCCCTCTATCCCTGGTATCTCCCTTTACTCTCTGTCCCCGTTCTATATTTCCCTCTATCCCGGGTATCTCCCTTTACTCTCTGTCCCCGTTCTATATACCCCTCTATCCCGGGCATCTCCCTTTACTCTCTGTCCCCGCTCTATATACCCCTCTATCCCGGGTATCTCCCATTACTCTCTGTCCCCGTTCTATATTCCCTCGATCCTGGGTGTCTCCCTTTACTCTCTGTCCCCGTTCTATATTCCCCGCTACCCCGGGTATCTCCCTTTACTCTCTGTCACCGTTCTATATTCCCCTCTATCCCCGGTATCTCCCTTTACTCTCTGCCCCTGTTCTAAATTCCCCTCTATCCTGGGTATCTCCCTTTACTCTCTGTCCCCGTTCTATATTCCCCTCTATCCCGGGTATCTCCCTTTACTCTCTGTCTCCGTTCTATATTCCCCTCTATCCCGGGTATCTCCCTTTACTCTCTGTCCCCGTTCTATATTCCCCTCTATCCCGGGTATCTCCCTTTACTCTCTGTCCCCGTTCTATATTCCCCTGTATCCCGGGTATCTCCCTTTACTCTCTCCCCCCGTTCTATATTCCCCTCTATCCCGGGTATCTCCCTTTACTTTCTGTCCCCGTTCTATATTCCCCTCTGTCCCGGGTATCTCACTTTACTCTCTGTACCCGTTCTATATTCCCCACTATCCCGGGTATCTCCCTTTACTCACTGTCCCCGTTCTATATTCCCCTCTACCCCGGGTATCTCCCATTACTCTCTGTCCCCATTCTATATTCCCCTCTATCCCGGGTTTCTCCCTTTACTCTCTGTCCCCGTTCTATATTCCCCTCTATCCCTGGTATCTCCCTTTCCTCTCTGTCCCCGTTCAATATTTCCCTCTATCCCGGGTATCTCCCTTTACTCTCTGTCCCCGTTCTATATTCCCCTCTGTCCCGGGTATCCCCCTTTACTCTCTGTCCCCGTTCTATATTCCCTCTATCCTGGGTATCTCCCTTTACTCTCTGTCCCCGTTCTATATTCCCCTCTATCCCGGGTATCTCCCTTTACTCTCTGTCTCCGTTCTATATTCCCCTCTATCCCGGGTATCTCCCTTTACTCTCTGTCCCCGTTCTATATTCTCCTCTATTCCGGTTATCTCCCTTTACTCTCTGTCCCCGTTCTATATTCCCCTCTATCCCGGGTATCTGACTTTACTCTCTGTCTCCGTTCTATATTCCCCTCTATCCCGGGTATCTCCCTTTACTCTCTGTCCCCGTTCTATATTCCCCTCTATCCCGGGTATCTCCCTTTACTCTCTGTCCCCGTTCTATATTCCCCTGTATCCCGGGTATCTCCCTTTACTCTCTGTCCCCGTTCTATATTCCCCTCTATCCTGGGTATCTCCCTTTACTCTCTGTCCCCGTTCTATATTCCCCTCTGTCCCGGGTATCTCACTTTACTCTCTGTCCCCGTTCTATATTCCCCTCTATCCCTGGTATCTCCCTTTACTCTCTGTCCCCGTTCTATATTCCCCTCTATCCCAGGTATCTCCCTTTACTCTCTGTCCCCGTCCTCTCTTCCCCTCTATCCCGGGTATCACCCTTTAATCACTGTCCCCGTTCTATATTCCCCTCTATCCCGGGTATTTCCCTTTACTCTCTGTCCTCGTTCTATATTCCCCTCTATCCCGGGTTTCTCCCTTTACTCTCTGTCCCCGTTCTATATTCCCCTCTATCCCTGGTATCTCCCTTTACTCTCTGTCCCCGTTCTATATTTGCGTATATCCCGGGTATCTCCCTTTACTCTCTGTCCCCATTCTATATTCCCCTCTATCCCGGGTATCTCCCTTTACTCTCTGTCCCCGCTCTATATACCCCTCTATCCCGGGTATCTCCCTTTACTCTCTGTCCCCGTTCTATATTCCCTCTATCCCGGGTATCTCCCTTTACTCTCTGTCCCCGTTCTAAATTCCCCGCTATCCCGGGTATCTCCCTTCACTCTCTGTCACCGTTCTATATTCCCCTCTATCCCCGGTATCTCCCTTTACTCTCTGCCCCTGTTCTAAATTCCCCTCTATCCTGGGAATCTCCCTTTACTCTCTGTCCCCGTTCTATATTCCCCTCTATCCCGGGTATATCCCTTTACTCTCTGTCCCCGTTCTATATTCCCCTCTATCCCGGGTATCTCCCTTTACTCTCTGTCCCCGTTCTATATTCCCCTCTATCCCGGGTATCCCCCTTTACTCTCTGTCACCGTTCTATATTCCCCTCTATCCCCTGTATCTCCCTTTACTCTCTGACCCTGTTATAAATTCCCCTCTATCCTGGGTATCTCCCTTTACTCTCTGTCCCCGTTCTATATTCCCCTCTATCCCGGGTATCTCCCTTTACTCTCTGTCCCCGTTCTATATTCCCCTCTATCCTGGGCATCTCCCTTTACTCTCTGTCCCCGTTCTATATTCCCCTCTATCCCGGGTATCTCCCTTACTCTCTGTCCCCGTTCTATATTCCCCTCTATCCCGGGTATCTCCCTTTACCCTCTGTCCCCGTTCTATATTCCCCTCTATCCCGGGTACCTCCCTTTACTCTCTGCCCCCGTTCTAAATTCCCCTCTATCCCGGGTATCTCCCTTTACTCTCTGTCCCCGTTCTATATTCCCCTCTATCCCGGGTATCTCCCTTTACGCTCTGTCCCCGTTCTATATTCCCCTCTATCCCAGGTATTTCCCGTTACTCTCTGCCCCCGTTCTATATTCCCCTCTATCCCGGGTATCTCCCTTTACTCTCTGTCCCCGTTCTATAACCCCCTCTATCCCGGGTAACTCCCTTTAATCTCTCTCTCCGTTCTATATTCCACTCTATCCCGGGTATCGCCCTTTACTCTCTGTCTCCGTTCTATATTCCCCTCTATCCCGGGTATCTCCCTTTACTCACTGTCCCCGTTGTATATTCCCCTCTATCCCGGCTGTCTCCCTTTACTCTCTGTCCCCGTTCTATATTCCCCTCTATCCCGGCTGTCTCCCTTTACTCTCTGTCACCGTTCTATATTCCCCTCTATCCCGGGTATCTCCCTTTACTCTCTGTCCCCGTTCTATATTCCCCTCTATCCCGGGTAACTCCCTTTACTCTCTGTCCCCATTCTATATTCCCCTTTATCCCGGGTATCTCCCTTTACTCTCTGTCCCCGCTCTATATTCCCCTCGATCCCGGGTATCTCCTTTTCGTCCCTGTCCACGTTCTATATTCCCCTCTATCCCGGGTATCTCCCTTTACTCTCTGTCCCCGTTCTATATTCCCCTCTATCCCGGGTATCTCCCTTTACTCTCTGTCCCCGTTCTATATTCCCCTGTATCCCGGTTATCTCCCTTTACTCTCTGTCCCCGTTCTATATTCCCCTCTATCCTGGGTATCTCCCTTTACTCTCTGTCCCCGTTCTATATTCCCCTCTGTCCCGGGTATCTCACTTTACTCTCTGTCCCCGTTCTATATTCCCCTCTATCCCGGGTATCTCCCTTTACTCTCTGTCCCCGTTCTATATTCCCCTCTATCCCGGGTATCTCCCTTTACTCTCTGTCCCCGTTCTATATTCCCCTCTATCCCGGGTATCACCCTTTAATCACTGTCCCCGTTCTATATTCCCCTCTATCCCGGGTATTTCCCTTTACTCTCTGTCCCCGTTCTATATTCCCCTCTATCCCGGGTTTCTCCCTTTACTCTCTGTCCCCGTTCTATATTCCCCTCTATCCCTGGTATCTCCCTTTACTCTCTGTCCCCGTTCTATATTTCCCTCTATCCCGGGTATCTCCCTTTACTCTCTGTCCCCGTTCTATATACCCCTCTATCCCGGGCATCTCCCTTTACTCTCTGTCCCCGCTCTATATACCCCTCTATCCCGGGTATCTCCCTTTACTCTCTGTCCCCGTTCTATATTCCCTCTATCCTGGGTATCTCCCTTTACTCTCTGTCCCCGTTCTATATTCCCCGCTACCCCGGGTATCTCCCTTTACTCTCTGTCCCCGTTCTATATTCCCCTCTATCCCGGGTATCCCCCTTTACTCTCTGTCACCGTTCTATATTCCCCTCTGTCCCCAGTATCTCCCTTTACTCTCTGCCCCTGTTCTAAATTCCCCTCTATCCTGGGTATCTCCCTTTACTCTCTGTCCCCGTTCTATATTCCCCTCTATCCTGGGCATCTCCCTTTACTCTCTGTCCCCGTTCTATATTCCCCTCTATCCCGGGTATCTCCATTTACTCTCTGTCCCCGTTCTATATTCACCTCTATCCCGGGTATCCCCCTTTACTCTCTGTCACCGTTCTATATTCCCCTCTATCCCCGATATCTCCCTTTACTCTCTGCCCCTGTTCTAAATTCCCCTCTATCCTGGGTATCTCCCTTTACTCTCTGTCCCCGTTCTATATTCCCCTCTATCCTGGGCATCTCCCTTTAATCTCTGTCCCCGTTCTATATTCCCCTCTATCCCGGGTATCTCCCTTTACTCTCTGTCCCCGTTCTGTATTCCCCTCTATCCCGGGTATCTCCCTTTACCCTCTGTCCCCGTTCTATATTCCCCTCTATCCCGGGTACTTCCCTTTACTCTCTGCCCCCGTTCTAAATTCCCCTCTATCCCGGGTATCTCCCTTTACTCTCTGTCCCCGTTCCATATTCCCCTCTATCCCGGGTATCTCTCTTTACACTCTGTCCCCGTTCTATATTCCCCTCTATCCCGGGTATTTCCCTTTACTCTCTGCCCCCGTTCTGTATTCCCCTCTATCCCGGGTATCTCCCTTTACTCTCTGTCCCCGTTCTATATTCCCCTCTATCACGGGTATCTCACTACACTGTCTGTCCCCGTTCTATATTCCAGTCTATCCCGGGTATCTCCCTTTACTCTCTCTCTCCGTTCTATATTCCACTCTATCCCGGGTAACACCCTTTACTCTCTGTCCCCATTCTATATTCCCCTCTATCCCGGGTATCTCCCTTTACTCTCTGTCCCCGTTCTATATTTCCCTCTATCCCGGGTAACACCCTTTACTCTCTGTCCCCATTCTATATTCCCCTCTATCCCGGGTATCTCCCTTTATTCTCTGTCCCCGCTCTATATTCCCCTCTATCCCGGCTATCTCCTTTTAGTCCCTGTCCACGTTCTATATTCCCCTCTATCCCGGGGATCTCCCTTTACTCTCTGTTCCCGTTCTATATTCCCCTCTATCCCGGGTACCTCCCTTTATTCTCTGTCCCCATTCTATATTCCCCTCTATCCCGGGTATCTCCCTTTACTCTCTGTCCCCGTTCTATATTCCCCTCTATCCCGGGTATCTCGCTTTATTCTCTGTCCCCGTTCTATATTCCCCTCTATCCCGGGTATCTCTCTTTACTCTCTGTCCCCATTCTTTATTCCCCTCTATCCCGTGTATCTCCCTTTAAACTCTGTCCCCGTTCTATATTCCCTTCTTTCCCAGGTATCTCCCTTTACTCTCTGTCCTCGTTCTATATTCCCCTCTATCCCGGGTATCTCCCTTTACTCTCTGTCCCCGTTCTATATTCCCCTCTATCCCGGGTATCTCCCTTTACTCACTGTCCGCATTCTATATTCCCCTCTATACCGGGTATCTCCCTTTACTCTCTGTCCCCGTTCTATATTCCCCTCAGTCCCGGGTATCTCCCTTTACTCTCTGTCCCAGTTCTATATTGCCCTCTATCCCGAGTATCTCCCTTTACTCTCTGTCCCCGTTCTATAATACCCTCTATCCCGGGTATCCCCCTTTACTCTCTGTCCCCGTTCTATATTCCCCTCTTTCCCGGGTATCTCCCTTTACTCTCTGTCCCCGTTCTATATTCCCCTCTATCCCGGGTATCCCCCTTTACTCTCTGTCCCCGTTCTATATCCCCCTCTATCCCGGGTATCTCCCTTTACTCTCTGTCCCCGTTCTATATTCCCCTCTATCCCGGGTATCTCCCTTTACACTCTGTCCCCTTTCTATTTTCCCCTCTATCCTGGGTATTGCCCTTTACTCTCTGTCCCCGTTCTATATTCCCCTCTATCCCGGTTATCACCCTTTACTCTCTGTCCCCGGTCTATAATCCCCTCTATCCCGGGTATCTCCCTTTACTTTCTGTCCCTGTTCTTTTCTCCCCTCTATTCCGGATATCTCTCATTACTCTCTGTCACCGTTCTATATTCCCCTCTATCCCGGGTATCACCCTTTACTCTCTGTACCCGTTCTATATTCCCCTCTATCCCGGGTATCACCTTTTACTCTCTGTACCCGTTCTATATGCCCCTCTATCCCGGATATCACCTTTTACTCTCTGTACCCATTCTATATCCCCCTCTATCCCAGGTATAACCCTTTACTCCCTGTCCCCGTTCTATATTCCCCACTGTTCCAAGTATCTCCCTTTAATCCCTGTCGCAGTTCTATATTCTCCTGAATCCCTGGTATCTCCCTTTACTCCCTATTTCTCTCTGTAGAGTTCTATTGCTCCCCTTTCCCTTTATCCACTCCCTATTCCATTGTTCTGAATGATGATCCCGTTCTCCCTGTAGTTTTCGTTCCAGCTCTCAAGCTTTATTCGCTTTTGTATATTTAATTATCGATCATCTGTTAATCTGTAATTTCCCCCCTCACGTTACCTTTTAAATCTGTACCATCCGTAGGCAACATCCCAATCACACTTCACTCTGTCAGAGCACTGAGTCTCAATACAGCCCGTGCTCCTCCAGGGCTGGTCTAGGACTGTGTGATTTTCACACAGGTCAGTGAGTGAAGAGTCTGCGACTGAGTGACAGAAAGATGTTTAAGGTTAATATAAAGTACAGTCAATGTTACACAGCGGCTTGTTACACCCGAAACACAAATAACCCCAGTCACACTCTCCGCTCTGGTAGAAAATCCCCCAAATAAAAGCTGGAAACTTGCCTCCTTCTCTAAACCAGGTTTCTATCTGTCTCCCAGCCCAGCCTCCCCTCTAACTGACTGCTCACAGACAGTACTCCCTATTTTAGATTAACACTGAGCTCTCATGTAACAGAAAGCAGCAATAACCTCAGCTTCACTTCGTCCAATAGAAAAGCTGCACATTTGAAGCTGGAATTTAACGAATCTGCAAACCAGGCTTCGTTCTGTAGCTCTAAGAGTTGTGCTCCATTTTACTTCTAATAATACAGAGACGGAGGATGTTCGGCTGACTCTCACATTCTCCCTCTGTCCTCACAGACTGATCTCTCTGTTCTGCATTAAATGTTACGTCCCAGCTTCAGAACGCCTTTGCCCGGGTAAGTTTCAGGCTGCAGTTCCCGCGGGCACCTCCAAGATTTGGGAAACTTCTCCTGTACCTGCAGGTTGAGCCTTTGAACAGAGTGCAGATGGTGAGGGACACTCGGTGGTCAGTGAGCGGTATCATGGGGTATCTCAGTCGCCAGGTGAACACTGAGTGCAGATGGTGAGGGAGACTCGATGATCAGTGAGAGATATCATGGGGTATCTTAGTCCGCAGTAGAATACTGATTGCATATGGTGAGGGACACTCGATGGTCAGTGAGAGATATCATGGGGTATCTCAGTCCACAGGTGAACACTGAGTGCAGATGGTGAGGGACACTCGATGGTCAATGAGAGATATCATGTGGTATCTCAGTCCCCAGGTGAACACAGAGCGCAGATGGTTAGGGACACTCGATGGTCAGTGAGATATATCATGGGGTATCTCAGTCCGCAGGAGAATATAGATTGCAGATGGTGAGGGACACTCGATGGTCAGTGAGAGATATCATGGGGTATCTCAGTCCCCAGGTGAACACTGAGTGCAGATGGTGAGGGACACTCGATGGTCAGTGCGAGATATCATGGGGTATCTCAGTCCCCAGGTGAACACTGAGTGCAGATGCTGAGGGACTCTCGATGATCAGTGAGAGATATCATGGGGTATCTCAGTCCCCAGGTGAACACTGAGTGCAGATGGTGAGGGACCTTCGATGGTCAGTGAGAGGTATCATGGGGTATCTCAGTCCCCTGGTGAAAACTGAGTGCAGATGTTTAGTGACACTCGATGGTCAGTGAGAGATATCATGGGGTATCTCAGACCCCAGGTGAACACTGAGTGCAGATTGTGAGGGAAAGTCGATGGACACTGAGAGATATCATGGGGTATCTCAGGCCCCAGGTGAACACTGAGTGCAGATTGTGAGGGACACTCGATGGTCAATGAGAGATATCATGGTGTATTTGCGCCCCCAGCTGAACACTGAGTGCAGATGGTGAGGGACTCTCGATGGTCAGTGAGAGATATCACGGGGTATCTCAGTCCCCAGGTGAACACTGAGTGCAGATGGTGAGGGACATTCGATGGTCAGTGAGAGATATCATGAGGTATCTCAGTCCCCAGGTGAACACTGAGTGCAGATGGTGAGGGACACTCGATGGTCAGTGAGAGATATCATGAGGTATCTCAGTCCCCAGGTGAACACTGAGTGCAGATGGTGAGGGACACTCGATGGTCAGTGAGAGATATCATGGGGTAGCTCAGTCCCCAGGTGAACACAGAGTGCTGATGGTGAGGGACTCTCGAAGGTCAGTGAGAGATATCATGGGGTATCTCAGTCCCCAGGTGAACACTGATTGCAGATGGTGAGGGACTCTCGATGGTCAGTGAGAGATATCATGGGGTATCTCAGTCCCCAGGTGAACACTGAGTGCAGATGGTGAGGGATACTCGATGGTCAGTGAGAGATATCATGGGGTATCTCAGTCCCCAGGTGAACACTGAGTGCAGATGCTGAGGGACTCTCGATGATCAGTGAGAGGTATCATGGGGTATCTCAGTCCCCTGATGAAAACTGAGTGCAGATGGTGAGGGACACTCGATGGTCAGTGAGAGATATCATGGGGTATCTCAGGCCCCAGGTGAACACTGAGTGCAGATGGTGAGGGACACTCGATGGTCAGTGAGAAATATCTCGGGGTATCTCAGTCCCCATGTGAAAACTGAGTGCAGATTGTGAGGGACACTCGATGGTCAATGAGAGATATCATGGTGTATCTGCGTCCCCAGCTGAACACTGAGTGCAGATGTGAGGGACTCTCGATGGTCAGTGAGAGATATCACGGGGTATCTCAGTCCCCAGGTGAACACTGAGTGCAGATGGTGAGGGACATTCGATGGTCAGTGAGAGATATCATGAGGTATCTCAGTCCCCAGGTGAACACTGAGTGCAGATGGTGAGGGACACTCGATGGTCAGTGAGAGATATCATGAGGTATCTCAGTCCCCAGGTGAACACTGAGTGCAGATGGTGAGGGACACTCGATGGTCAGTGAGAGATATCATGGGGTATCTCAGTCCCCAGGTGAACACAGAGTGCTGATGGTGAGGGACTCTCGAAGGCCAGTGAGAGATATCATGGGGTATCTCAGTCCCCAGGTGAACACTGACTGTAGATGGTGAGGGACTCTCGATGGTCAGTGAGAGATATCATGGGGTATCTCAGTCCCCAGGTGAACACTGAGTGCAGATGGTGAGGGATACTCGATGGTCAGTGAGAGATATCATGGGGTATCGCAGTCCCCAGGTGAACACTGAGTGCAGATGGTGAGGGACACTCGATGGTCAGTGAGAGATATCATGGGGTATCTCAGTCCCCAGGTGAACACTGAGTGCAGATGGTGAGGGACTCTCGATGGTCAGTGAGAGATATCATGGGGTATCTCAGTCCCCAGGTGAACACTGAGTGCAGATAGTGAGGGACTCTCGATGGTCAGTGAGAGATATCATGGGTTATCTCTGTCCCCAGGTGAACACTGAGTGTAGATGGTGAGGGACTCTCGATGGTCAGTGAGAGATATCATGGGGTATCTCAGTCCCCAGGTGAACACTGAGTGCAGATGGTGAGGGACACTCGAAGGTCAGTGTGAGATATCATGGGGTATCTCAATCCCCAGGTGAACACTGAGTGCAGATGGTGAGGAACACTCGATGGTCAGTGAGAGATATCATGGGGTATCTCAGTCCCCAGGTGAACACTGAGTGCAGATGGTGAGGGACACTCGAAGATCAGTGAGAGATATCATGGGGTATCTCCGTCCCCAGGTGAACACTGAGTGCAGATGGTGAGGGACTCTCGATGGTCAGTGAGAGATATCATGGGGTATCTCAGTCCGCAGGAGAACACTGAGTGCTGATGGTGAGGGACACTCGATGATCAGTGAGAGATATCAGGGGTATCTCAATCCCCAGGTGAACACTGAGTGCAGATGGTGAGGGACACTCGATGATCAGTGAGAGATATCATGGGGTATCTCAGCTCCCAGGTGAACACTGAGTGCAGATGGTGAGGGACTCTCGATGGTCAGTGAGAGATATCATGGGGTATCTCAGTCCCCAGGTGAACACTGAGTGCAGATGGTGAGGGACTCTCGATGATCAGTGAGAGATATCATGGGGTATCTCAGTCCGCAGGAGAACACTGAGTGCAGATGGTGAGGGACACTCGATGATCAGTGAGACATCATGGGGTAGCTCAGTCCCCAGGTGAACACTGAGTGCAGATGGTGAGGGACTCTCGATGGTCAGTGAGAGATATCATGTGGTATCTCAGTCCCCAGGTGAACACTGAGTGCAGATGGTGAGGGACTCTCGATGATCAGTGAGAGATATCATGGGGTGTCTCAGTCCCAGGTGAACACTGAGTGCAGATGGTGAGGGACACTCGATGATCAGTGAGAGATATCATGGGGTATCTCAGCTCCCAGGTGAACACTGAGTGCAGATGGTGAGGGACACTCGATGGTCAGTGAGAGATATCATGTGATATCTCAGTCCCCAGGTGAACACTGAGTGCAGATGGTGAGGGACTCTCGATGATCAGTGAGAGATATCATGGGGTATCTCAGTCCGCAGGAGAACAGTGAGTGCAGATGGTGAGGGACACTCGATGATCAGTGAGAGATATCATGGGGTATCTCAGCTCCCAGGTGAACACTGAGTGCAGATGGTGAGGGACACTCGATGGTCAGTGAGAGATATCATGTGGTATCTCAGTCCCCAGGTGAACACTGAGTGCAGATGGTGAGGGAGTCTCGATGATCAGTGAGAGATATCATGGGGTATCTCAGTCCGCAGGAGAACACTGAGTGCGGATGGTGAGGGACACTCGATGATCAGTGAGAGATATCATGGGGTATCTCAGTCCCCAGATGAACACTGAGTGCAGATGGTGAGGGACTCTCGATGGTCAGTGAGAGATATCATGGGGTGTCTCAGTCCCCAGGTGAACACTGAGTGCAGATGGTGAGGGACACTCGATGATCAGTGAGAGATATCATGGGGTATCTCAGCTCCCAGGTGAACACTGAGTGCAGATGGTGAGGGACACTCGATGGTCAGTGAGAGATATCATGGGGTATCTCAGTCCCCAGGTGAACACTGAGTGCAGATGGCGAGGGACACTCGATGGTCAGTGAGGGATATCATGGGGTATCTGAGGCCCCAGGTGAACACGGAGTGGAGATGGTGAGGGACTCTCGATGGTCAGTGAGAGATATCATGGGGTATCTCAGTCCTGGTGTGAAATTTGATTCAGTATAACTTTCGATTGTAGGTTCTTCATTGAAAAGCTATATATATATTTGAATATATTTTGGATATATTAATACTGAATATATTATAATTTGGAAGCTGAATATCAAAGATATTTTAACTATATATTATACAAATTGTATGATATTTATTCTGGTTGAAATAGTGTCATAGCATCATGGAATAGTACAGCAGTGAAGCAGACCATTCGGCCCATCGAGTCTGCACCAGCTCTTTTAAGGACAATCCAGTTATTCCCACTCCCCCGCTCTTTCCCCATTACCCAGCATTTATTCTCCTGCAATTATTTATCCAATTCCCTTTTGAAGGCTACTATTGAATCTGTTTCCACCACCCTATCAGGCAGAGCTTTCCAAATTCTAACCACACGTTGTGTAAAAAAGCTTTATGTCATGTCCCCTCTGGTTATTTCCCTAGTAACCTTAAACCTATGCCTTCTTGTTATCGAACCTTCAGCCAGTGGAAACAGTTTGGCTTTATTTTAACTATATAAACCCTTCATGATTCTGAACACCTCTATCAAATCTCCTCTTAGCCTTCTCTGTTCTCAGCAGAACCATCCAGCGCTTCCAGTCTATTTAAATTAGTCAAAATTAAAGACAATTCGTGAAATTATCTGAGATAAACAAATAATTAAACATCTCTACTGGGCCCATGGTAACCAGCTGGGCTTTGCTGCTGTAATATAACTTGTCTTCAGCTGCCGACCATGAAGGGTTTGGGAGATTGGAACTGGGGAGTGTCTGAGCATGTTATGGTCAGTATTGGGGAATGGTCTGTGTTTACTGGAACTTTAATGGGCATAAAAACATAGGAATTAGGAACAGGAGTAGGCCATTCTGCCCCTCGAGCCTGCTCCTCAATAAGATCATGGCTGATCTTCTACCTTAACACCACCTTCCCGCCCTATCTCCATATCTCTTGTTTCCATTGCTGCCCAAATATCTATCAATCTCAGTCTTGAAAAAACTCATCGACTGTGGATCCACAATCCTCTGGTGTAGAGAATTCCAAAGATTTACAACCCTCAGAGTGAAGAGATTTCTCCTCATCACAGTCCTAAATGGTCGAGCCCTTAACCTGAGAATATGACCCCCAGCTTTATACTCTCCATCCAGGGTAAAGCAGCCTCTCATCATATAGCCTGTCAGGCCCTTTAAGAATGTCAATGAGAGCACCTCTCATTCTTCCAAACATTAGATAATATGGGCACATTCCACTTAATTTCTCCTCATTGGACAACACGTTCTTCACCGGAATCAATCTAGAGAACATATGTTACACCCCCTCAAAGGCAAGTATATCGTTCCTTAGATAAGGAGACCAAAACTGTGCGCAATACAGGTGTGGGCTCACCAAAGCCCTATATATTTGTTGCAAGACTTCCTTCCTCTTATACTCCAAACCGCTTGCAACAAAGGCTAACATCCCTTTCTAACTGCTTCCTGTACGTGCAGGTCAACTTTCATCAATTCATGTACAAAGGCCACCAAATCTCTCTGAATACCAACATTTATTAATCTCTCACCTTTAAAAAAAATGTGCTGTTTTTCTATTCTTCCTATCAAAGGGGATAATTTCACACTTACCCACAATCTACTCCATCTGCCACCTACTTGCTCAATCACTTAACCAGTCTATATCCCTTTGCAGCCTCCTTGCGTCCTCCTCACTGCTAACAATAAGTTGAGAGGGGATGGGAAGATTAAAATACGATTGGCAAAGAGTGAGCATGAGAGTGGAATGGCGGTTAACATATAAGGGAACTGAAATATCTTCTAGCAGGATGTAAAAATTAAGCGAGTGTAAGAGGCGGGGTGGTGTCTATTAGAGACAACGATGGTGATATATGCTTAGAGGCGCAGGGCAAGGCTAGAATACTCAATGAGTACTTTATATCGGTGTTCACTAAGGAGGTGGATGCTGACAGAATATCGGTAGAATTGGAAATGGTAGAAGCATTGGAAGGGGTAAAAAATGTTAGACAGGGTGTACTAGAAAGGCTGGCCATACTTAGAGTGGACGAGTCGCTTGGTCCAGATGGCTTGCATCCCAGGTTGCTAAGAGAATTGGGGGAAGATATGGTGGAAGGGCTTTGCATAATTTTCCAACCTTCCCTAGATGCGGGGCAGGTGCCCGAGGATTGAAATGTGGCAACGGTGACGCCATTGTTCAAGAAAAGGTGTAAGGATAATTTTAGTAATTAAGGCCAGTCAGTTTAACATCGTTGTTGTGTAAAGTTTTAGAAACAATAATCAAGGAAAAAGTTAACGGCACTTGGCAATGTTTAAGTGAATTAAGGAAAGCCAACACGGATTTGTAAAAAGCTGTTCCTGTTTGACTAATCTAATTTAATTTTATGAAATGTAACAGAGAGGTTTGATCAAGGGAATGAAATGAATGTTGTCTAAATGGATTTTCGGAAGGTGTTTGACTAAGCACCACATAGAAGGCTGGTTAACAAAATTGAGGCACATGGAATAGGTGGGTCAGTGCAACTTGTATTATAAGGAATTGGATTAAGGACAGAAAACTGTGAGTTGAGGAAAATGCCTGTTTTTCAGACTGGAGGATGGTAGGCAGTGCTGTTCCTCAAGAGTCAGTGCTGCGGCCACTGCTTTCTTTATATATATAAATGACCTGGATACTGGAATACACAGTAGAATATCTAAATTTGTCGATGACACTAAATTTGGGTGTGTGGCAAACAGTGATGATGACACCTATCAACGGCAACAGGCCATAGAAAGGCTAACAGAATGGGCAGACACGTGGCAGATGGAATTTAATACAGAGAAGTGTGAGGTGAAGCCTGTTGGCAGAAGGAACAGGGAGAGGCAATATACACTTAATGTCACAGTTTTAAACAGCCTGCAGGGACAGAGGGACCTGGGAGTTAAAGTGCTTAGGTCCCTGAAGGTAAGGACATATTGAGAGAGTGGTTAACAAAGCATATAGGATCTTGGGCTTCATAAATAGAGGTATTGAGTACAAAAGTAGAGACGTTATGCGGAAGCTTAATAAAGCACTGTTTAGGCCACAACTGGAATAATGCATCCAGTTCTGGTCACCACAATTTAGAAAGGATATGAAGGCCCTTGAGAAGATGCAGAGGCGATTTACCAGAATAGTTCCGGGGATGGGGGATCTTAGCTGCAAGGACAGGTTGGAGAAGCTGGAATTATTTTCATTAGAGCCAAGGAAGTTGACTGGTGAGTTGACAGAGGTGAACAAGATTATGATGGGTTTGGATAGGCTATACGGGGAAAGGCTGTTCCCACTAGTTGATGGTACAAGGACTAGGAGACACAGATTTAAGATTTAGAGTTTTAGAGTCATAGAGTTTTACAGCACAGAAAGAGGCCCTTCGGCCCATCGTGTCTGCACCGCCAAGAGGGGCAAGAGATACGAGGGGGATGTGAGGAAAAGCTTTTTTACGCAGTGAGTGGTGAGGACCAGGATCTCGCTGCCAACGGAA
Organism: Somniosus microcephalus; assembly: GCF_052327205.1. Lineage (NCBI taxonomy): Eukaryota > Metazoa > Chordata > Chondrichthyes > Squaliformes > Somniosidae > Somniosus > Somniosus microcephalus. Next base: position 52,271,705 of record NW_028225181.1, read on the forward strand.
TTGTTGGAAGCGGAGACAATCAAAGTTTTAAAGGGGAGACTGGATAGGCACTTGAGGGAAATAAACTTGCAGGGCTACAGGGATAGAGCGGGATAATGGGAATAACTTGTTTGCTCTACAGAGAGCCGGCACGGACTCGATGTGCTGAAAGGTCTCCTTCTGAGCCGTTATGACTCAATGAATTACTTTCCCACTTTGTATCATCAACAAACATGGATACATTCCACTCAGCCCCCACATCTAAGTCATTGATATAGATTGTAAATAGCTGAGGCCCAAGCATTGATCCTTGAGGCACTCCACTAGTTACATGCAGCCATCCCGAAATTGTTCCATTTATCCCTACTTCACCAGATAGATTGCTGGGAGGAGAGTAACACACTCCCGTGTAAAGATTCCACTAAGCCTTCGCCAAGCAGACGCTTGGAGATTCTTGACATTCAATTTAAATACAGAGACCATCGCAGTCCCTTTACTGTCACAATGTTATTGGGTGAGCAGCAGTCAGCTTCTGGGATATTGATATCTGATCAGTGGCCTCACAGTGTCCCTTGTCCTGGTTACACAACCACTCTTCCAGTAAGTCCCCAACTGCAGTACTGTCTTGAGTTCTGACCACCGCATCTCAGGGAGGATCTATTGGCCATCACTCCACCTCAACCCCCGAGTACCTGGCCTTCATTACTCCCACTCGAATACTTGAGGTTCATTCCTACACAGTCCCCCGCACTGACTTCCTGACTTTCTCTCCCCAACTCTGATTTCCTGACCATCTCACCCCCTGTAGTTCTTGACCTGCGTCCCCGCCCCGAGTTACTGATATTTACCCCCCCGAGTTGTTGACCTTTGCCTCCCAGAGTTCCTGACATTTGCACCCACGAGTTCCTGAACTTTTACCGCCCCCGAGTCCTTATCTTTGCCCCCCGACACCCTGATCTTTACCCACCCACCCACCGCCCCATGTTCCTGGTATTCGCCACCCTGAGATCCTGATCTTTGGATCCTGATTTCCTGACCTTACATTCCTGAGTTCCTGAACTTCCACCACCGCCCTGAGTTCCTGGCTTCCCCCCCCCCCAACGAGTTCCTGACCTTTCACCCCCAAGTGCCTGACCTTTCACTCCTCGCATTCCTGACCTTCACTCCCCCCGAGTATTTGACCTCTCCCCCGAGTTCCTTCCTTTTACACCTCCGGCTGTTCCTGACTTTCCCCAACGAGTTCCTCACCTTCTCTCCCCCCAGATTCCTGTACTTTCCCCCCCCGCGTGTGCCTGGCCTTTGCCCCTCGAGATCCTGAACTTTTCCCCCCACCATAATCCTGACCGTTGACCCCACCCCCGAGTTACTGACCTTTGCCACCCCCCCCGAGCTCCTGAACTTTGCCCCCCACTGCGTTCCTGAATGTTGCCCCCTCTCCTATTATCCTGAACATTGACCCTCCTAATTTCGGACCTTTGCCCCCACACCAAGTTTCTGAATTCTGACCCCTGAGTTCCTGACCTTTCCCGCTCGATTTCCAGAAATTTGCTCCCAGAGCTTCAGAAATTTGCACCCCCCCATTTCCTGACCTTTGCCCCCCACAGGTTAGTGACCTTTACCCCACCACCAAGTTCCACATATTTGCCCCCCAAGATTCTGACCGTTGCCCCCCAGTGTTTCTGACATTTCCCCCGAATTGTGACCTTTCACCCCCCGAGTTCCTGACATTTCCCCCGAATTCCTGACATTTTTCCCCCGAGTTCCTGACCTTTTTCCCCCGAGTTCCTGAACTTTGCGCCCCCGAGTTCCTGATATTTTCACCCCCCGAGTTCCTGACCTTTGTCCCCCCCCCATGTACCTGTGCAATAAGCAGCGTCCCACCCGAGTGTTGGCTTCAACTCATAAACGAAGTAACCGGTGCAGTTTTTGATCTTTATCTCCAGGGTCCCGTAGCGGCGATTTCCATCCTTGGTAAAACAAACTGTCCTCTCCACTTCTCCCTGTCCCACGGTGGGATGAGAACCTGAAATGTGGTTTATAAATATTGAATAATACAACCGACTGAACAGTGCTGGACAGTGAATGTAAATCTGAGATTATAAAGTCTGAAATTACCATTTAACCAGCCTGGGCAGTGTGTGGAGCAGCGATGCTTTGGAACCTCAGTCTCGGGAATCTCCCATCCACCAGAACTGGAACAACAATCACAGAGTCAGACCCTGAACTGATGGCTCTTATTAACTGACACAACGACTGGGAACTGACTGACTGGGAAAGGTCACACCGTCTTTTTGCCCTTGAAGTTAGGGGTCGGGGTTAAATAGCTGTTTAGGGCTAAAGCAGGAGCTTGGAGATTAGTAACTGTTAATACTCAGACCCGTTCTACATTCCACTCTATCCTGGGTATCTCCCTTTAATCTCCCTCTTTCTCTCTGCAAACTGCAGTTTTTCCCCTTCCCCTGTATAAACTCCATGCCCCATTGTACTGACTGATGTTCTCGGTCTCCCTGCAGTACACATTCTTACTCGCAAGCTTTGCTGTATTTTGTACATTTACTCCTCGGTTATCGACGAGTTTATCTGTAATTTCCCCTCATGTTACCTTTTAAATCTGTACCACCCTTGGGTGAGATGCTCATCTGACTTCCAATTCTGATGACCGGTGCACTGAGTCTCAATACAATCCGTGCTCCTCCAAGTGTCCTCCAGGACTGTGTGATGTTCACATGGGTCCGTGAGTGCAGAGTCTGCGAAGGAGTGAGAGAAAGATGTTTCATGTTAATATAAAGTACAGTTAATATTACACAGCGGCTTGTTCCCCAGAATCACCAATAACCCCTGCTAGAAAATCCACCAAATGGAGGCTGGAAACTTTCGTCCCTCTCTAAACCAGGTTCCCACCTGTCTCGAACCCCAGCCTCCCCTCTAACTCACTGCTCACAGACAGTCCTCCCTATTCTAGACTAACAGTTGGTGCTCAGGTAACAGAATGCAGCAACAATCTCAGCTTCACTTCGTCCAATAGACAAGCTGCAAATTTAAAGCTGGAATTTAGCGATTCTGTAAACCTGGCTTCGTTCTGTGTCCCTGCAGGTTGTGCTCCATTTTACTTTGATTAACACAGATTCTCGGGATGTCCGGCTCACTCTCACCCTTCCCCTCCCTCCTCACAGACTGATCTCTATGTTGAACATTCACTGTTATTTCCCAGCTACAGAATGCCGTAAGCCCGGGAAAGTTTAAGGCTGCAGTTCACGTGGGCACCTGCAACATTTGGGACCCTCGTCCTCCTCCTGCAGATTGAGCTGTTGAACAGAGTGCAGATGGTGAGGGACAGTTGATGGTCAGTGTGAGATCTCATGGGTATCTCAGACCTGGGGTGAAATTTGATTGAAAATAAATTTCTGTTGTTTGTTCTTCATTGATAAAACTAGAAAATTATATACTAGCTAGAGTGCCCGGCGGTGCCGAGGGTTTTTTGAGGGCAGGTTGTTATGAACAAAGTACAAATAATTTTTATATATATACATGAGTTTGTCTGTCTGTGTGGGAAGGAGAGAGAGAGGCAAAGAGAGAGGGGGAAGGAGAGAGAGAGAAAGGGGGAAGGAGAGAGAGAGGGGTGGAGGAGAGGGAGGAGGAGAGAGGGAGGGGGGAGGAGAGAGAGAGGGGGAAGAGATGGGGTGAAGAGAGGGGGGGAGAGAAGAGAGGGGGGAGGAGAGAGTGTTGGGGTGGGAGGAGAGGGGGGGTGGGAGGAGAGAGAGGGGGGGTGGGAGGAGAGAGAGGGGGGTGGGAGGAGAGAGACTGAGGGAGAGAGAGAGCGACTGAGGGGGGAGAGAGAGAGAGAGAGACGGGGAGAGGGAGAGATGGGGAGAGAGAGAGACTGGGGAGATAGAGAGAGACTGAGGGGGAGAGAGAGAGCGACTGAGGGGGGAGAGAGAGAGCGACTGAGTGGGAGAGAGAGAGACTGGGGAGAGAGAGAGACGGGGGAGAGAGAGTAGAGACATGGGGGGAGAGAGAGGAGAGAGACTGGGGAGAGAGAGAGAGAATGGGGAGATAGATAGAGAGAGAGAGAGACTGAGGGGCAGAGAGAGAGACGGGGGAAGGGAGAGAGAGACTGGGAAGAGAGAGAGAGACTGGGGAGAGAGAGAGAGAGAGAGAGAGCGAGAGAGAGACTTGGGGGGGAGAGGGAGAGACCGGGGTGGGGGGTGGGGGGGAGAGAGAGAGAGACTGATGGGAGAGAGATGGGGAGAGAGAGAGAGAATGTGAGACTTGGGGGGAGAGGCAGAGAGTGGATGGAGAGGGTGATAGTGGGGGAGAGAGAGAGAGAGACTGGGGGGAGAGGGAGAGAGTGGGGGAGAGAGAGAGAGACACTGGGGCGAGAGATAGTGGGGGAGAGAGAGACTGGAGGGGAGAGAGAGAGAGACTGGGGAGAGAGAGAATGGGGGAGAGAGAGAGAGAGACTGGGGGGAGAGAGAGAGAGACTGAGGGGGGCGAGAGAGAGACTGGGGAGAGAGAGAGAGATGGGAGAGGGAGAGAGGACAGAGACTGGGGAGAGAGGAGAGAGACCGGGGAGAGAGAGAGAGACTGGGGGAGAGAGACGGGGGAGAGAGAGACTGGGGGGGAGAGGGAGAGACTGGGGGAGAGGGAGAGAGACTGGGGAGATAGAGATAGAGAGAGGGACTGAGGGGAGAGAGAGAGAGCGACTCGGGGAGACAGAGACACTGAGGGAGAGAAAGAGAGATGGGAGAGAGAGAGAGAGAGAGAGTAGAGAGACTGGGGGGAGAGAGAGCAGAGAGGGACTGGGGGAGGGAGAGGAGAGAGACTGGGGAGAGAGAGAGAGAGAGACTGGGGGAGAGAGAGAGAGACTGGGGAGAGAGAGATGGAGGAGAGAGAGACGGGGAATGGAGAGAGAGACTGGGGAGAGACAGAGAGAGAGACTGGGAGACAGAGAGAGAGAGATAGAGAGACGGGGAGCGAGAGAAAGATGGGGGAGAGAGAGAGAGAGACTGGAGGAGGGAGAGACTGGAGGAGAGAGAGAGACTGGGAGAGAGAGACTGGAGGAGAGAGAGTCTGGAGGAGAGAGACAGGGAGACTGGGGGAGAGAGAGAGACTGGGAGATAGAGAGAGAGCGACAGGGGAGAGAGAGAGTAGAGAGATTGGGGGAGAGAGAAGAGAGAGACTGGGGAGAGAGAGAGAGAGAATGGGGAGATAGAGAGAGAGAGAGAGAGTGACTGAAGGGGTGAGAGAGAGTGAGAGACGGGGAGAGAGAGAGAGGGAGAGACTGGGGGAGAGAGAGGTGGACTGGGGAGATAGAGAGAGAGACAGACTGAGGGGGAGAGAGAGAGAGCGACTGAGGGGGAGAGAGAGAGACTGGGGGAGAGAGAGAGACGGGGGAGAGAGAGAGAGAGTAGAGAGACTGCGGGGAGAGAGAGGAGAGAGACTGGGGAGAGAGATAGAGAATGGGGAGAGAGAGAGAGAGATACTGAGGGGGAGAGAAAGAGATACTGGGGGAGAGAGACGGGGAGAGAGAGAGAGAGACTGGGGGAGAGAGAGAGAGAGATGGGGAAGGGAGAGAGAGAGACTGGGGGAGAGAGAGAGACTGGGGAGATAGAGAGAGAGGGAGAGAGAGCGAGAGAGAGACTGGGAGGGATGGAGAGACACCGGGGGGGTGGGGGGGAGGGAGAGAGAGAGACTGAGGGGAGAGAGAGAGAGATGGGGAGAGAGAGAGAGAGAGAGAGAGACTTGGGGGGAGAGGGAGAGAGTGGGGGAGAGAGAGAGAGAGACTGGGGGGAGAGGGAGAGCGTGGGGGAGAAAGAGAGAGAATGGGGGGAGAGAGAGAGACTGGGGAGAGAGAGAGAGACGGGGGAGGAGAGTAGAGAGGGAGGGAGAGCCAGAGAGAGACTGGGAGGGATAGAGAGAGACCGGGGTTGGGGGGGAGAGAGAGAGAGACTGAGGGGAGAGAGAGAGAGATGGGGAGAGACTTGGGGGGAGAGGGAGAGAGTGGAGGGAGAGAGTGGGGGAGAGAGAGAGAGGGACTGGGGGGTGAGGGAGAGAGTGGGGGAGAGAGAGAGAGAATGGGGGAGAGAGAGACTGGGAGAGAGAGAGAGAGAGAGAGACTGGGGGAGAGAGAGCGACTCAGGGGGAGAGAGAGAGACGGGGAGAGAGAGATACAGGAGAGGGAGAGAGAGAGTAGAGAGACTGGGGGGAGAGAGAGGAGAGAGACTGGGGAGAGAGAGAGAAACTGGGAGAGAGAGACTGGGGGAGAGAGAAAGAGAGAGATGGGGAAAGAGAGAGAGACTGATGAGAGAGAGATAGAGAGACGGAGACAGAGAGAGAGAGATAGAGAGACGGGGAGCGAGAGAGAGATTGTGGGGAGAGAGAGAGAGAGACTGGAGGAGGGAGAGACTGGAGGTGAGAGAGAGACGGAGAGAGAGAGAGACTGGGAGAGAGAGACTGGAGGAGGGAGGGTCTGGAGGACAGAGAGAGACTGGGAGACTGGGGGAGAGAGAGAGACTGGGAGAGAGAGAAACTGGGGGAGAGAGAGAGAGAGAGAGAGACACTGAGGGGGGAGAGAGGGAGAGACGGGGAGAGAGAGAAACTGGGGGAGAGAGAGAGAGAGAGAGAGAGACTGGGGGAAGCGATAGAGAGACTGGGAGACACAGAGAGAGACGGCATCCTAAGCGAGATGATTAAACACACGGACGATAAATTGAAATTGGCTGTACTGAAACTCTTCAACTTGGTTCTGAGTGTCGGTTACTTCCCTGATATCTGGAACAAAGGACTCAGAACGCTCATATACAAAAGTGGAGACAAAGTTGACCCAAATAACTATCGAGGCATCTGTGTAAACAGTAACCTGGGGAAGGTTTTCTGTAGTATCATAAACAAAAGACTTATAAACTTCCTTGAGGAGCACAATGTCTTGAGTAAAAGCCAAATTGGATTCCTACCAAACTATAGAACATCAGATCATATCTTCACCCTACAGACCCTAATTGACAAACATGTTCATCAGAACAAAAGCAAAATTTTTGCCTGCTTTATAGATTTCCAGAAGGCTTTCGATTCCATCTGGCACGACGGTCTGTTCTTGAAACTTATTGAAAGTGGTGTAGGGGGAAAAACATATGATGTAATTAAATCAATGTATACAAACAATACATGTGCAGTTAAAATTGGAGACAAACAAACAAAATACTTCCCACAGGGGCGTGGTGTGACGCAGGGCTCGCCATCTCACTGACACTCTTAAATATTTACATAACTGAATTGGCAAAACTACTTGAACAATCTACAGCACCGAGCCTCACCCTATTCGAATCCAAGGTTAAATTCCTCCTCTATGCAGATGACCTGGTTCTGCTGTCACCAACTAAGGAGTGTCTACAGCAGAACCTGGATCTGCTAGAGTCATTCTGTCAGACCTGGGCCCTGACAATAAACCCCCAAAAAACCAAAGTCCTTGTATTCCAGCAAAGATCCAGACATCAGGGACCAAGAATAAATTTCACACTAGGAACAACTAAAATTGAACAAACCACTAACTACACATACTTGGGCTTAAAAATCAGCTCTATGGGAAATTTTCATCCGGCTGTGAATGAACTGAAAGACAAAGCTAGAAGGGCTTTCTATGCCATTAAAAAATCAATTCAAATAGAAATCCCAATTAGCAAATGGCTCAAAAATTTTTAATCAGTAATTGAACCAATTGCCTCTATGGCAGTGAGGTGTGGGGACCACTAACACAACAAGAATTTGCAAAATGGGACAAACACCCAATTGAGATCCTACATGCAGAATTCTGTAAAAGTATCTACCGGACTCAAAGGAAGACCGTAAACAATGCATGCAGGGCTGAACTAGGCCAATATCCATTAATAATTACTATCCAAAAAAGAACCAACACATTTTGGAAACACCTAAAAATGAGCAACCCCCACTGCTATCATTACGAAGCCCTGAAATGCCAAGAGAGGACCATAAAGAAGAATACCCTCAGTCAGCTAGTCCTGGGACTCAGTGAAGTAACTACTAACACTACTAACAATAACCAGCCCCAGGACAGTGACATCGTAGCACAGAGAATTCGACCCAACACAATTGTCACGAAGCAAAAGGAAAAATACCTGTCATATTGGGCAGAAACAACAAAAACCCAAAACAAAATCAATTGCTACTTGGCCATAAACAGACAATACAACATGGCTGAATACCTGACCATGGTAAAGGATAGCAAACTGAGAAAAACCTTGACAAGGTACAGACTTAGTGAACATAGCCTGGCCATCGAAAAAGGCAGACACAGACAGACCCGGCTGCCAAGAGAGGACAGGATATGCTCTCACTGCAGTCAGGGAGTGGTGGAGACAGAAAGGCACTTCCTCACAGCTTGAGGAAAATATCGGGGCATCAGGGAGAATTTCTACCAAAAATTCACAAAAATATGCCCTGAATTCAGAAATTTGAATGACGACCAAAAACTCCCATACCGACTAGGGGAACAGAGAAATTGTGTAACCTTAGCGGCACACTATGTTACAGCTTGCCATAAACAGAGGGACAACCATTAAACCTAAGAAAAGAATATATACAAATTATACCAATGTATATTGATACACTCAGGGATATATCTGTTTATACATTGTATGGATTGATCTGCGTTTATGTGTTCAACCATCAATGTTTTTCGATGCTTTGGCAACATAAGATGTACCTTATCATGCCAATAAAGCGATTTGAATTGAATTGAATTGAATTGAGAGAGAGACTGGGAGAGAGAGCGAGAGGTAAAGAGACGGGGAGAGAGAGAGAGATTGGGGGGAGAGAGAGGGAGACGGCTAGAAATTCGGTATCGCCCCATTTGGAGAGGGAAGGAGAGAGAGACAGAGAGAGAGAGGGAGAGAAGGAGAGAGAGAGAGAGAGGGAAGGAGAGAGAGACAGAGAGAGACCGAGAGAGAGAGAGGGAAGGAGAGAGGGGCAGAGATAGAGGGAAGGAGAGAGAGAGAGAGGGAAGGAGAGAGAGACAGAGAGGGAAGGAGAAAAAGAGACTGGGGGGAGAGAGAGAGACGGGGAGAGAGAAAGAATAGAGAGGCTGGGGGGAGAGAGAGAGACTGGGGGAGAGAGAGAGAGAGACTGGGGGAGAGAGACGGGGAGAGAGAGAGAGAGACTGGGGGAGAGAGAGAGAGAGACTGGGGGAGAGAGACGGGGAGAGAGAGAGAGAGACTGGGGGAGAGAGAGAGCGAGAGAGAGAGAGAGACGGGGAGATAGAGAGAGAGACTGAGGGGGAGAGAGAGACTGAGGGGAGAGACAGAGCGACTGAGGGGATACAGAGAGACTGGGGTAGAGAGAGAGAGACAGGGGAGAGAGAGAGAGGAGAGAGACTGGGGGAGAGAGAGGAGAGAGAATGGGGAGATAGAGAGAGAGACTGAGGGGGAGAGAGAGAGAGACTGGGGAAGAGAGAGAGACGGGGAGAGAGAGAGAGTAGAGAGACTGGGGGAGAGAGACTGGGGAGAGAGAGAGAGAATGGGGTGTTAGAGCGAGAGAGAGACTGAGGGGGAGAGAGAGAGAGACTGGGGAGAGAGAGAGAGAGACTGGTGGAGAGAGAGAGAGAGACTGGGGGGAGAGAGAGAGATAGAGATAGAGAGATGGGGAAGGGAGAGAGAGACTGGGGAGAGAGAGAGAGAGAGAGACGATGCTGAACAGCCTGATAGAAAGCCGGAGAAATTATTAATATTGTTATTTATCATTATCAGTATTGTTATCTTATCAGTATTATTACTATTATTAGATAGATATATGTGCATGCCTCATGAAATTTATACTAAATCATCATTTAGCATTATTGAAAATAGTGTTCCCACACGCATCCCACAAAATAGGTCCAATTTATTTCGTTTTATTGAACTATATAAATGCGTTCTTTCCACATAAGCTGCTGGAATATCCAGGGCCTCCGCTCCTCAACTTTTGGGATGAAGAGTACAGACCCTGAATTCCTAAAAGCTATAAAAGACATTGATATAATTGTGTTAACAGAAACATGGTGCCAAAAGGACATGCCGACCCACTGTCCTCCAATGTACCATGAAATCATTGTGCCCTCAGTAAAGAACACTAAGACACGCAAGGGCAGAATCTCCGGGGGAATCCTGGTGTGGTATAAAGGAGAACTGAACAAACACATCTCACCGATAAAACAGGGAAAATCACACGTATGGCTAAAATTAGATAAAAATATAGGAATAGCAAAAAACGATGTTTACTTATGTGCGATCTACATACCTCCAATAGAATCGCCATATTTTGAAGAGGAGATATTTGACACTCTCCACATGGAAATCAGCCATTTCCAGGCCCAAGGAAAGGTGCAACTATGTGGGGACCTAAATGCAAGGAAAGGATGTGAACCTGATTTCATAGACCCACAGGGCAACAACCATGTGTTTGGCCAGACCCCTCTATATGTCACACCAGCCATCGCAAACCGAAACAACCTCGATTGTGTAATAAATAAAAGCGGTAGGGAGGTAGTGCAACTCTGCCGAGCCTTAGGCCTGTACATAGTTAACGGTAGGTTCAGAGGGGACTCCTTAGGGAGACTCACATATTCCTCAACTCTTGGGTCTAGTGTGGTGGATTATACAATCACTGACCTGGACCCCTGCGATATCAACGCATTCACTGTCAGGCAGCAATCCCCCCTCTCAGACCATAATCAAATAAATGTGTACCTTAAACTTTCTGCCCAAACTACAGACACAAAAAAGGAACCCATTAAGCTACATAAAATAAACCAGACATACAGATGGGCCCCAGACAGTGGAGATAAATTCATCACAGCACTAAATTCACCTGATCTCAAAAGTAAAATTTCAAAATTTAAAGAAAATCTATATGAGATCACCAGAGATGGTGTAAACATGGCCATAGAGGATATAAATATGATCTTCCATGAGGCAGCTGTAAAAGCCGACCTCGTGAAACAGAAGAGGAAGAGTCACAAAAGACAAAATAAAAATAAGAAATGGTTTGACCACGAATGCAAAAATGCCAGAAAAGACCTGAGAAAAATATCAAACCAAAAGCATCGGCAACCAAACAATCCGGACCATCGTACTAGATACAATGAAACCCTCAAAAGATATAAACACACCATTAGGAACAAAACACAAAACTATACCCACAAAATACTCGAAGAAATTGAAAACTCCACCAATCCAAAACAATTCTGGGAAATGTGGAATAACCTGAGTACAACACAATTGCAAGCATTAGCAATCCAAGATGGCGACATCTGGAGAACACATTTTGAAAACCTCTACAAAGACATCCCAATAAACGAAACAAACCCAAGTCAACATCAGGTCACAGAAAAACTCCACACATTAGAAGCAACAATTAAAGACAACCAAAACCCTCTAGACTGCCCAATCACATGGAAAGAACTGGCCACAAAAACAAAATCTCTCCACCTAAAGAAAGCCTGTGGCCCAGACAACATCAAAAATGAAATGCTCAAGTTCAGCAATATGGAGATGCAGGGTGCGGTACTCAAATTATTCAACATCATATGACGTTCAGGCTGTTTTCCCGATATCTGGTGCCAAGGACTAATCTCCCCCATATATAAAAGCGGAAACAAATCAGACCCAAATAACTACCGCGGCATCTGTGTCAACAGTTGTCTAGGGAAGTTATTCTGCAGTATTCTAAACAGTAGATTACTTGATTTTCTTAACAAACATAATATCCTCAGAAAAAACCAATTAGGCTTTCTTCCAAAACACCGCACCGCCGACCATATCTATACCCTTCACACCCTCATTGAAAAACATATACACCAAACAAAAAATGGGAAAATATTCGCCTGTTTCATCGACTTCAAGAAAGCCTTTGACTCTATATGGCACGAAGGGCTCTATTATAAACTTCTTCAGTGTGGAATAGGGGGCAAAGTCTATGACCTTATTAAATCAATGTATCTGAAAAACAAATGCGGGGTCAAAATTGGAGACAAACGCACCGATTTCTTCACCCAGAGAAGAGGCGTCCGACAGGGCTGCAATTTGAGCCCGACCCTGTTCAACATATACATAAATGAATTAGCAGACATGCTGGAGCAATGCGAGTCACCAGGTCTCCGTCTCCTTGATGGAGAAGTGAAATCCCTGTTCTATGCGGACGACCTGGTTCTGCTGTCTCCCACAGAACAGGGATTACAGCAACAACTAGACCTACTCGACAAATACTGCCAAAATTGGGCTCTAACAGTAAATCTAAAGAAAACCAACATCATGATTTTTCAAAAAAGGCCCAGATGTCAGGAAAACAAATACCAATTTACCCTCAGTGATACCGCTATAGGACACACTATGAGCTACACCTACCTTGGTCTAACTATTACAGCATCAGGGAGCTTCAGCATAGCAGTGAATGCACTAAAAGAAAAAGCCCGAAGAGCCCTATATGCAATAAAAAGAAAATTCTACAACATCCAAATCCCAATCAAAATCTGGCTCAAAATATTTGACAGCATAATCCTGCCCATTGCACTGTACGGTAGTGAAGTATGGGGCCCGCTAAATCACCAAAGCTACACTAAATGGGAAAAACACACAATAGAAGCCCTACATGCAGAATTCTGCCGAAGCATCCTTCGCACCCAAAGAAAAACGCCAACAAATGCATGCAGAGCCGAACTAGGCAGATACCCACTGATAATAAACATCCAAAAACGAGCACTAAACTTCCTAAATCACCTCAAATCTAGCTCCCCAGACACCCTTCATTTCAAAGCCTTTCAGACCCAAGAGCTAAACCCAGAAAAGAGTCCCCTGAGTCAGCTGCTACTGAAACTAAGTACTCAGCCGGACCCTGACCAGCCCCAGACCAACACAGCCGTCCAAACACCAATCCGAGTGAACCAAATCATTAAACAATGCAAAGAAACCTACCTGGAACATTGGAACAAAATAACCGAAAGCCAAAGCAGATTAGAATGTTACCAGGCCCTAAAAAGAGATTATAAACTGGCAGACTACCTCACGACCATCAGAGACACAAAACAGAGACAGACCCTCACCAGGTACAGACTAAGCGACCACCAACTGGAAATTGAAAAAGGCAGATACAAGAAATCCTGGCAGCCTAGAGAGAATAGAATATGCGATCAATGTCTGGCCGGCGAGGTTGAAACAGAAATGCATTTCCTCCTAAAATGCGAAAAATTCAACACATCAAGAAATATATTATTCAACAAGCTAAGCCAAACAACCCCAGATTTCAAGGAATTGGATGACCTGTCAAAATTGAGATTAGTCCTGGGAGAAGGAGAGAGACCATACCTTGGGGCCAAATATGTAACAACATGTCACAACCTGAGGACTGTTTAAAAGTAAGACTGTTTAAAATTAATATTGTTAAAAGTAATATTGTATGTACCCAACAAATGTCAAATCGATTGACACCTACAGAATGTTGGAAAACTGTACCTTTTTGCTATGTAAGCTTTGGCAATATGGTTCTCTGTAAACTTTCATGCCAATAAAGCATTTGAATTGGAATTGGAATTGGACTGGGCAGATAGAGATAGAGAGAGAGAGAGAGACTGGGGGGGAGAGAGAGAGACCGGTGGGGGGGGAGAGAGAGAGGAGACTTGGTGGGATAGGGAGAGAGGGGAGGGACAGGGAGAGAGTGGGGGAGAGAGAGAGACTGACTGTGGGGAGAGCTAGAGAGTGGAAGAGAGAGAGAGACGGAGACTGGGGGGAGAGAGAGACTGGGGGGAGAGAGAGACTGGAGGGGAGAGAGAGAGACTGGGGGAGAGAGAGACTGGGGGAGAGAGAGACTGGAGCAGAGAGAGAGAGACTGGGGAGAGAGAGAGAGTGACTGTGGGGAGAGGTAGAGAGTGGGGGAGAGAGAGACAGAGACGGGGGAGAGAGAGACTGGGGGAGAGAGAGACTGGAGGGGAGGGAGAGAGAGACTGGGGGGAGAGAGAGACTGGGGGAGAGAGAGACTGGAGGAGAGAAAGAGAGACTGGGGGAGAGAGAGAGACACTGGGGGGGAGAGAGAGAGAGACTGGGAAAGAGAGAGAGAGAGTGACTGAGGGGGGAGAGAGAGAGATGGGGAGAGAGAGACTGGGGAGATAGAGAGAGAGAGAGAGACTGAGGGGGAGAGAGAGAGCGACTCAGGGGGAGAGAGAGAGACTGGGGGAGAGAGAGGAGACAGACTGGGGAGAGAGAGAGAGAGACTAGGGGAGAGAGGAGAGAGACTGGGGAGAGAGAGAGACTGGGGAGAGAGAGAGACTGGTGGAGAGAGACGGGGGGAGAGAGAGAGCGAGAGACTGGGGGGAGAGTGAGAGAGAGAGACGGGGAAGGGAGAGAGAGACTGGGGAGAGAGAGAGCTAGAGAGATGGGGAGCGAGAGAGAGATGGGGGAGAGAGAGAGAGACTGGAGGAGGGAGAGACTGGAGGTGAGAGTGAGATGGAGAGAGAGAGAGACTGGGAGAGAGAGACTGGAGGAGGCAGAGTCTGGAGGAGAGAGAAAGACTGGGAGACTGGGGAGAGAGAGAGACTGGGAGATAGATAGAGAGAGAGAGAGGCTGAGGGGGGTAGAGAGAGTGAGACGGGGAGAGAGAGAAACTGAGGGAGAGAGAGGGAGAGAGAGACTGGGGAAGAGATAGAGAGACTGGGAGACAGAGAGAGAGAGACTGGGAGACAGAGAGAGGGATAAAGAGACGGGGAGAGGGAGAGAGATTGGGGGGAGAGAGGGAGAGGACTCGAAATTTGGTATCGCCCCATTTGGTGAGGGAAGGAGAGAGAGACAGAGAGAGGCGAGGTTGAAACAGAAATGCATTTCCTCCTAAAATGCGAAAAATTCAACACATCAAGAAATATATTATTCAACAAGCTAAGCCAAACAACCCCAGATTTCAAGGAATTGGATGACCTGTCAAAATTGAGATTAGTCCTGGGAGAAGGAGACAGACCATACCTTGGGGGCCAAATATGTAACAACATGTCACAACCTGAGGACTGTTTAAAATTAAGACTGTTTAAAATTAATATTGAACGTACCAAATGAAGTAGAAAGACTATTTAAAATTAATATTGTTTAAAAGTAATATTGTATGTACCCAACAAATGTCAAATCGATTGACACCTACAGAATGTTGGAAAACTGTACCTTTTTGCTATGTAAGCTTTGGCAATATGGTTCTCTGTAAACTTTCATGCCAATAAAGCATTTGAATTGGAATTGGAATTGGAGAGGGAAGGAGAGAAAGAGAGAGGGAAGGAGAGAGAGAGAGAGAGAGGGAAGGAGAGAGAGAGAGGGAAGGAGAGAGAGAGGGAAGGAGAGAGAAACAGAGAGAGAGGGGGAAGGAGAGAGAAACAGAGAGAGAGAGAGAGGGAAGGAGAGAGAGAGAGAGGGAAGGAGAGAGAGAGACCGAGAGGGAAGGAGAGAGAGAAAGAGAGGGAAGGAGAGAGAGACAGAGTGAGAGAGGGAAGGAGAAGAGAGACAGAGAGTGAAGGAGAGAGATTACTTGATTTTCTTAACAAACATAATATCCTCAGAAAAAACCAAATAGGCTTTCTTCCAAAACACCGCACCGCCGACCATATCTATACCCTTCACACCCTCATTGAAAAACATAAACACCAAACAAAAAATGGAAAAATATTCGCCTGTTTCATCGACTTCAAGAAAGCCTTTGACTCTATATGGCACGAAGGGCTCTATTATAAACTTCTTCAGTGTGGAATAGGGGGCAAAGTCTATGACCTTATTAAATCAATGTATCTGAAAAACAAATGCAGGGTCAAAATTGGAGACAAACGCACCGATTTCTTCACCCAAAGAAGAGGCGTCCGGCAGGGCTGCAATTTGAGCCCGACCCTGTTCAACATATACATAAATTAATTAGCAGACATGCTGGAGCAAAGCGAGTCACCAGGTCTCCGTCTCCTGGATGGAGAAGTGAAGTCCCTGTTCTATGCGGACGACCTGGTTCTGCTGTCTCCCACAGAACAGGGATTACAGCAACAACTAGACCTACTCGACAAATACTGCCAAAATTGGGCTCTAACAGTAAATCTAAAGAAAACCAACATCATGATTTTTCAGAAAAGACCCAGATGTCAGGAAAACAAATACCAGTTTACCCTCAGTGATACCACTATAGGACACACTATGAGCTACACCTACCTTGGTCTAACTATTACAGCATCAGGGAGCTTCAGCATAGCAGTGAATGCACTAAAAGAAAAAGCCCGAAGAGCCCTATATGCAATAAAAAGAAAATTCTACAACATCCAAATCCCAATCAAAATCTGGCTCAAAATTTTTGACAGCATAATCCTGCCCATTGCACTGTACGGTAGTGAAGTATGGGGCCCGCTAAATCACCAAAGCTACACTAAATGGGAAAAACACACAATAGAAGCCCTACATGCAGAATTCTGCCGAAGCATCCTTCGCACCCAAAGAAAAACGCCAACAAATGCATGCAGAGCCGAACTAGGCAGATACCCACTGATAATAAACATCCAAAAACGAGCACTAAACTTCCTAAATCACCTCAAATCTAGCTCCCCAGACACCCTTCATTTCAAAGCCTTTCAGACCCAAGAGCTAAACCCAGAAAAGAGTCCCCTGAGTCAGCTGCTACTGAAACTAAGTACTCAGCCGGACCCTGATCAGCCCCAGACCAACACAGCCGTCCAAACACCAATCCGAGTGAACCAAATCATTAAAAAATGCAAAGAAACCTACCTGGAACATTGGAACAAAATAACCGAAAGCCAAAGCAGATTAGAATGTTACCGGGCCCTAAAAAGAGAATATAAACTGGCAGACTACCTCACGACCATCAGAGACAGACCCTCACCAGGTACAGACTAAGCGACCACCAACTGGAAATTGAAAAAGGCAGATACAAGAAATCCTGGCAGCCTAGAGAGAATAGAATATGCGATCAATGTCTGGCTGGCGAGGTTGAAACAGAAATGCATTTCCTCCTAAAATGCGAAAAATTCAACACATCAAGAAACATATTATTCAACAAGCTAAGCCAAACAACCCCAGATTTCAAGGAATTGGATGATCTGTCAAAATTGAGATTAGTCCTAGGAGAAGGAGACAGACCATACCTTGGGGCTAAATATGTAACAACATGTCACAACCTGAGGACTGTTTAAAAGTAAGACTGTTTAAAATTAATATTGAACGTACCAAATGAAGTAGAAAGACTTTTTAAAATTAATATTGTTTAAAAGTAATATTGTATATACCCAACAAATGTCAAATCGATTGACACCTACAGAATGTTGGAAAACTGTACCTTTTTGCTATGTAAGCTTTGGCAATATGGTTCTCTGTAAACTTTCATGCCAATAAAGCATTTGAACTGAACTGAACTGAGAGAGAGAGAGGGAAGGAGAGAGAGAGAGGGAAGGAGAGACAGAGAGAGAGAGGGAGGGAGAGAGAGGGAAGAAGAGAGAGAGAGAAAGAGAGGGAAGGAGAGAGAGACAGAGAGGGAAGGAGAGAGAGACAGAGAGAGAGGGAAGGAGAGAGAGAGACAGAGAGGGAAGGAGAGAGAGAGAGAGGGAAGGGGAGAGAGAGAGGGAAGGAGAGAAGGAGAGAGTGAGGGAAGGAGATAGAGAAGAGAGGAAGAGTTCCGACCCGAGTCACCCCAGCTGAGTAGGCTGGGCACAGTGAAAGCATTGATTTCTTTATGACAGCACAAAAACTGCCCTGACATCATAGCAGCTCTTCGACATCATAGTCACTCAATGCTAATGAGCGGATAATGAGCGGAATTTTGAACGTTTTTTGGATACCGTTGGCACAGTTTCTGTCTCACCGAAAAGTAAATATGCTTATGACCTTCCTGGAACTGTAAGCTTTGTAACAAGCGTGTAGGCACGCCCTATTACTTTTGAGTGTATAAAAACGGCAGTTTACAGGGGCCGCGCGGTTTACGGCCGGCCGCTGCCGCTCCCCCGCTCTGTGTCTCGGGCCGAGTGGTTGTGAGGCCCGGCCCGAGTGACCCCAACTCACCTCCCGCTCCGGCGGGCCGGGAGCGGGATACTGTGCCGGAGCCGCACTGTGGGGGTTTGTTGTGCTGGTGCTGTCGCTGTCGGTATTAAAAAATGGCAGCGACGTTTCGGGAGGCTGCATGATTAGGCCTGCCCACACATGGAATGAAATGCCCCCCGTGATGCAAGAGAGAGAGAGAGACTGGGGGGGAGAAGAGAGAGAGAGAGGGGGAAGGAGAGAGAGAGAGGGAAGGAGAGAGAGTCAGAGAGAGGGAAGTAGAGAGACAGAGAGAGGGAGGGAAGCAGAGAGGGAGAGAGGGAAGGAGAGAGAGAGGGAAGGAGAGAGAAACAGACAGAGACAGAGAGGGAAGGAGAGAGAGAGACTGGGGGGAGAGAGAGAGAGACAGGGAGAGAGAAAGAGTAGAGAGACTTGGGGGAGAGAGGGAGAGAGAAAGAGAGAGAGAGACTGGGGAGATAGAGAGAGAGACTGAGGGGGGAGAGAGAGAGCGACTGAGGGGGGGAGAGAGAGAGACTGGGGTAGAGAGAGACAGGGGAGAGAGAGAGAGTAGAGAGACTGGGGGAGAGAGAAGAGAGAGACTGGGGGTGAGAGAGGCTGGGGAGAGAGAGACTGGGGAGAGAGAGACTGGGGAGAGAGAGAGAGCGACTGAGGGGGAGGGAAAGAGAGGGAGTGACAGAGGGGGGGAGGGAGAGAGAGAGACGGGGAGAGAGAGAGAGGACTGGGGAGATAGAGAGAGAGATACTGAGGGGGGAGAGAGAGCGACTGAGGGTGCGAAAGAGAGACTGGGAGAGAGAGAGTGACTGGGGAGAGAGCGAGACTGGGGGAGAGACAGAGAGACTGGGGAGAGAGAGAGAGACGGGGGAGAGAGAGTAGGGAGGCTGCGGGGAGAGAGAGGAGAGAGACTGGGGAGAGAGATAGAGAATGGGGAGATAGAGAGAGACTGAGGGGGAGAGAGACAGCGACTGAGGGGGGAGAGAGAGAGAGAGAGATGGGGAGAGATAAGAGGGAGAGACTGGGGAGAGAGAGAGACTGGGGGAGATAGAGAGAGAGAGACTGAGGGGGGAGAGAGAGAGCGACTGAGGGGGAGAGAGAGAGGACTTGGGGAGAGAGAGAGAGACTGGGGGAGAGACAGAGAGACTGGGGGAGAAAGAGAGAGACGGGGGAGAGAGAGTAGAGAGACTGGGGGAGAGAGAGGAGAGAGACTGGGGAGAGAGATAGAGAATGGGGAGATAGAGAGAGAGAGAGACCGAGGGGGAGAGAGGCAGCGACTGAGGGGGGGGGAGAGAGAGAGAGAGACGGGTGAGAGAGAGAGGGAGAGACTGGGGGAGAGAGAGAGATGGGGAGAGAGAAAGAGAGACTGGAGAGAGAGAGAGAGAGACAGGGGATGGGAGAGAGCGACTGAGGGGGAGAGAGAGAGACTGGGGGAGAGAGAGAGGCGGGGGAGAGAGGAGATGGGGGTGAGAGAGGAGAGAGTAGAGAGACTGGGGGGAGAGAGAGGAGAGAGATTGGGGAGAGAGAGAGAGAATGAGGAGATAGAGAGTGAGAGAGACTGAGGGGGGTAGAGAGAGAGACTGAGGGGGAGGAGAGAGAGAGAGACTGGGGGAGAGAGATGGGGATAGAGATGGGAGAGAGAGAGACTGGGGGAGAGAGAGAGAGACTGGGAGAGAGAGAGAGAGAGACAGGGGATGGGAGAGAGAGACTGGGGAGAGAGAGAGAGACTGGGGAGAGAGAGAGAGACAGGGGAGAGAAGAGAGCGAGAGAGAGAAGGAAAA